>NC_053495.1:127749004-128081070 GCF_905171775.1 Rana temporaria | reverse complement strand
TACAACTTATTATTATTATTATACAGGATTTATATAGCGCCAACAGTTTTTTGCGCATCACTTTACAATATAAAGGGAGATGATACAGAAACAATACAATTAAATACAAGAGGGTTAAGAGGGCCCTGCTCCTGGGGGCTTACAATCTAATAGGGAGGGACTGGTGGAACAAAATGTAGTAACTGAGGGATGAACTGATGGGAGAAATAGAAGATTGAGTTATTAGTTGAAGGCAGGATAGGCCTCCCTGAAGAAATGAGTTTTCAGGGATGGCCTAAAAGTGGAGAGAGTAGGAGATGGCTGGACAGATTGGGGTAGGGAGTTCCAGAGGATAAGAGAGGCTATGGAGAAGTCCTGGAGGCAAGCATGGGAGGAGATCAGACAAGGGAGCTAGAGAACGGGGGAGGTTTTGGGAGGAGCAAAGAGGTTTGGTCGATAGTTGGAGACAAGATTGGTGATATAAGCTCAGGGACGAGTTGCAAATGGCTTTGTATGTTATTGTTAATGTTTTGAATTGTATTTGTTGGGCAATGGGAAGCCAGTGGAGTGATTGATTGGCAGAGAGGAATGGGGGGGGGGGGGGCACACTGAACGGTTAGGTAGATGAATCTGGCAGCAGCAGCAGCTTTCATAATTGACTAAAGAGGGTATGATGGCGAACCTTGGCACCCCAGATGATCTTTTGGAAGTACATTTCCCATGATGCTCAGCTACTCTAAAGAGTGCATGAGCATCGTGGGAAATGTACTTCCAAAAGATCATCTGGGGTGCCAAGGTTGGCCATCACTGGCCTATAGAGAGGAAGGCCAATGAGGAGGGAGTTAGTTACAATAGTCAAAAGGCCAGAGATGACAGGTGGGGAGTAGATGTGTTGCTTAGTGATTTCAACGGTCAACTATATCTTATGATTACCCGGAGCACCTCCATAATCAGACAGAGCCTTTAGCTCACTGCTAGTGTGTCTGCCTACCATACATTACATTTTGGGTTCAACGCTCCCCAAAGGCAGCTCTCCTATTTTCACACAACATTTACAAACATTACACCTTTTTTCACCAAACTTAACAAAAAATACTACACAATCACTTTTGACACCATTCACATTCATACACACATTACTCATACAAAACTCCACTCATTACTGGGGAAAGCTCACTGAAAGGGAACGCCTTAACACCAGGGGGCTTAAATAGCTTCCCTAGTCAGGGATTTCAACTCTAGGGGGAGGCCACTCACAAGGGGAGGAGACCGATCTGTGTTCCCACTACAGAGGAACACACATCCGTGTCTCCTCACCTGACAGGGCCGTGGATCTGTGGTTTTACACCCACAGATCCACGGTCCTGCCGTCATCGTGGGCAATCGCGGGTGCCCGGCGGACATCCTCGCGGCCCCCGGGTCCCCGAGCGATGCCGTGCACCCCCCAGGCGGCCGGGAAGCCCCGGACGCCATATGACGTCCACCCAGGATGGGAGATCTCATCTGTGGCCGTCATATGACAATGGGCGGGTAGGGAAGTGGTTCAAAGAGGTGGTGACATCGACAAAAAAAAAAAAAAAGGGGTGGGGGCCATACTCCATGGACCACGGGGTAATTTTTCTGCAGTCGCACTTCTATGTCTCTTATCTGCCTTTCACCTGCCCTCTGAAGAGCGATCACTCTTCAGAGGGCCAGCAAGGTCTGGTGTCGGTGCGAGTGTAGAGGTTTTTTTAGAGGCCTTTTCCACATGTTTGTACCCATGACTCATAGTACAGGAGTGAAATCCCACTTTTTATCCCTATAGACGTTTAAGGCCTTGTTCACATGTCATACTGACAGTGGAAGTTCGGCCTATTCCCAACTAAGCTTAACCCCTTCAATACCAGGCACTTTCACTCCTTCCTGCTGATTGGCACTGATTGGCAGTTTTAGGGGCACTGACAGGCGTTTTATAGAGGGGGGACAGGCTGGCGATGGGCACTGTTTGCCAGCTGATTGGCACCTTTTGATGGGGACTGTGCTGATAATCAATGTGCTGGTTATTAGCACAGACCCCCCCCCCCTCTAACAGGGAGAGGCGCAGATCAGCTCTCCCTGTCAGTGTAAACCGAGGAAAGCCGTTAACTGCCACTTCCTGGTTCACGCGATGATCAGCTGCGATTGGTCACAGCTGATCATGTGGTAAGAAGCCTCTGTCAGAGGCTCCATACCACGATCAGAGTGACACACCGCACCGCCGATCGCCCCACTGCGCTCCCTCGCTGTCTCTGTTATCCTGATCACGTCATATGATGTCCGGACAGGAAGGATAACACCACCACTTTGCCGCTGTCATTTTGCTATACGGCGGGCGGCAAGTGGTTAAAGCAGAACTTTACCCATACCAACTTATTATTATTATTATACAGGATTTATATAGCGCCAACAGTTTTTTGCGCATCACTTTACAATATAAAGGGAGATGATACAGAAACAATACAATTAAATACAAGAGGGTTAAGAGGGCCATGCTCCTGGGGGCTTACAATCTAATAGGGAGGGACTGGTGGAACAAAATGTAGTAACTGAGGGATGAACTGATGGGAGAAATAGAAGATTGAGTTATTAGTTGAAGGCAGGATAGGCCTCCCTGAAGAAATGAGTTTTCAGGGATGGCCTAAAAGTGGAGAGAGTAGGAGATGGCTGGACAGATTGGGGTAGGGAGTTCCAGAGGATAAGAGAGGCTATGGAGAAGTCCTGGAGGCAAGCATGGGAGGAGATCAGACAAGGGAGCTAGAGAACGGGGGAGGTTTTGGGAGGAGCAAAGAGGTTTGGTCGATAGTTGGAGACAAGATTGGTGATATAAGCTCAGGGACGAGTTGCAAATGGCTTTGTATGTTATTGTTAATGTTTTGAATTGTATTTGTTGGGCAATGGGAAGCCAGTGGAGTGATTGATTGGCAGAGAGGAAGGGGGGGGGGGGGGCACACTGAACGGTTAGGTAGATGAATCTGGCAGCAGCAGCAGCTTTCATAATTGACTAAAGAGGGTATGATGGCGAACCTTGGCACCCCAGATGATCTTTTGGAAGTACATTTCCCATGATGCTCAGCTACTCTAAAGAGTGCATGAGCATCATGGGAAATGTACTTCCAAAAGATCATCTGGGGTGCCAAGGTTGGCCATCACTGGCCTATAGAGAGGAAGGCCAATGAGGAGGGAGTTAGTTACAATAGTCAAAAGGCCAGAGATGACAGGTGGGGAGTAGATGTGTTGCTTAGTGATTTCAACGGTCAACTATATCTTATGATTACCCGGAGCACCTCCATAATCAGACAGAGCCTTTAGCTCACTGCTAGTGTGCCTGCCTACCATACATTACATTTTGGGTTCAACACTCCCCAAAGGCAGCTCTCCTATTTTCACACAACATTTACAAACATTACACCTTTTTTCACCAAACTTAACAAAAAATACTACACAATCACTTTTGACACCATTCACATTCATACACACATTACTCATACAAAACTCCACTCATTACTGGGGAAAGCTCACTGAAAGGGAACGCCTTAACACCAGGGGGCTTAAATAGCTTCCCTAGTCAGGGATTTCAACTCTAGGGGGAGGCCACTCACAAGGGGAGGAGACCGATCTCTGTTCCCACTACAGAGGAACACACATCCGTGTCTCCTCACCTGACAGGGCCGTGGATCTGTGGGTGTAAAACCACAGATCCACGGTCCTGCCGTCATCGTGGGCAATCGCGGGTGCCCGGCGGACATCCTCGCGGCCCCCGGGTCCCCGAGCGATGCCGTGCACCCCCCAGGCGGCCGGGAAGCCCCGGACGCCATATGACGTCCACCCAGGATGGGAGATCTCATCTGTGGCCGTCATATGACAATGGGCGGGTAGGGAAGTGGTTCAAAGAGGTGGTGACATCGACAAAAAAAAAAAAAAAGGGGTGGGGGGCATACTCCATGGACCACGGGGTAATTTTTCTGCAGTCGCACTTCTATGTCTCTTATCTGCCTTTCACCTGCCCTCTGAAGAGCGATCACTCTTCAGAGGGCCAGCAAGGTCTGGTGTCGGTGCGAGTGTAGAGGTTTTTTTAGAGGCCTTTTCCACATGTTTGTACCCATGACTCATAGTACAGGAGTGAAATCCCACTTTTTATCCCTATAGACGTTTAAGGCCTTGTTCACATGTCATACTGACAGTGGAAGTTCGGCCTATTCCCAACTAAGCTTAACCCCTTCAATACCAGGCACTTTCACCCCTTCCTGCTGATTGGCACTGATTGGCAGTTTTAGGGGCACTGACAGGCGTTTTATAGAGGGG
Organism: Rana temporaria; assembly: GCF_905171775.1. Lineage (NCBI taxonomy): Eukaryota > Metazoa > Chordata > Amphibia > Anura > Ranidae > Rana > Rana temporaria. The sequence continues at coordinate 128,076,771 of NC_053495.1, read as the reverse complement.
GGACAGGCTGGCGATGGGCACTGTTTGCCAGCTGATTGGCACCTTTTGATGGGGACTGTGCTGATAATCAATGTGCTGGTTATTAGCACAGACCCCCCCCCCCTCTAACAGGGAGAGGCGCAGATCAGCTCTCCCTGTCAGTGTAAACCGAGGAAAGCCGTTAACTGCCACTTCCTGGTTCACGCGATGATCAGCTGCGATTGGTCACAGCTGATCATGTGGTAAGAAGCCTCTGTCAGAGGCTCCATACCACGATCAGAGTGACACACCGCACCGCCGATCGCCCCACTGCGCTCCCTCGCTGTCTCTGTTATCCTGATCACGTCATATGATGTCCGGACAGGAAGGATAACACCACCACTTTGCCGCTGTCATTTTGCTATACGGCGGGCGGCAAGTGGTTAAAGCAGAACTTTACCCATACCAACTTATTATTATTATTATACAGGATTTATATAGCGCCAACAGTTTTTTGCGCATCACTTTACAATATAAAGGGAGATGATACAGAAACAATACAATTAAATACAAGAGGGTTAAGAGGGCCCTGCTCCTGGGGGCTTACAATCTAATAGGAAGGGACTGGTGGAACAAAATGTAGTAACTGAGGGATGAACTGATGGGAGAAATAGAAGATTGAGTTATTAGTTGAAGGCAGGATAGGCCTCCCTGAAGAAATTCGTTTTCAGGGATGGCCTAAAAGTGGAGAGAGTAGGAGATGGCTGGACAGATTGGGGTAGGGAGTTCCAGAGGATAAGAGAGGCTATGGAGAAGTCCTGGAGGCAAGCATGGGAGGAGATCAGACAAGGGAGCTAGAGAACGGGGGAGGTTTTGGGAGGAGCAAAGAGGTTTGGTCGATAGTTGGAGACAAGATTGGTGATATAAGCTCAGGGACGAGTTGCAAATGGCTTTGTATGTTATTGTTAATGTTTTGAATTGTATTTGTTGGGCAATGGGAAGCCAGTGGAGTGATTGATTGGCAGAGAGGAATGGGGGGGGGGGGGGCACACTGAACGGTTAGGTAGATGAATCTGGCAGCAGCAGCAGCTTTCATAATTGACTAAAGAGGGTATGATGGCGAACCTTGGCACCCCAGATGATCTTTTGGAAGTACATTTCCCATGATGCTCAGCTACTCTAAAGAGTGCATGAGCATCGTGGGAAATGTACTTCCAAAAGATCATCTGGGGTGCCAAGGTTGGCCATCACTGGCCTATAGAGAGGAAGGCCAATGAGGAGGGAGTTAGTTACAATAGTCAAAAGGCCAGAGATGACAGGTGGGGAGTAGATGTGTTGCTTAGTGATTTCAACGGTCAACTATATCTTATGATTACCCGGAGCACCTCCATATCAGACAGAGCCTTTAGCTCACTGCTAGTGTGTCTGCCTACCATACATTACATTTTGGGTTCAACGCTCCCCAAAGGCAGCTCTCCTATTTTCACACAACATTTACAAACATTACACCTTTTTTCACCAAACTTAACAAAAAATACTACACAATCACTTTTGACACCATTCACATTCATACACACATTACTCATACAAAACTCCACTCATTACTGGGGAAAGCTCACTGAAAGGGAACGCCTTAACACCAGGGGGCTTAAATAGCTTCCCTAGTCAGGGATTTCAACTCTAGGGGGAGGCCACTCACAAGGGGAGGAGACCGATCTGTGTTCCCACTACAGAGGAACACACCTCAGTGTCTCCTCACCTGACAGGGCCGTGGATCTGTGGTTTTACACCCACAGATCCACGGTCCTGCCGTCATCGTGGGCAATCGCGGGTGCCCGGCGGACATCCTCGCGGCCCCCGGGTCCCCGAGCGATGCCGTGCACCCCCCAGGCGGCCGGGAAGCCCCGGACGCCATATGACGTCCACCCAGGATGGGAGATCTCATCTGTGGCCGTCATATGACAATGGGCGGGTAGGGAAGTGGTTCAAAGAGGTGGTGACATCGAAAAAAAAAAAAAAAAGGGGTGGGGGCCATACTCCATGGACCACGGGGTAATTTTTCTGCAGTCGCACTTCTATGTCTCTTATCTGCCTTTCACCTGCCCTCTGAAGAGCGATCACTCTTCAGAGGGCCAGCAAGGTCTGGTGTCGGTGCGAGCGTAGAGGTTTTTTTAGAGGCCTTTTCCACATGTTTGTACCCATGACTCATAGTACAGGAGTGAAATCCCACTTTTTATCCCTATAGACGTTTAAGGCCTTGTTCACATGTCATACTGACAGTGGAAGTTCGGCCTATTCCCAACTAAGCTTAACCCCTTCAATACCAGGCACTTTCACCCCTTCCTGCTGATTGGCACTGATTGGCAGTTTTAGGGGCACTGACAGGCGTTTTATAGAGGGGGGACAGGCTGGCGATGGGCACTGTTTGCCAGCTGATTGGCACCTTTTGATGGGGACTGTGCTGATAATCAATGTGCTGGTTATTAGCACAGACCCCCCCCCCCCTCTAACAGGGAGAGGCGCAGATCAGCTCTCCCTGTCAGTGTAAACCGAGGAAAGCCGTTAACTGCCACTTCCTGGTTCACGCGATGATCAGCTGCGATTGGTCACAGCTGATCATGTGGTAAGAAGCCTCTGTCAGAGGCTCCATACCACGATCAGAGTGACACACCGCACCGCCGATCGCCCCACTGCGCTCCCTCGCTGTCTCTGTTATCCTGATCACGTCATATGATGTCCGGACAGGAAGGATAACACCACCACTTTGCCGCTGTCATTTTGCTATACGGCGGGCGGCAAGTGGTTAAAGCAGAACTTTACCCATACCAACTTATTATTATTATTATACAGGATTTATATAGCGCCAACAGTTTTTTGCGCATCACTTTACAATATAAAGGGAGATGATACAGAAACAATACAATTAAATACAAGAGGGTTAAGAGGGCCCTGCTCCTGGGGGCTTACAATCTAATAGGAAGGGACTGGTGGAACAAAATGTAGTAACTGAGGGATGAACTGATGGGAGAAATAGAAGATTGAGTTATTAGTTGAAGGCAGGATAGGCCTCCCTGAAGAAATGAGTTTTCAGGGATGGCCTAAAAGTGGAGAGAGTAGGAGATGGCTGGACAGATTGGGGTAGGGAGTTCCAGAGGATAAGAGAGGCTATGGAGAAGTCCTGGAGGCAAGCATGGGAGGAGATCAGACAAGGGAGCTAGAGAACGGGGGAGGTTTTGGGAGGAGCAAAGAGGTTTGGTCGATAGTTGGAGACAAGATTGGTGATATAAGCTCAGGGACGAGTTGCAAATGGCTTTGTATGTTATTGTTAATGTTTTGAATTGTATTTGTTGGGCAATGGGAAGCCAGTGGAGTGATTGATTGGCAGAGAGGAATGGGGGGGGGGGGGCACACTGAACGGTTAGGTAGATGAATCTGGCAGCAGCAGCAGCTTTCATAATTGACTAAAGAGGGTATGATGGCGAACCTTGGCACCCCAGATGATCTTTTGGAAGTACATTTCCCATGCTGCTCAGCTACTCTAAAGAGTGCATGAGCATCGTGGGAAATGTACTTCCAAAAGATCATCTGGGGTGCCAAGGTTGGCCATCACTGGCCTATAGAGAGGAAGGCCAATGAGGAGGGAGTTAGTTACAATAGTCAAAAGGCCAGAGATGACAGGTGGGGAGTAGATGTGTTGCTTAGTGATTTCAACGGTCAACTATATCTTATGATTACCCGGAGCACCTCCATAATCAGACAGAGCCTTTAGCTCACTGCTAGTGTGTCTGCCTACCATACATTACAATTTGGGTTCAACGCTCCCCAAAGGCAGCTCTCCTATTTTCACACAACATTTACAAACATTACACCTTTTTTCACCAAACTTAACAAAAAATACTACACAATCACTTTTGACACCATTCACATTCATACACACATTACTCATACAAAACTCCACTCATTACTGGGGAAAGCTCACTGAAAGGGAACGCCTTAACACCAGGGGGCTTAAATAGCTTCCCTAGTCAGGGATTTCAACTCTAGGGGGAGGCCACTCACAAGGGGAGGAGACCGATCTCTGTTCCCACTACAGAGGAACACACATCCGTGTCTCCTCACCTGACAGGGCCGTGGATCTGTGGTTTTACACCCACAGATCCACGGTCCTGCCGTCATCGTGGGCAATCGCGGGTGCCCGGCGGACATCCTCGCGGCCCCCGGGTCCCCGAGCGATGCCGTGCACCCCCCAGGCGGCCGGGAAGCCCCGGACGCCATATGACGTCCACCCAGGATGGGAGATCTCATCTGTGGCCGTCATATGACAATGGGCGGGTAGGGAAGTGGTTCAAAGAGGTGGTGACATCGACAAAAAAAAAAAAAAGGGGTGGGGGCCATACTCCATGGACCACGGGGTAATTTTTCTGCAGTCGCACTTCTATGTCTCTTATCTGCCTTTCACCTGCCCTCTGAAGAGCGATCACTCTTCAGAGGGCCAGCAAGGTCTGGTGTCGGTGCGAGTGTAGAGGTTTTTTTAGAGGCCTTTTCCACATGTTTGTACCCATGACTCATAGTACAGGAGTGAAATCCCACTTTTTATCCCTATAGACGTTTAAGGCCTTGTTCACATGTCATACTGACAGTGGAAGTTCGGCCTATTCCCAACTAAGCTTAACCCCTTCAATACCAGGCACTTTCACCCCTTCCTGCTGATTGGCACTGATTGGCAGTTTTAGGGGCACTGACAGGCGTTTTATAGAGGGGGGACAGGCTGGCGATGGGCACTGTTTGCCAGCTGATTGGCACCTTTTGATGGGGACTGTGCTGATAATCAATGTGCTGGTTATTAGCACAGACCCCCCCCCCCTCTAACAGGGAGAGGCGCAGATCAGCTCTCCCTGTCAGTGTAAACCGAGGAAAGCCGTTAACTGCCACTTCCTGGTTCACGCGATGATCAGCTGCGATTGGTCACAGCTGATCATGTGGTAAGAAGCCTCTGTCAGAGGCTCCATACCACGATCAGAGTGACACACCGCACCGCCGATCGCCCCACTGCGCTCCCTCGCTGTCTCTGTTATCCTGATCACGTCATATGATGTCCGGACAGGAAGGATAACACCACCACTTTGCCGCTGTCATTTTGCTATACGGCGGGCGGCAAGTGGTTAAAGCAGAACTTTACCCATACCAACTTATTATTATTATTATACAGGATTTATATAGCGCCAACAGTTTTTTGCGCATCACTTTACAATATAAAGGGAGATGATACAGAAACAATACAATTAAATACAAGAGGGTTAAGAGGGCCCTGCTCCTGGGGGCTTACAATCTAATAGGAAGGGACTGGTGGAACAAAATGTAGTAACTGAGGGATGAACTGATGGGAGAAATAGAAGATTGAGTTATTAGTTGAAGGCAGGATAGGCCTCCCTGAAGAAATGAGTTTTCAGGGATGGCCTAAAAGTGGAGAGAGTAGGAGATGGCTGGACAGATTGGGGTAGGGAGTTCCAGAGGATAAGAGAGGCTATGGAGAAGTCCTGGAGGCAAGCATGGGAGGAGATCAGACAAGGGAGCTAGAGAACGGGGGAGGTTTTGGGAGGAGCAAAGAGGTTTGGTCGATAGTTGGAGACAAGATTGGTGATATAAGCTCAGGGACGAGTTGCAAATGGCTTTGTATGTTATTGTTAATGTTTTGAATTGTATTTGTTGGGCAATGGGAAGCCAGTGGAGTGATTGATTGGCAGAGAGGAATGGGGGGGGGGGGGCACACTGAACGGTTAGGTAGATGAATCTGGCAGCAGCAGCAGCTTTCATAATTGACTAAAGAGGGTATGATGGCGAACCTTGGCACCCCAGATGATCTTTTGGAAGTACATTTCCCATGATGCTCAGCTACTCTAAAGAGTGCATGAGCATCGTGGGAAATGTACTTCCAAAAGATCATCTGGGGTGCCAAGGTTGGCCATCACTGGCCTATAGAGAGGAAGGCCAATGAGGAGGGAGTTAGTTACAATAGTCAAAAGGCCAGAGATGACAGGTGGGGAGTAGATGTGTTGCTTAGTGATTTCAACGGTCAACTATATCTTATGATTACCCGGAGCAACTCCATAATCAGACAGAGCCTTTAGCTCACTGCTAGTGTGTCTGCCTACCATACATTACATTTTGGGTTCAACGCTCCCCAAAGGCAGCTCTCCTATTTTCACACAACATTTACAAACATTACACCTTTTTTCACCAAACTTAACAAAAAATACTACACAATCACTTTTGACACCATTCACATTCATACACACATTACTCATACAAAACTCCACTCATTACTGGGGAAAGCTCACTGAAAGGGAACGCCTTAACACCAGGGGGCTTAAATAGCTTCCCTAGTCAGGGATTTCAACTCTAGGGGGAGGCCACTCACAAGGGGAGGAGACCGATCTGTGTTCCCACTACAGAGGAACACACCTCAGTGTCTCCTCACCTGACAGGGCCGTGGATCTGTGGTTTTACACCCACAGATCCACGGTCCTGCCGTCATCGTGGGCAATCGCGGGTGCCCGGCGGACATCCTCGCGGCCCCCGGGTCCCCGAGCGATGCCGTGCACCCCCCAGGCGGCCGGGAAGCCCCGGACGCCATATGACGTCCACCCAGGATGGGAGATCTCATCTGTGGCCGTCATATGACAATGGGCGGGTAGGGAAGGGGTTCAAAGAGGTGGTGACATCGACAAAAAAAAAAAAAAAGGGGTGGGGGGCATACTCCATGGACCACGGGGTAATTTTTCTGCAGTCGCACTTCTATGTCTCTTATCTGCCTTTCACCTGCCCTCTGAAGAGCGATCACTCTTCAGAGGGCCAGCAAGGTCTGGTGTCGGTGCGAGTGTAGAGGTTTTTTTTAGAGGCCTTTTCCACATGTTTGTACCCATGACTCATAGTACAGGAGTGAAATCCCACTTTTTATCCCTATAGACGTTTAAGGCCTTGTTCACATGTCATACTGACAGTGGAAGTTCGGCCTATTCCCAACTAAGCTTAACCCCTTCAATACCAGGCACTTTCACCCCTTCCTGCTGATTGGCACTGATTGGCAGTTTTAGGGGCACTGACAGGCGTTTTATAGAGGGGGGACAGGCTGGCGATGGGCACTGTTTGCCAGCTGATTGGCACCTTTTGATGGGGACTGTGCTGATAATCAATGTGCTGGTTATTAGCACAGACCCCCCCCCCCTCTAACAGGGAGAGGCGCAGATCAGCTCTCCCTGTCAGTGTAAACCGAGGAAAGCCGTTAACTGCCACTTCCTGGTTCACGCGATGATCAGCTGCGATTGGTCACAGCTGATCATGTGGTAAGAAGCCTCTGTCAGAGGCTCCATACCACGATCAGAGTGACACACCGCACCGCCGATCGCCCCACTGCGCTCCCTCGCTGTCTCTGTTATCCTGATCACGTCATATGATGTCCGGACAGGAAGGATAACACCACCACTTTGCCGCTGTCATTTTGCTATACGGCGGGCGGCAAGTGGTTAAAGCAGAACTTTACCCATACCAACTTATTATTATTATTATACAGGATTTATATAGCGCCAACAGTTTTTTGCGCATCACTTTACAATATAAAGGGAGATGATACAGAAACAATACAATTAAATACAAGAGGGTTAAGAGGGCCCTGCTCCTGGGGGCTTACAATCTAATAGGAAGGGACTGGTGGAACAAAATGTAGTAACTGAGGGATGAACTGATGGGAGAAATAGAAGATTGAGTTATTAGTTGAAGGCAGGATAGGCCTCCCTGAAGAAATGCGTTTTCAGGGATGGCCTAAAAGTGGAGAGAGTAGGAGATGGCTGGACAGATTGGGGTAGGGAGTTCCAGAGGATAAGAGAGGCTATGGAGAAGTCCTGGAGGCAAGCATGGGAGGAGATCAGACAAGGGAGCTAGAGAACGGGGGAGGTTTTGGGAGGAGCAAAGAGGTTTGGTCGATAGTTGGAGACAAGATTGGTGATATAAGCTCAGGGACGAGTTGCAAATGGCTTTGTATGTTATTGTTAATGTTTTGAATTGTATTTGTTGGGCAATGGGAAGCCAGTGGAGTGATTGATTGGCAGAGAGGAATGGGGGGGGGGGGGGGGCACACTGAACGGTTAGGTAGATGAATCTGGCAGCAGCAGCAGCTTTCATAATTGACTAAAGAGGGTATGATGGCGAACCTTGGCACCCCAGATGATCTTTTGGAAGTACATTTCCCATGATGCTCAGCTACTCTAAAGAGTGCATGAGCATCGTGGGAAATGTACTTCCAAAAGATCATCTGGGGTGCCAAGGTTGGCCATCACTGGCCTATAGAGAGGAAGGCCAATGAGGAGGGAGTTAGTTACAATAGTCAAAAGGCCAGAGATGACAGGTGGGGAGTAGATCTGTTGCTTAGTGATTTCAACGGTCAACTATATCTTATGATTACCCGGAGCACCTCCATATTCAGACAGAGCCTTTAGCTCACTGCTAGTGTGCCTGCCTACCATACATTACATTTTGGGTTCAACACTCCCCAAAGGCAGCTCTCCTATTTTCACACAACATTTACAAACATTACACCTTTTTTCACCAAACTTAACAAAAAATACTACACAATCACTTTTGACACCATTCACATTCATACACACATTACTCATACAAAACTCCACTCATTACTGGGGAAAGCTCACTGAAAGGGAACGCCTTAACACCAGGGGGCTTAAATAGCTTCCCTAGTCAGGGATTTCAACTCTAGGGGGAGGCCACTCACAAGGGGAGGAGACCGATCTCTGTTCCCACTACAGAGGAACACACATCCGTGTCTCCTCACCTGACAGGGCCGTGGATCTGTGGTTTTACACCCACAGATCCACGGTCCTGCCGTCATCGTGGGCAATCGCGGGTGCCCGGCGGACATCCTCGCGGCCCCCGGGTCCCCGAGCGATGCCGTGCACCCCCCAGGCGGCCGGGAAGCCCCGGACGCCATATGACGTCCACCCAGGATGGGAGATCTCATCTGTGGCCGTCATATGACAATGGGCGGGTAGGGAAGGGGTTCAAAGAGGTGGTGACATCGACAAAAAAAAAAAAAAAGGGGTGGGGGGCATACTCCATGGACCACGGGGTAATTTTTCTGCAGTCGCACTTCTATGTCTCTTATCTGCCTTTCACCTGCCCTCTGAAGAGCGATCACTCTTCAGAGGGCCAGCAAGGTCTGGTGTCGGTGCGAGCGTAGAGGTTTTTTTAGAGGCCTTTTCCACATGTTTGTACCCATGACTCATAGTACAGGAGTGAAATCCCACTTTTTATCCCTATAGACGTTTAAGGCCTTGTTCACATGTCATACTGACAGTGGAAGTTTGGCCTATTCCCAACTAAGCTTAACCCCTTCAATACCAGGCACTTTCACCCCTTCCTGCTGATTGGCACTGATTGGCAGTTTTAGGGGCACTGACAGGCGTTTTATAGAGGGGGGACAGGCTGGCGATGGGCACTGTTTGCCAGCTGATTGGCACCTTTTGATGGGGACTGTGCTGATAATCAATGTGCTGGTTATTAGCACAGACCCCCCCCCCTCTAACAGGGAGAGGCGCAGATCAGCTCTCCCTGTCAGTGTAAACCGAGGAAAGCCGTTAACTGCCACTTCCTGGTTCACGCGATGATCAGCTGCGATTGGTCACAGCTGATCATGTGGTAAGAAGCCTCTGTCAGAGGCTCCATACCACGATCAGAGTGACACACCGCACCGCCGATCGCCCCACTGCGCTCCCTCGCTGTCTCTGTTATCCTGATCACGTCATATGATGTCCGGACAGGAAGGATAACACCACCACTTTGCCGCTGTCATTTTGCTATACGGCGGGCGGCAAGTGGTTAAAGCAGAACTTTACCCATACCAACTTATTATTATCATTATACAGGATTTATATAGCGCCAACAGTTTTTTGCGCATCGCTTTACAATATAAAGGGAGATGATACAGAAACAATACAATTAAATACAAGAGGGTTAAGAGGGCCATGCTCCTGGGGGCTTACAATCTAATAGGGAGGGACTGGTGGAAAAAAATGTAGTAACTGAGGGATGAACTGATGGGAGAAATAGAAGATTGAGTTATTAGTTGAAGGCAGGATAGGCCTCCCTGAAGAAATTCGTTTTCAGGGATGGCCTAAAAGTGGAGAGAGTAGGAGATGGCTGGACAGATTGGGGTAGGGAGTTCCAGAGGATAAGAGAGGCTATGGAGAAGTCCTGGAGGCAAGCATGGGAGGAGATCAGACAAGGGAGCTAGAGAACGGGGGAGGTTTTGGGAGGAGCAAAGAGGTTTGGTCGATAGTTGGAGACAAGATTGGTGATATAAGCTCAGGGACGAGTTGCAAATGGCTTTGTATGTTATTGTTAATGTTTTGAATTGTATTTGTTGGGCAATGGGAAGCCAGTGGAGTGATTGATTGGCAGAGAGGAATGGGGGGGGGGGGGGCACACTGAACGGTTAGGTAGATGAATCTGGCAGCAGCAGCAGCTTTCATAATTGACTAAAGAGGGTATGATGGCGAACCTTGGCACCCCAGATGATCTTTTGGAAGTACATTTCCCATGATGCTCAGCTACTCTAAAGAGTGCATGAGCATCATGGGAAATGTACTTCCAAAAGATCATCTGGGGTGCCAAGGTTGGCCATCACTGGCCTATAGAGAGGAAGGCCAATGAGGAGGGAGTTAGTTACAATAGTCAAAAGGCCAGAGATGACAGGTGGGGAGTAGATGTGTTGCTTAGTGATTTCAACGGTCAACTATATCTTATGATTACCCGGAGCACCTCCATATTCAGACAGAGCCTTTAGCTCACTGCTAGTGTGCCTGCCTACCATACATTACATTTTGGGTTCAACGCTCCCCAAAGGCAGCTCTCCTATTTTCACACAACATTTACAAACATTACACCTTTTTTCACCAAACTTAACAAAAAATACTACACAATCACTTTTGACACCATTCACATTCATACACACATTACTCATACAAAACTCCACTCATTACTGGGGAAAGCTCACTGACAGGGAACGCCTTAACACCAGGGGGCTTAAATAGCTTCCCTAGTCAGGGATTTCAACTCTAGGGGGAGGCCACTCACAAGGGGAGGAGACCGATCTGTGTTCCCACTACAGAGGAACACACATCCGTGTCTCCTCACCTGACAGGGCCGTGGATCTGTGGTTTTAAACCCACAGATCCACGGTCCTGCCGTCATCGTGGGCAATCGCGGGTGCCCGGCGGACATCCTCGCGGCCCCCGGGTCCCCGAGCGATGCCGTGCACCCCCCAGGCGGCCGGGAAGCCCCGGACGCCATATGACGTCCACCCAGGATGGGAGATCTCATCTGTGGCCGTCATATGACAATGGGCGGGTAGGGAAGTGGTTCAAAGAGGTGGTGACATCGACAAAAAAAAAAAAAAGGGGTGGGGGGCATACTCCATGGACCACGGGGTAATTTTTCTGCAGTCGCACTTCTATGTCTCTTATCTGCCTTTCACCTGCCCTCTGAAGAGCGATCACTCTTCAGAGGGCCAGCAAGATCTGGTGTCGGTGCGAGCGTAGAGGTTTTTTTAGAGGCCTTTTCCACATGTTTGTACCCATGACTCATAGTACAGGAGTGAAATCCCACTTTTTATCCCTATAGACGTTTAAGGCCTTGTTCACATGTCATACTGACAGTGGAAGTTCGGCCTATTCCCAACTAAGCTTAACCCCTTCAATACCAGGCACTTTCACCCCTTCCTGCTGATTGGCACTGATTGGCAGTTTTAGGGGCACTGACAGGCGTTTTATAGAGGGGGGACAGGCTGGCGATGGGCACTGTTTGCCAGCTGATTGGCACCTTTTGATGGGGACTGTGCTGATAATCAATGTGCTGGTTATTAGCACAGACCCCCCCCCCCCCTCTAACAGGGAGAGGCGCAGATCAGCTCTCCCTGTCAGTGTAAACCGAGGAAAGCCGTTAACTGCCACTTCCTGGTTCACGCGATGATCAGCTGCGATTGGTCACAGCTGATCATGTGGTAAGAAGCCTCTGTCAGAGGCTCCATACCACGATCGGAGTGACACACCGCACTGCCGATCGCCCCACTGCGCTCCCTCGCTGTCTCTGTTATCCTGATCACGTCATATGATGTCCGGACAGGAAGGATAACACCACCACTTTGCCGCTGTCATTTTGCTATACGGCGGGTGGCAAGTGGTTAAAGCAGAACTTTACCCATACCAACTTATTATTATTATTATACAGGATTTATATAGCGCCAACAGTTTTTTGCGCATCGCTTTACAATATAAAGGGAGATGATACAGAAACAATACAATTAAATACAAGAGGGTTAAGAGGGCCCTGCTCCTGGGGGCTTACAATCTAATAGGAAGGGACTGGTGGAACAAAATGTAGTAACTGAGGGATGAACTGATGGGAGAAATAGAAGATTGAGTTATTAGTTGAAGGCAGGATAGGCCTCCCTGAAGAAATTCGTTTTCAGGGATGGCCTAAAAGTGGAGAGAGTAGGAGATGGCTGGACAGATTGGGGTAGGGAGTTCCAGAGGATAAGAGAGGCTATGGAGAAGTCCTGGAGGCAAGCATGGGAGGAGATCAGACAAGGGAGCTAGAGAACGGGGGAGGTTTTGGGAGGAGCAAAGAGGTTTGGTCGATAGTTGGAGACAAGATTGGTGATATAAGCTCAGGGACGAGTTGCAAATGGCTTTGTATGTTATTGTTAATGTTTTGAATTGTATTTGTTGGGCAATGGGAAGCCAGTGGAGTGATTGATTGGCAGAGAGGAATGGGGGGGGGGGGGCACACTGAACGGTTAGGTAGATGAATCTGGCAGCAGCAGCAGCTTTCATAATTGACTAAAGAGGGTATGATGGCGAACCTTGGCACCCCAGATGATCTTTTGGAAGTACATTTCCCATGATGCTCAGCTACTCTAAAGAGTGCATGAGCATCATGGGAAATGTACTTCCAAAAGATCATCTGGGGTGCCAAGGTTGGCCATCACTGGCCTATAGAGAGGAAGGCCAATGAGGAGGGAGTTAGTTACAATAGTCAAAAGGCCAGAGATGACAGGTGGGGAGTAGATCTGTTGCTTAGTGATTTCAACGGTCAACTATATCTTATGATTACCCGGAGCACCTCCATATTCAGACAGAGCCTTTAGCTCACTGCTAGTGTGCCTGCCTACCATACATTACATTTTGGGTTCAACACTCCCCAAAGGCAGCTCTCCTATTTTCACACAACATTTACAAACATTACACCTTTTTTCACCAAACTTAACAAAAAATACTACACAATCACTTTTGACACCATTCACATTCATACACACATTACTCATACAAAACTCCACTCATTACTGGGGAAAGCTCACTGAAAGGGAACGCCTTAACACCAGGGGGCTTAAATAGCTTCCCTAGTCAGGGATTTCAACTCTAGGGGGAGGCCACTCACAAGGGGAGGAGACCGATCTGTGTTCCCACTACAGAGGAACACACCTCAGTGTCTCCTCACCTGACAGGGCCGTGGATCTGTGGTTTTACACCCACAGATCCACGGTCCTGCCGTCATCGTGGGCAATCGCGGGTGCCCGGCGGACATCCTCGCGGCCCCCGGGTCCCCGAGCGATGCCGTGCACCCCCCAGGCGGCCGGGAAGCCCCGGACGCCATATGACGTCCACCCAGGATGGGAGATCTCATCTGTGGCCGTCATATGACAATGGGCGGGTAGGGAAGTGGTTCAAAGAGGTGGTGACATCGACAAAAAAAAAAAAAAAGGGGTGGGGGCCATACTCCATGGACCACGGGGTAATTTTTCTGCAGTCGCACTTCTATGTCTCCTATCTGCCTTTCACCTGCCCTCTGAAGAGCGATCACTCTTCAGAGGGCCAGCAAGGTCTGGTGTCGGTGCGAGTGTAGAGGTTTTTTTAGAGGCCTTTTCCACATGTTTGTACCCATGACTCATAGTACAGGAGTGAAATCCCACTTTTTATCCCTATAGACGTTTAAGGCCTTGTTCACATGTCATACTGACAGTGGAAGTTCGGCCTATTCCCAACTAAGCTTAACCCCTTCAATACCAGGCACTTTCACCCCTTCCTGCTGATTGGCACTGATTGGCAGTTTTAGGGGCACTGACAGGCGTTTTATAGAGGGGGGACAGGCTGGCGATGGGCACTGTTTGCCAGCTGATTGGCACCTTTTGATGGGGACTGTGCTGATAATCAATGTGCTGGTTATTAGCACAGACCCCCCCCCCCCCTCTAACAGGGAGAGGCGCAGATCAGCTCTCCCTGTCAGTGTAAACCGAGGAAAGCCGTTAACTGCCACTTCCTGGTTCACGCGATGATCAGCTGCGATTGGTCACAGCTGATCATGTGGTAAGAAGCCTCTGTCAGAGGCTCCATACCACGATCAGAGTGACACACCGCACCGCCGATCGCCCCACTGCGCTCCCTCGCTGTCTCTGTTATCCTGATCACGTCATATGATGTCCGGACAGGAAGGATAACACCACCACTTTGCCGCTGTCATTTTGCTATACGGCGGGCGGCAAGTGGTTAAAGCAGAACTTTACCCATACCAACTTATTATTATTATTATACAGGATTTATATAGCGCCAACAGTTTTTTGCGCATCACTTTACAATATAAAGGGAGATGATACAGAAACAATACAATTAAATACAAGAGGGTTAAGAGGGCCCTGCTCCTGGGGGCTTACAATCTAATAGGGAGGGACTGGTGGAACAAAATGTAGTAACTGAGGGATGAACTGATGGGAGAAATAGAAGATTGAGTTATTAGTTGAAGGCAGGATAGGCCTCCCTGAAGAAATGAGTTTTCAGGGAGGCCTAAAAGTGGAGAGAGTAGGAGATGGCTGGACAGATTGGGGTAGGGAGTTCCAGAGGATAAGAGAGGCTATGGAGAAGTCCTGGAGGCAAGCATGGGAGGAGATCAGACAAGGGAGCTAGAGAACGGGGGAGGTTTTGGGAGGAGCAAAGAGGTTTGGTCGATAGTTGGAGACAAGATTGGTGATATAAGCTCAGGGACGAGTTGCAAATGGCTTTGTATGTTATTGTTAATGTTTTGAATTGTATTTGTTGGGCAATGGGAAGCCAGTGGAGTGATTGATTGGCAGAGAGGAATGGGGGGGGGGGCACACTGAACGGTTAGGTAGATGAATCTGGCAGCAGCAGCAGCTTTCATAATTGACTAAAGAGGGTATGATGGCGAACCTTGGCACCCCAGATGATCTTTTGGAAGTACATTTCCCATGATGCTCAGCTACTCTAAAGAGTGCATGAGCATCGTGGGAAATGTACTTCCAAAAGATCATCTGGGGTGCCAAGGTTGGCCATCACTGGCCTATAGAGAGGAAGGCCAATGAGGAGGGAGTTAGTTACAATAGTCAAAAGGCCAGAGATGACAGGTGGGGAGTAGATCTGTTGCTTAGTGATTTCAACGGTCAACTATATCTTATGATTACCCAGAGCACCTCCATATTCAGACAGAGCCTTTAGCTCACTGCTAGTGTGCCTGCCTACCATACATTACATTTTGGGTTCAACGCTCCCCAAAGGCAGCTCTCCTATTTTCACACAACATTTACAAACATTACACCTTTTTTCACCAAACTTAACAAAAAATACTACACAATCACTTTTGACACCATTCACATTCATACACACATTACTCATACAAAACTCCACTCATTACTGGGGAAAGCTCACTGAAAGGGAACGCCTTAACACCAGGGGGCTTAAATAGCTTCCCTAGTCAGGGATTTCAACTCTAGGGGGAGGCCACTCACAAGGGGAGGAGACCGATCTGTGTTCCCACTACAGAGGAACACACATCCGTGTCTCCTCACCTGACAGGGCCGTGGATCTGTGGTTTTACACCCACAGATCCACGGTCCTGCCGTCATCGTGGGCAATCGCGGGTGCCCGGCGGACATCCTCGCGGCCCCCGGGTCCCCGAGCGATGCCGTGCACCCCCCAGGCGGCCGGGAAGCCCCGGACGCCATATGACGTCCACCCAGGATGGGAGATCTCATCTGTGGCCGTCATATGACAATGGGCGGGTAGGGAAGTGGTTCAAAGAGGTGGTGACATCGACAAAAAAAAAAAAAAAGGGGTGGGGGGCATACTCCATGGACCACGGGGTAATTTTTCTGCAGTCGCACTTCTATGTCTCCTATCTGCCTTTCACCTGCCCTCTGAAGAGCGATCACTCTTCAGAGGGCCAGCAAGGTCTGGTGTCGGTGCGAGCGTAGAGGGTTTTTTTAGAGGCCTTTTCCACATGTTTGTACCCATGACTCATAGTACAGGAGTGAAATCCCACTTTTTATCCCTATAGACGTTTAAGGCCTTGTTCACATGTCATACTGACAGTGGAAGTTCGGCCTATTCCCAACTAAGCTTAACCCCTTCAATACCAGGCACTTTCACCCCTTCCTGCTGATTGGCACTGATTGGCAGTTTTAGGGGCACTGACAGGCGTTTTATAGAGGGGGGACAGGCTGGCGATGGGCACTGTTTGCCAGCTGATTGGCACCTTTTGATGGGGACTGTGCTGATAATCAATGTGCTGGTTATTAGCACAGACCCCCCCCCCCCCTCTAACAGGGAGAGGCGCAGATCAGCTCTCCCTGTCAGTGTAAACCGAGGAAAGCCGTTAACTGCCACTTCCTGGTTCACGCGATGATCAGCTGCGATTGGTCACAGCTGATCATGTGGTAAGAAGCCTCTGTCAGAGGCTCCATACCACGATCAGAGTGACACACCGCACCGCCGATCGCCCCACTGCGCTCCCTCGCTGTCTCTGTTATCCTGATCACGTCATATGATGTCCGGACAGGAAGGATAACACCACCACTTTGCCGCTGTCATTTTGCTATACGGCGGGCGGCAAGTGGTTAAAGCAGAACTTTACCCATACCAACTTATTATTATTATTATACAGGATTTATATAGCGCCAACAGTTTTTTGCGCATCGCTTTACAATATAAAGGGAGATGATACAGAAACAATACAATTAAATACAAGAGGGTTAAGAGGGCCCTGCTCCTGGGGGCTTACAATCTAATAGGAAGGGACTGGTGGAACAAAATGTAGTAACTGAGGGATGAACTGATGGGAGAAATAGAAGATTGAGTTATTAGTTGAAGGCAGGATAGGCCTCCCTGAAGAAATGAGTTTTCAGGGATGGCCTAAAAGTGGAGAGAGTAGGAGATGGCTGGACAGATTGGGGTAGGGAGTTCCAGAGGATAAGAGAGGCTATGGAGAAGTCCTGGAGGCAAGCATGGGAGGAGATCAGACAAGGGAGCTAGAGAACGGGGGAGGTTTTGGGAGGAGCAAAGAGGTTTGGTCGATAGTTGGAGACAAGATTGGTGATATAAGCTCAGGGACGAGTTGCAAATGGCTTTGTATGTTATTGTTAATGTTTTGAATTGTATTTGTTGGGCAATGGGAAGCCAGTGGAGTGATTGATTGGCAGAGAGGAATGGGGGGGGGGGGGGCACACTGAACGGTTAGGTAGATGAATCTGGCAGCAGCAGCAGCTTTCATAATTGACTAAAGAGGGTATGATGGCGAACCTTGGCACCCCAGATGATCTTTTGGAAGTACATTTCCCATGATGCTCAGCTACTCTAAAGAGTGCATGAGCATCATGGGAAATGTACTTCCAAAAGATCATCTGGGGTGCCAAGGTTGGCCATCACTGGCCTATAGAGAGGAAGGCCAATGAGGAGGGAGTTAGTTACAATAGTCAAAAGGCCAGAGATGACAGATGGGGAGTAGATGTGTTGCTTAGTGATTTCAACGGTCAACTATATCTTATGATTACCCAGAGCACCGTCACATTCAGACAGAGCCTTTAGCTCATTGCTAGTGTGCCTGCCTACCATACATTACATTTTGGGTTCAACGCTCCCCAAAGGCAGCTCTCCTATTTTCACACAACATTTACAAACATTACACCTTTTTTCACCAAACTTAACAAAAAATACTACACAATCACTTTTGACACCATTCACATTCATACACACATTACTCATACAAAACTCCACTCATTACTGGGGAAAGCTCACTGACAGGGAACGCCTTAACACCAGGGGGCTTAAATAGCTTCCCTAGTCAGGGATTTCAACTCTAGGGGGAGGCCACTCACAAGGGGAGGAGACCGATCTCTGTTCCCACTACAGAGGAACACACATCCGTGTCTCCTCACCTGACAGGGCCGTGGATCTGTGGTTTTACACCCACAGATCCACGGTCCTGCCGTCATCGTGGGCAATCGCGGGTGCCCGGCGGACATCCTCGCGGCCCCCGGGTCCCCGAGCGATGCCGTGCACCCCCCAGGCGGCCGGGAAGCCCCGGACGCCATATGACGTCCACCCAGGATGGGAGATCTCATCTGTGGCCGTCATATGACAATGGGCGGGTAGGGAAGTGGTTCAAAGAGGTGGTGACATCGACAAAAAAAAAAAAAAAGGGGTGGGGGCCATACTCCATGGACCACGGGGTAATTTTTCTGCAGTCGCACTTCTATGTCTCCTATCTGCCTTTCACCTGCCCTCTGAAGAGCGATCACTCTTCAGAGGGCCAGCAAGGTCTGGTGTCGGTGCGAGCGTAGAGGTTTTTTTAGAGGCCTTTTCCACATGTTTGTACCCATGACTCATAGTACAGGAGTGAAATCCCACTTTTTATCCCTATAGACGTTTAAGGCCTTGTTCACATGTCATACTGACAGTGGAAGTTCGGCCTATTCCCAACTAAGCTTAACCCCTTCAATACCAGGCACTTTCACCCCTTCCTGCTGATTGGCACTGATTGGCAGTTTTAGGGGCACTGACAGGCGTTTTATAGAGGGGGGACAGGCTGGCGATGGGCACTGTTTGCCAGCTGATTGGCACCTTTTGATGGGGACTGTGCTGATAATCAATGTGCTGGTTATTAGCACAGACCCCCCCCCCTCTAACAGGGAGAGGCGCAGATCAGCTCTCCCTGTCAGTGTAAACCGAGGAAAGCCGTTAACTGCCACTTCCTGGTTCACGCGATGATCAGCTGCGATTGGTCACAGCTGATCATGTGGTAAGAAGCCTCTGTCAGAGGCTCCATACCACGATCGGAGTGACACACCGCACTGCCGATCGCCCCACTGCGCTCCCTCGCTGTCTCTGTTATCCTGATCACGTCATATGATGTCCGGACAGGAAGGATAACACCACCACTTTGCCGCTGTCATTTTGCTATACGGCGGGCGGCAAGTGGTTAAAGCAGAACTTTACCCATACCAACTTATTATTATTATTATACAGGATTTATATAGCGCCAACAGTTTTTTGCGCATCGCTTTACAATATAAAGGGAGATGATACAGAAACAATACAATTAAATACAAGAGGGTTAAGAGGGCCCTGCTCCTGGGGGCTTACAATCTAATAGGAAGGGACTGGTGGAACAAAATGTAGTAACTGAGGGATGAACTGATGGGAGAAATAGAAGATTGAGTTATTAGTTGAAGGCAGGATAGGCCTCCCTGAAGAAATGAGTTTTCAGGGATGGCCTAAAAGTGGAGAGAGTAGGAGATGGCTGGACAGATTGGGGTAGGGAGTTCCAGAGGATAAGAGAGGCTATGGAGAAGTCCTGGAGGCAAGCATGGGAGGAGATCAGACAAGGGAGCTAGAGAACGGGGGAGGTTTTGGGAGGAGCAAAGAGGTTTGGTCGATAGTTGGAGACAAGATTGGTGATATAAGCTCAGGGACGAGTTGCAAATGGCTTTGTATGTTATTGTTAATGTTTTGAATTGTATTTGTTGGGCAATGGGAAGCCAGTGGAGTGATTGATTGGCAGAGAGGAATGGGGGGGGGGGGGCACACTGAACGGTTAGGTAGATGAATCTGGCAGCAGCAGCAGCTTTCATAATTGACTAAAGAGGGTATGATGGCGAACCTTGGCACCCCAGATGATCTTTTGGAAGTACATTTCCCATGATGCTCAGCTACTCTAAAGAGTGCATGAGCATCATGGGAAATGTACTTCCAAAAGATCATCTGGGGTGCCAAGGTTGGCCATCACTGGCCTATAGAGAGGAAGGCCAATGAGGAGGGAGTTAGTTACAATAGTCAAAAGGCCAGAGATGACAGATGGGGAGTAGATGTGTTGCTTAGTGATTTCAACGGTCAACTATATCTTATGATTACCCAGAGCACCGTCACATTCAGACAGAGCCTTTAGCTCATTGCTAGTGTGCCTGCCTACCATACATTACATTTTGGGTTCAACGCTCCCCAAAGGCAGCTCTCCTATTTTCACACAACATTTACAAACATTACACCTTTTTTCACCAAACTTAACAAAAAATACTACACAATCACTTTTGACACCATTCACATTCATACACACATTACTCATACAAAACTCCACTCATTACTGGGGAAAGCTCACTGAAAGGGAACGCCTTAACACCAGGGGGCTTAAATAGCTTCCCTAGTCAGGGATTTCAACTCTAGGGGGAGGCCACTCACAAGGGGAGGAGACCGATCTGTGTTCCCACTACAGAGGAACACACATCCGTGTCTCCTCACCTGACAGGGCCGTGGATCTGTGGTTTTAAACCCACAGATCCACGGTCCTGCCGTCATCGTGGGCAATCGCGGGTGCCCGGCGGACATCCTCGCGGCCCCCGGGTCCCCGAGCGATGCCGTGCACCCCCCAGGCGGCCGGGAAGCCCCGGACGCCATATGACGTCCACCCAGGATGGGAGATCTCATCTGTGGCCGTCATATGACAATGGGCGGGTAGGGAAGTGGTTCAAAGAGGTGGTGACATCGACAAAAAAAAAAAAAGGGGTGGGGGCCATACTCCATGGACCACGGGGTAATTTTTCTGCAGTCGCACTTCTATGTCTCCTATCTGCCTTTCACCTGCCCTCTGAAGAGCGATCACTCTTCAGAGGGCCAGCAAGGTCTGGTGTCGGTGCGAGCGTAGAGGTTTTTTTTAGAGGCCTTTTCCACATGTTTGTACCCATGACTCATAGTACAGGAGTGAAATCCCACTTTTTATCCCTATAGACGTTTAAGGCCTTGTTCACATGTCATACTGACAGTGGAAGTTCGGCCTATTCCCAACTAAGCTTAACCCCTTCAATACCAGGCACTTTCACCCCTTCCTGCTGATTGGCACTGATTGGCAGTTTTAGGGGCACTGACAGGCGTTTTATAGAGGGGGGACAGGCTGGCGATGGGCACTGTTTGCCAGCTGATTGGCACCTTTTGATGGGGACTGTGCTGATAATCAATGTGCTGGTTATTAGCACAGACCCCCCCCCCCTCTAACAGGGAGAGGCGCAGATCAGCTCTCCCTGTCAGTGTAAACCGAGGAAAGCCGTTAACTGCCACTTCCTGGTTCACGCGATGATCAGCTGCGATTGGTCACAGCTGATCATGTGGTAAGAAGCCTCTGTCAGAGGCTCCATACCACGATCGGAGTGACACACCGCACTGCCGATCGCCCCACTGCGCTCCCTCGCTGTCTCTGTTATCCTGATCACGTCATATGATGTCCGGACAGGAAGGACAACACCACCACTTTGCCGCTGTCATTTTGCTATACGGCGGGCGGCAAGTGGTTAAAGCAGAACTTTACCCATACCAACTTATTATTATCATTATACAGGATTTATATAGCGCCAACAGTTTTTTGCGCATTGCTTTACAATATAAAGGGAGATGATACAGAAACAATACAATTAAATACAAGAGGGTTAAGAGGGCCCTGCTCCTGGGGGCTTACAATCTAATAGGGAGGGACTGGTGGAACAAAAGGTAGTAACTGAGGGATGAACTGATGGGAGAAATAGAAGATTGAGTTATTAGTTGAAGGCAGGATAGGCCTCCCTGAAGAAATGAGTTTTCAGGGATGGCCTAAAAGTGGAGAGAGTAGGAGATGGCTGGACAGATTGGGGTAGGGAGTTCCAGAGGATAAGAGAGGCTATGGAGAAGTCCTGGAGGCAAGCATGGGAGGAGATCAGACAAGGGAGCTAGAGAACGGGGGAGGTTTTGAGAGGAGCAAAGAGGTTTGGTCGATAGTTGGAGACAAGATTGGTGATATAAGCTCAGGGACGAGTTGCAAATGGCTTTGTATGTTATTGTTAATGTTTTGAATTGTATTTGTTGGGCAATGGGAAGCCAGTGGAGTGATTGATTGGCAGAGAGGAATGGGGGGGGGGGGGCACACTGAACGGTTAGGTAGATGAATCTGGCAGCAGCAGCAGCTTTCATAATTGACTAAAGAGGGTATGATGGCGAACCTTGGCACCCCAGATGATCTTTTGGAAGTACATTTCCCATGATGCTCAGCTACTCTAAAGAGTGCATGAGCATCGTGGGAAATGTACTTCCAAAAGATCATCTGGGGTGCCAAGGTTGGCCATCACTGGCCTATAGAGAGGAAGGCCAATGAGGAGGGAGTTAGTTACAATAGTCAAAAGGCCAGAGATGACAGGTGGGGAGTAGATTTGTTGCTTAGTGATTTCAACGGTCAACTATATCTTATGATTACCCAGAGCACCTCCATATTCAGACAGAGCCTTTAGCTCACTGCTAGTGTGCCTGCCTACCATACATTACATTTTGGGTTCAACGCTCCCCAAAGGCAGCTCTCCTATTTTCACACAACATTTACAAACATTACACCTTTTTTCACCAAACTTAACAAAAAATACTACACAATCACTTTTGACACCATTCACATTCATACACACATTACTCATACAAAACTCCACTCATTACTGGGGAAAGCTCACTGAAAGGGAACGCCTTAACACCAGGGGGCTTAAATAGCTTCCCTAGTCAGGGATTTCAACTCTAGGGGGAGGCCACTCACAAGGGGAGGAGACCGATCTGTGTTCCCACTACAGAGGAACACACATCCGTGTCTCCTCACCTGACAGGGCCGTGGATCTGTGGTTTTACACCCACAGATCCACGGTCCTGCCGTCATCGTGGGCAATCGCGGGTGCCCGGCGGACATCCTCGCGGCCCCCGGGTCCCCAAGCGATGCCGTGCACCCCCCAGGCGGCCGGGAAGCCCCGGACGCCATATGACGTCCACCCAGGATGGGAGATCTCATCTGTGGCCGTCATATGACAATAGGCGGGTAGGGAAGTGGTTCAAAGAGGTGGTGACATCGACAAAAAAAAAAAAGGGGGGGGGCATACTCCATGGACCACGGGGTAATTTTTCTGCAGTCGCACTTCTATGTCTCCTTTCTGCCTTTCACCTGCCCTCTGAAGAGCGATCACTCTTCAGAGGGCCAGCAAGGTCTGGTGTCGGTGCGAGCGTAGAGGGTTTTTTTCAGAGGCCTTTTCCACATGTTTGTACCCATGACTCATAGTACAGGAGTGAAATCCCACTTTTTATCCCTATAGACGTTTAAGGCCTTGTTCACATGTCATACTGACAGTGGAAGTTCGGCCTATTCCCAACTAAGCTTAACCCCTTCAATACCAGGCACTTTCACCCCTTCCTGCTGATTGGCACTGATTGGCAGTTTTAGGGGCACAGACAGGTGTTTATAGAGGGGGACAGGCTGGCGATGGGCACTGATTGCCAGCTGATGGGCACCTTTTGATGGGGGCTGTGCTGATTGTCAGCACAGACCCCCCCTCCTCTAACAGGGAGAGGCGCAGTTCAGCTCTCCCTGTCAGCGTAAACCGAGGAAAGCCGTTAACTGCCACTTCCTGGTTCACGCGATGATCAGCTGCGATTGGTCACAGCTGATCATGTGGTAAGAAGCCTCTGTCAGAGTTCCATACCACGATCGGAGTGACACACCGCACCGCCGATCGCACTACTGCGCTCCCTTACCGTCTCTGTTATCCTGATCACGTCATATGATGTCCGGACAGGAAGGATAACACCACCACTTTGCCGCTGTCATTTTGCTATACGGCGGGCGGCAAGTGGTTAAAGCAGAACTTTACCCATACCAACTTATTATTATCATTATACAGGATTTATATAGCGCCAACAGTTTTTTGCGCATCGCTTTACAATATAAAGGGAGATGATACAGTAACAATACAATTCAATACAAGAGGGTTAAGAGGGCCCTGCTCCTGGGGGCTTACAATCTAATAGGGAGGGACTGGTGGAACAAAAGGTAGTAACTGAGGGATGAACTGATGGGAGAAATAAGATTCAGTTATTAGTTGAAGGCAGGATAGGCCTCCCTGAAGAAATGAGTTTTCAGGGATGGCCTAAAAGTGGAGAGAGTATGAGATAGCTGGACAGATTGGGGTAGGGAGTTCCAGAGGATAGGAGAGGCTATGGAGAAGTCCTGGAGTCAAGCATTGGTGGAGATCAGACAAGGGAGCTAGAGAACGGGGGAGGTTTTGGGAGGAGCAAAGAGGTTTGGATGATGTTTGAGACAATATTGGTGATATAAGCTCAGGGACGAGTTGCAAATGGCTTTGTATGTTATTGTTAATGTTTTGAATTTTATTTGTTGGGCAATGGGAAGCAAGTGGAGTGATTGGCAGAGAGGAATGGGGGACACTGAATGGTAAGGTAGATGAATGTGGCAGCAGCAGCTTTCATAATTGACTAAAGAGGGGTTAGCCTATAGAGAGGACAAAACTACATGTTTTTTCTGCTCTTCAGCGCCACCCTTTGGGCAACTTCTGCTAATGTTGTCTTATGGTTACCATTGGTTCAGAGCATGCGTGTATGCACTTTGGATTTTAGTCAGAGGGAATTGTGTACGGATCGGATAATCCAATGGCACACATTTGTTGCCGGAAATTCGAGAGCATGGCTATCCAACATTTGTTGTCGAAAATTCTGACAACAATTGTCCGATGGAGCGTACAAACGGACGGATTATTCGACAAAAAACCTGCCATCACACAATTATTGTCGGAAAATCGGTTCGTATGTACAGGGCTTAAGTGTGGCAGCAAAGAGAGTGAGCTTTAATGCCCATACACCTCACATATTCTGTATTTGTCCATGGACAGCTGAGGTTTCTCTGCTAAGAGCACTCCCAGCAGAATGACTGAGCTGTCAAAGGCAGCTCTCGGTCTCTGGTGACAATTGGGAACAATCATGTGACCACTGTGACAACCATCTAGACCAGGCATGTCCAAAGTCAGGCCCGGAGGCCAAATGCGGCCCCCCTGTTGATTTAATATGGCCCCCCTGGGGATGTTCCCGTCGGTTTTTCTGTCTGGAAAACTGCCATGGAGCATACACACGGATAGTTTTCCCAGCCAAAAGCTGTCATGGCAGTTTTCCTGATGGGAAAACTGGTCGTGTGTACGAGGCAATAGGCTAATGCCGCGTACACACCATCACTTTATGTGATGAAAAAAAACGAAATTTTCTGTGAAGTAAAAAACGACGTTTTTAAAACTTCAATTTTCAAAAACGATGTTGCCTACACACCATCGTTTTTTCACAATGCTCTAGCAAAGCGAGGTTACGTTCACCACGTTTTTCCATTGAAGCTCGCTTCATAACTAGCTTCTGGGCATGCGCGGGTGTAAAAACGTTGTTTTAAACGTCGTTTTATGCTACACACGGTCAATTTCTGTGAAGTAAAAAACAACGTTTTGAAAAACGACACATAAAATTGAAGCATGCTTCAATTCTTTTTTTGTTGTTTTTCACAAGACATAAAACTACGTTTCCCCCCCACACACGGTCATTTAAAGTGACGTTTTTAAAAACGTCGTTTTTTTTCATCACATAAAGTGATGGTGTGTACGCGGCATTACTATGGGACATCTGTTGTTGGCTGTCCCTCCTCTACACTGAAGCTGGTGCTGGGAGAGTGATCATGTTACCAGACCAGATCATCATCAGCATAGGTTTACATACTGTAGGTTTACCCTTTACAGGGTAGTTGGAATAGGCTTAGTATGGGGGTTGGAGCAGGTTAAAGGATATTTAGGATTTGACTGGACTTCCTCTCTCATTTTTTAAGTTACCTTTCTTGGTATGTTGAAAATAGCACACATCAAAACTTTTCTTTAAAAAAATTAAAATAAAACACCCACAATCATATGAAAAGTGTTATGGGATATTACCACAAGAGTGCCATCACAGCAGGGCTCAAGTCCTGCGGGAAAGCGTGAGAACGGAGTTCCTGCACTTTTTTCACAGCAGGAACTCAGTTCCCTTTACAGGACTAGAGCAGCCGAGCTGCCCAAGCCAATCCTTCACTAAGCGGCGATGCCCAGCTCGAGTCACTGTCAGTGGCAGGCGAACCTTAGTAATCCTTTATGTTACTGGCCGCTTCCTGTATGGATTCATCAGGTAGTGTGTGGGTATTCTGTCACTTCCTCGATGCCGCAATGTCTCCTGGGAGGTTTTGACATTGTTCCCAGGAGACATTGAGGAGGTCTGCCGCGAGTTATCGCGGAGTTATCGCGGGATTAAGAAAAAACATGCGGTTTAGTAATTATGCATATGAGCGTATCATTTTTTTTTTTTGGCGGGGGAGTGGATCTTGGTTGGGAGTTCCCAGACTTTTTTCCCCAGGACTTGACCCCTGCATCACAGCATGCCTTAAAAACAAGAACAATACTTGGCAACACTACTCCAGTCCTAACCTCCTCCTACTACTACACATACACATACTAATCGTGTCGGCAGGAACACTGCTCTGTGTAAACTATTATTAATCTGTAACATGATTAACCACTTAAGCCCCGGACCAATATGCAGCCTAAAGACCCAAGGTGTTTTTACAGTTCGGGACTGCGTCGCTTTAACAGACAATTGCGCGGTCGTGCGACGTGGCTCCCAAACAAAATTGGCGTCCTTTTTTCCCCACAAATAGAGCTTTCTTTTGGTGGTATTTGATCACATCTGCGGTTTTTAGTTTTTGCGCTATAAACAAAAATAGAGCGACAATTTTGAAAAAAAAGCAATATTTTTTACTTTTTGCTGTAATAAATATCCCCCAAAAACATATATAAAAACATTTTTTTTCCTCAGTTTAGGCCGATACGTATTCTTCTACCTATTTTTAGTAAAAAAAATCGCAATAAGCGTTTATCGATTGGTTTGCGCAAAATTTATAGTGTTTACAAAATAGGGGATAGTTTTATTGCATTTTTATTTTTTATTTTTTTTTTACTACTAATGGCGGCGATCAGCAATTTTTTTCGTGACTGCGACATTATGGCGGACACTTCGGACAATTTTGACACATTTTTGGGACCATTGTCATTTTCACAGCAAAAAATGCATTTAAATTGCATTCTTTATTGTGAAAATGACAGTTGCAGTTTGGGAGTTAACCACAGGTGGCGCTGTAGGAGTTAGGGTGCACCTAGTATGTGTTTACAACTGTTTGGGGGTGTGGCTGTAGGAATGACGTCATCGATCGTGTCTTCCCTATAAAGGGAATGACGCGATCGATGCGCCGCCATAGTGAAGGACGGGGAAGCCGTGTTTACACACGGCTCTCCCCGTTCTTCAGCTCCGGGGAGCGATCGCGACGGAGCGGCTATAAACAAATAGCCGCGCCGTGGTCCCGGATCGCTCCCCGAGCGGACCCGACCCCCGCATGTAGCGGGGGGGGTCCCGATCGGACCCCCCACCCGCTAATAGGCGAGGACGTACGTGTACGCCCATGTGCCTGTACGTGCCATATTGTGGACGTATATGTACATGCGGGGGTCGGGAAGTGGTTAACAGGATCATAGTAAAAAAATAAGTATTATTCAGCTATAATTGGTTTCCGGTTTATTGTGGCTTATGTTATTATTCTTCTTCTTATTATTATTATTATTATTATTATTGTCCCAATAAATGCATTAGGCTTGAATTTTAAATTGCTTGTCGATCCATGAAAATAGGATTGTATACAAAACAATCGTGCCTTAACGCCGAGTGGAATGTGTATATGTTCTGTAAAATGCATCCCAATATTCAATCACAGATTCCTACCATGCTGCTGTTGTGTCCTGAAGTACACTCACTGGCATCCTCCAGGACAGCTAATGTCATGGCATGGAAAGAATAATAAAATAATTTCAGAGGACGCACATGCTGATACAGACATGTACATGGCGGCTTTAAATGGACAAGCTGATTCAAATTGAAATCCTAACCTATTGCTGCCCACAGAATGCATTAAGCCTCGTACACACGATCGGATTTCCATCGGACAAATCCATGAAATTTTGTGCGAAGGGTGTTGGCCGTGAACTTGTTCTGCATACAGACAGCAGAACTTTTTCAGCTAACATACACAAAACTACATGTTTTTTCTTCTCTTCAGCGCCACCCTTTGGGCAACTTCTGCTAATGTTGTCTTATGGTTAGCATTGGTTCAGAGCATGTGTGTATGTACTTTGGATTTTAGTCTGACGGAATTGTGTACACACGATCGGATAATCCAATGGCACACATTTGTTGCCGGAAATTCGAGAGCATGGCTATCCAACATTT
Organism: Rana temporaria; assembly: GCF_905171775.1. Taxonomy (NCBI): domain Eukaryota; kingdom Metazoa; phylum Chordata; class Amphibia; order Anura; family Ranidae; genus Rana; species Rana temporaria. The sequence continues at coordinate 128,048,290 of NC_053495.1, read as the reverse complement.
GTTGTCGGAAATTCCGACAACAATTGTCCGATGGAGCGTACAAACGGTCGGATTATTCGACAAAAAACCTGCCATCACACAATTATTGTCGGAAAATCGGTTCGTATGTACAGGGCTTAAGTGTGGCAGCAAAGAGAGTGAGCTTTAATGCCCATACACCTCACATATTCTGTATTTGTCCATGGACAGCTGAGGTTTCTCTGCTAAGAGCACTCCCAGCAGAATGACTGGGCTGTCAAAGGCAGCTCTCGGTCTCTGGTGACAATTGGGAACAATCATGTGACCACTGTGACATCCATCTAGACCCATTTAAAAGGACGCCAGGACTGGGCGGGAATAAATTAAGATCAAAATACTTTTTTGGTCAGTATGGCCAAAAAGTGGTAGTTTTGGCCCTCTGGTAAAGCTGAAAATACATATTTAGAATTTGTTTAAACATTTGGATGGAATTTCTGAAAAAATGTTTATTGGTGCTCCGTCATTGACTTAACAAATTTTGTTTGAAATCAAGTGAAAAAGGAAGAGGTACGGCGCAAAAACTATTAGTGACTAATGAAAATACCTATAAATGAACTAGGTAGATATGTAAAAACACAAGCAATACATATATAGAAATTACATATGAAATGGAATCCCAATAGTGCAAAAAAGACCAAAGTTCATATTAAATGGTGATATAAAAAAATAATAATAATAATGGATAAGTGTAGTCCGTACGCTTATGGTGAATAATGAAAAAATCCAAAGAGTGAAAAATGAAGTCTAGTGAAAATCGCCTATGCAATATTCAAAACGTGACATCCACAATAATCGAAAAGATCTTTATCCACCAGAGTGAAACACCCAAAGTAATGAAGTATTGTAGTTCGCTTACCAGAAATATTGACCACTGCAGCGGTCAGAATAGGCCCAGGGTAATATTTATAGTCTCCCGAGATAGCGTCTTCAGGGATTGAGCAGCCAATCCCTGAAGACGTTATCCTCTGACGAAACGCGTAGGCGTGGCTTGCGTCCCGACGCTATCTGAACTTTGGTATTTTTTGCACTATTGGGATTCCATTTCGTATGTAATTTCTATATATGTATTGCTTGTGTTTTTACATATCTACCTAGCTCATTTATAGGTATTTTCATTAGTCACTAATAGTTTTTGCGCTGTACCTCTTCCTTTTTCACTTGTCTTTTAATTTGTATCTGCAATTTTTTGGTACTTGGCAGCATTTACACCTTATTGTTTCTGCGCAGTGTTTTTTCTTGGTAGAAATTTTTCCATTTTGTTTGAAATCGCTTAAAACTATTATTCAATGTTTTGATCTTAAAGTTCAATTTTGATAATGTATGGAAGTGATGTCATGTTATATTATTGTAGCGCTACCCCCGAAGGAGCCGCTGTTTGATTCAGGATCGGCTTTCTAAGTTACCTTCTTGACTTGGTCTAGGGGTGACTTCTGTGAGTGTGAATAAAGAGAAAATGTCCAGACACCAATTCAGTTTCAATGCTTTATTCCAAAGCCCAAACTGGCCAACATCAAATGGCACACGATAGAGAAAGGTTGATAAGGAACTTTAGTATCAGGCCTTGGATATTAGGAGAGAGCAAGCCTGCTCTCAGCAATGATATAGCTCAATTCGTCGCCACCCAATCAGGGTGGGTAAAGTGCCCCCGGACAGGTAGTTATCCCAGGCCTGGCAACCGGAGCGTCACTTGCAGAATCACTGGGAGGATGCAGGCCTCTGCCACAGATCTGCCCCAGGGCCTCTGCCACAGGCTGGACAATTTAGGATTTGTGAAAGTCAGTTTGAGTAAATCCTCCCAGTTAGTTCAATCGATGTCACCCACTGACAGCTTGAGCATAGCTGTCATACGGTGTGGTGACCGGATCCCCGATGGTTCGTCTAGGCCTTCCGGACAACCTCTGGTTCTAGGTTCTCCCGAGCCAATCCCCCATCGCACAGCTCCCAGCTTAGGATCCTCTCAGCAACAGTTTGGGACCCAGCAAGTCGCTGGGGCCCCTCTCAAATTAAGGTGCATGATGCATGACCTCACCATGGCAGGACGCGGTGGCGGGGCCCATGGATGCGCGCACCCTGAAGGTGGGTACCGCACCTGGAACTCGTGCCCCGCAAGAACAACCCGCCAAAAGCGGCTGCCACAGATATATGCCCCCTCCCAGCATGCCCAACGAGGGAAAAACTCCTCTGATTGGCTGCTGGAAGGAGGTGGGTCCCCCAGAATCCCTCTAGCGCCAACTGCTGCCCAGGGGTGATAACGCACCCCTGGAGCGCAGACTGACCTACAGGACAAATTCTGGAATTGGCAGCAGCCTAAGGGCTCTTTCACACGTCCGTTCCGTTCGTCCGTTTTTTTGGCGTCCGTTAACGGAGCGCAATGCTTTCCTATGGGTTAGCGTCCGTTAGCGGATGAGCATCCGCTAACGTCCGTTAACATCTGTCTCCGTTAAGCTCCGTTTTTTTGAACGGAAGAAACCCTATTTTTCTTCCGTCAAAAGAACGGAACGGACGAAAAACGGCACTGATGGCACTGATGGACATCGACGAGGTAGTACTGACGGGCACAGATGAGGTGGCACTGATTGGCGGCGCTGGTATGCGGCACGGATGGGCACACATAGGTGGCACTCATGGGCACACATAGACGGCACTGATGGGCACTCATGGGCGGCACTGATGGGCACTCATGGGCGGCACTGATGGGCACTCATGGGCGGCACTGGGCACTCATAGGCGGCACAGATGGGCACTCATGGGCGGCACAGATGGGCACTGTGGGGTGGCACAGATGGGCACTGTGGGGTGGCACTGATGGGCACTGTGGGGTGGCACTGATGGACACTGTGGGGTGGCACTGATGGACACTGTGGGGCGGCACTGATGGACACTGTGGGGCGGCACTGATTTACTTGTTGCCAGTCAGTGCCCATTTGTGGGCACTGATTGGCATCTTTTTTTTTTGCATCTTTTTTTTTTTTTTCAGACTTTTTTTTTTTTTTTTGGACTTTTTTTCCCCCCATTTTTTTTTGTTTTGCCGTTCCCTGGTGGGCATCCTTGGTGGTCCATGTGGCGATCCGAGGGGGGGCTGCGCTGATAAACAATCAGCGCGAACCCCCCCTGTCAGGAGAGCCGCCGATCGGCTCTCCTCTACTCGCGTCTGTCAGACGCGAGTGAGGAAGAGCCATCGACGGCTCTTCCTGTTTACATCGTGATCAGCCGTGGTTGGACACGGCTGATCACGTGGTAAAGAGTCTCCGTGAGAGACTCTTTACCGAGATCGGTGTTGCGGGGTGTCAGACTGACACCCCGCAACAACGATCGCCACGATGCGCGCCCCCGGGGGCGCGCAGCGGCTCAGAATCCTGAGGACGTCATATGACGTCGTCAGGATTCTACAACCACTTTGCCGACGTCATTGGCGGGCGGCAAGTGGTTAACTTGCGCGCGCTTACGCCGGGCAAATTTGCCGGCGCGCCCTCGCAGTTCACGGAGCTACTGCTCCGTGAATCGAGGGCAGGGCAAAATATTTGCGGGGGCGCAGGGCAAAATCGTTGCCCTGCTCCCCCGCAAATATAGAGCAAGCTATGCTGAATCTGGGCCAATGCTTTTATTTCTTGCCCAACATGGCAAACAGTCAACTCAAGTAGATAGAGTTAGGTTGGTGAAAAGAGAGTTGCAGATTCAGGCTTACGGATAATAGAAGCAGTCCTGCTTCAAACAGTGATTCTTATCTCGTCGCCACTCATCAAGGTTGGTCCTTCTCAATAAGTAATTTGTAGTTACCTGAAGCTCCCTCAGGTAATTTTCCCAGTTTAAGAGTCACCGACTGGCAAGCTGCCAACGTATAGATTTTTAGTGTCGGATAACTCAGATCCCCGATGGTTCGTCTAAGCCCTATTGGATCACCTGCCTCCAGGTTCACCTCAGACCGACTCCCCACCGAACAGCACAACTCGCTTGGGATCTTCTTCATAAGATGTGAGGTCCCAGTAAGTCACTGGAGCCTCTTTGCAGCTTTAGTTGCTCCGGGCAATGAGGGCCCAGAGTCAGGAACTCCGCGTAGTACGTGCGCCCCGGCATGGTAGGCCATATTGCTCGGGGGCGGTGATGTGCGCACACCCTAAAGGTGGGTGCCGCACCTGGAACCAGCAACGGGTAGCAGACCCGGGTAGAAGACCCGGGAAAACTGGCGTCTGCGCCAGAAATACCCTTCCCCAGCATGCCCCGCAAGGGAAAAACTCCTCTCATTGGCTGCTAGAGAAAGGCGGCTCTGTCTGGACCCCTCTGGCGCCACCTGCTGTCCAGAGATGGAACGGTATCCTTGGAACAGAGAATGAGACCACAGGACAGCCCAGGGCTGGCAGCAGCCCAATCTAACAAATCATTATGGATGAGAGCAAGGTAACTCTCTCATCCCCCAACTAAATTTGATATAGAACCTGTACTAAAAGTACACAGGCACTACAGATAGATACAATCCTCTTCAGTAGTGACCAGGGTGCTCAGAAAACATATTGCGATACGTGCGTCTTTATTAGCGCCTCCACCACCGTGAATACAGGCCACTCACCTAAAACTGTGGACCTCTGAATTAACAGGTCAATCCGGCTTTGCCCACAAGGGTAATTAAGGGTGACAATTGCCTCTAGGGGGTCCAAGAATCAAGATCCAGCCGCTTCACAGCAACAGCATCCTCTGTTGCTATGGCAATGTACGCAATGAGGAGGCAGGATCCGGATGTTAATTGCGCAAGGTGACGTGTATTTAAGGGAGGTTGACACATGAGCCTCCATAATCACTGAGGAAGTCCTGCCCACTGGTACGAAACGCGTGCGGGAGGACTCCATGATGTCATTGCAGCCAACTTTCTCTGTCTCAATGAGACGTGTTATGTACGCTCTGCATCCTAGCACTGGATTGTTAGTGCTCTCGTTTGTGAGTAACCTTTTTATATTAATAAAGGATGTTATAAGTGAATCAGAGAGCACTATGTATATTTTATTGATTTTTCCATGGTAACCACATTCCTATCTACTGCTGTGTCAAATCCTCTCCCTCCTATATCCCTCCTTCTAGCACAAATCCCTCCCTCAACCTCACTTCTATTACAAGTCCTCATCCCTCCCCCCAATCCCCTATTCTAGCATAAATTCTCTTCCCCCCTTCTATCACAAATCAACTTCCACCACAAATCCCCCCACCCAGCGCAAATCCTCTCACCCCTTGCATTCTTTGTACCCATCCCCACAGGTCATCCTATCTCCTCTGAACTTACTGATCTCAGATACAGCGTGGCATGGGAGATGTTCTTTCTCCCAGGTTCCCCCATTTGTGTTGTGTCATATGGCATGTCAGAGCCAGGGAAAAACTTAAGAGAAGGTTCCCTTGACTTAAAGTGATATACTATGACAGACAACTCTCTGGGAGATATGATGGCTGCTGCAATGGCAGGGGAGTGCAGCATTGAGGGTCAGAGCACCCCGCAGGAGATGCGAGGCATGTGCCCTGGGTGCCCGGTATGAGTGATGCCCCCGCTGTGTTTGGAATTTCACAGATGATTGTAAGCGGATTATTTAGAGCCTGTTATTGCTGAGTATGATATTCTTGGTGTGAGATTATAACCATTAATTAATTACTAACCTTTCAGGAATAGCAAGTTCATTTTGTTTCAATTAATTACATACCTATATACAGTAACATGCAACATTTGGAATATTGCTGCACTGCTTGGTATCTTTATTGAAGCATTAAAATCACATCAGAGGTATGACAGGAATAAGCAAGGTAACGTGTTTTGCGCTAAAGTCAGCGCTTACTCAAATCTCATATACACAAACATTGCATGAAATATATACAGTATATGCATTAAACAAATAAGCATGGTATGGCAATTAAGCAATTGAACAATTAACCAATAAATCAATTAGAAAATACACTCCCGCTACACTAAACTACTAATGAGAGCCTATGCTCCTTGCCTTCCCATACTAACATGTCATATAACATATAAATAAAAAAATAAAAAATCACAAACAAAACAGGCACGCAAATCTCCTCCAACCCATCACCCACCAACACAGATCCAGCAGCAACTGCTGGATGACCTTGCGGGAGAGCACAGGGAAGCAGACAGTCAGCCAACTACAGCAGGACACCCTCACAAACTAAGTGCACATAACGTCACAATATGAGAGATACACATAATGTTGTTTCCTCCTCTGACAGGGTGGCTAACAAGCCATTCACAGTATGCCAGACAGCCCATGGTGACCTATAACAACTAATGCTGAGGTTTGGAAAACGTCAAAATATGCTTGGTGAGATAGAGTGTCCAAAAGTATAAAAACAAACAAAAAATCCATAAAAATAATGCAAGAATAAAAGATAAAAAAATATCAAAATAATAAAAAAAAACTGACCCCTGAGAACCCTATACATAAAGGGCCAGATCCACAGCCAGCGGGCTTAACTTAAATGTTCCTATTTAAGTTACACTGCCGCAAAATTTCTACCTAAGTGCCCGATCCACAAAGCACTTACCTAGAAATTTGCAGCTGTGTAACTTAAATCCGTCCGGCGCAAGGCGTGCCCGATCTAATGGGGCGAGTCCCATTTAAATTAGGCGCGCTCCCGCGCCGGACGTACTGCGCATGCTCCCGACGCTATTTTTCCGACGTGCTTTGCGCGGATTTACGTTGCGCCGAGTTTTGAGAATCGCGACGGGTGTAAAAGAAAAAAAAAGAGTTGCGGCGGAAATTTTTTTTTTTTTTTTTAAATTTGACAGCGACGCGGGAAAGAAGGGTCTACTTTTACATGGTGTACTAAGTTTACACTTTGTAAAAGCAGCCCTAATTTTGCGACGGCAAACTAATACTTACGGAAAAAAAAACGAAGGGAAAAAGCTTTGTGGATCTCCGTAAGTGCTAATTTGCATACCCGACGCGGAATTTCGACGAGAAATGCCCCCAGCGGCGGCCAAGGTACTGCATCCTAAGATCCGACAGTGTAAAACTATTACACCTGCCGGATCTTAGGAATATCAATGCGTAACTGATTCTATGAATCAGCCGCATAGATAGAAACAGGGATACGACGGCGTATCAGTAGATGCGCCTGCGTATCCCTTTTGTGGATCTGGCCCAAAAGGTACAGTTTGATAAAAAAGGAATAATCCCTGTATGGACCAAACACAGATATAATACCAAACCTACTTACTGACTCCATACAACGTGCTAAATGTGGTGTGATATAAATGATCGTCAGTACCATAATGGCAATGGCTGTTCATATGTAGCGCCCCCTTGCTTTCAGCATGGGCACTACGCTAAAGTTTTTGGGGAATGGGAGAGTTACCTTGCTCCCATTCGGTGTTTGTTTAAATTTGGGACTTCTGTCATTCCAGAAATGTCCACTGGGTCAGTCTGTGGTCAGGGGGTGCAATGCCACCCCTGGCTGGCAGTTGGCGCCAGAGGGGTTCTGGCAGAGCAAGTCTTCCCCCAGCAGCCAATTAGAGGAGTTTTCCCTCGCGAGGCATGCTGGGGGAGGTTATATCTGTGACAGGGGTCATGTGTTAAGAAATCTTCGCGGCCCACCTGGCCAAAGCTGAACTCTGCATCGAACCTCATCCTGAGGAAAGAGGGGACCCCAGCGTTTCACTGGGTTCCAAGACCTGTTGAGAGAATCCCAGTCTGGGATCGGGTGTCCGGACCACTGACAGGTATGCTTGCTGTCATCCGGGGGCCCTATATAGAAAAGTCTACTGGGAGGATTCTCTTTTTCTTATTCACTTAACTCCTCTATTGAAATTGGCCTGTGGCAGAGGCCCTAGAGCCAGGTCTGTGAGAGAGACCTGTTCCTCCCAATATTATCCAGAGTGACACTTCGGCTACCAGACCTATCATAGGGGTCTGTCCGGGGGGAACTTTACCCACTCCAAGCAGAGTGGCGACGAATAACAAAATTGGTTCTACACAGAGCAGTACTGACTGCTCCATTCTATATCCAGGCCTGATACCGCATGGTTCTCTTTCTTTTCTTCATCAACCTTGATGAACGACCCCCCCCCCCCCCCCTTCAACCTCTGCAGCAATGCTGGCACCACTCATATGCCTTATTCCCAAAGACAACTTCTGGATATGATGCTGAGCATGTGCACTTCTTTAGTCGCCCATGGCGAGGCCTGTTCTGAGTGGAACCTGTCCTGATAAACTGCTGTATGGTCTTGGCCACTCTGTTTCAGAGTCTTGGCATTCTTCCTATTGCCTAGACCATCTTTATGTAGAGCAACAATTCTTTTTTTTAGATCCTCAGAGTTTTTTGCTATGAGGTGCCATGTTGAACTTCCAGTGACCAGTATGAGAGAGTGAGAGCGATAACACCAAATGTAACACATCTGCACTAACCAGTCACAAGACACTGGGGAGGGAAAATGGCTAATTGGACTAAATTTGGACATTTTCACTTAGGAGTGCACTCATTTTTGTTGCCAGCCATTTAGACATTAATGGCTATGTGTTGAGTTATTTTGAGGGGACTGCAAATGTACACTGTTAAAGGATTTGTAAATAAAAAAAAAAAAAATGTATGCTGAAATGACTGTTTACAAGGTATAGAGACATAATAGTTAACTGATTCCTTTTAAAAACGATTAAAAATAGATAAAAATCAATCATATAATGTACCTGTAGTTTCTAGTTTTGTTTTTGCATGTTGTTTCCTGCCTCTCTGCTGTACAGAGCATACAGAGCCACAGAGCCATACAGGGCAGTGATGGTTTGGAAAACGAAACGTATCCAATGGGGGGAGGTGCTGCGGGGTTTTAGACACACAGTAATCACACCTCCTTGAAGTCTGTATGCTGCGCAGAGCGAGCATGATGCACTGCTGTAGTCCCGAGGACGGGGGCGAGCACGTTAGTGACCACAGATAGAAAGCTCCCATCACTGTGGTTATCAGGAAACAGACAAGCAGGAAGTGTGGAGATCAGAGAAGAATTACAGCAACTTGAGAGCAAAAATGAACAATGAGGACATGAAAACAGCACTGCATTAAGGTAAAGGAAGCTATTAAGATAAAAAAAAATTCCTTTACAAACCCTTTAACCACTTGTCCATGGGAGGACGTCATATGACGTCCTCGACTTTGTGCGGTGATATCTGAATGATGCCTGCAGCTACTGCCTGGAAAGCATAGAGATGACTGGTGCCTGGAAAGCATAGAGATGACTGGTGACCATCTCTATGACCGTTGGAGGCTCGTTATGACGTCAGGCTCGGTACCCGGAAGTAAACAAAGCCGCAATCGCGGCTGTCGGCATGTGATCAGTAAATTTTTTTCACCGATTTCATGCTTGTAAGCCTGGAGGAGAGATGTGGGGTCTTAGTCTTATTGACCCCACATTTCTCCATAAAGAGGACCTGTCACACTGATTCCTTTTACAAGGGAAGTTTACATTCCTTGTAATAGGAATAAAAGTAATCAAAAAAAAAAGTGTAAAAATTAAGTAAAATAAAAATAAAATATTTTTTTTTTTTCAAAACGCCCCTGTCCCCGTTATCTCGCGCGCAGAAGCGAACACGCATGCAAGTACTGCCCACATATCTAAACGCTGTTCAAACCCCACATGTGAGGTATCGTCGCGTGCGTTAGAGCGTGTGCAACAATTCTAGAACTAGACCTCCAATGTAACTCGAAAATAGTAACCTGTAAAAAATGTTAAAGCGTCACCTATGGAGATTTTTAAGTACCAAAGTTTGGCGCCATTCCATGAGTGTTCGCAATTTTAAAGCGTGACATGTTAGGTATCTATTTACTCGGCGTAACATCATCTTTCACATTATACAAAAAAATTGGGCTAACTTTACTGTTTTGTTATTTTTTAATTCATGAAACCGTTTTTTTCCCCCAAAAAAAAGGCGTTTGAAAAATTATTGCACAAATACCGTGTGAGAAAAAACTTGCAATGACCGCCATTTTATTCCCTAGGGTGTCTGCTAAAAAAAATATAATGTTTGGGGGTTCTGATTAATTTTCTAGCAAAAAAATTGTGATTTTTACATGAAGGAGAGAAGTGCCAAAATAGGCCCGGTGGACAAGTGGTTAAACAAGCTGTACACTCACTACCTTACATTTGTAGCAAAGTGTCATTTCTTCAATGTTGTCACATGAAAGGATATAATAAAATATTTACAAAGATGTGAGGGGTGTACTCACTTTTTTGAGGTACTGTACATGACTGTCTTGCATCTCTATAAAACCAGCAAACCCAAATTATTCCAAATTACATTATAACCATTTTAGGACACAACACAGAATACAGTATGTAGTAGTTAGCTAGACTTAAAACGCTAGCGCAATCAATATTTAAACAATGTAAACAACATGTAAACATTGACATAGCAAGCAATCTGCTTGGTTTTACAATTAAAAATAGTCAAAACAGTGTGACAAAATGTGAGCATGACTAGGATAATGAAAGACCTGGGGCACCCTGGGATATGCACGCTGTGATATGATTTTGCCTAACAGTGGGAGGGGTATAAAGAATCTGTGCTTAGTTGCGGTATACACTGAACACATACACCACACAAAATAACCCTACTTACTGTGTCACAAGTGACAGTCTCCCAGATATGCATAAACCTCAGAACAAAGAATCATTTTTTTTTTTTTTAATTCAATGTTTTCATTACATATGATTGTATGCACACAGAAAGATATTACTTTGTCTGTCTGAACCTAACCTTAAAGAAGAACTTTACCAGCAATTGTTGGGACAATGTACATTTTGGTCAGGACTATGTAATGTACAACAAGGAGTAAGTAACATCCAAAACAATATATAGAGTGCAGCAGTCAGGGCAAGCTCGCCATTCACGTCAAATCCCCCCCCCCCGCCTTACATCAATAGTCCCCATCAGAGTCCTCCCTTATATCAAGAGTCTCTGTCAGTCCCTGTCAGGCCCCGTACACACGGTCGGACCGAACCGATGAGAATGAACCGAAGTTCGGTTTCATCGGACCAAACCGACCGTTTGTATAGGCCATCGGTCTGTTTTCCTTCGGTCCAAAATGTTAAAACATGCTTCAAAACCGAACCGATGGACCGCTGCCCGATCGAACCAAACCGATGGTTAGTACAGAAAAGCATCGGTTCAAAACCCGCGCATGCTCAGAATCAAGTCGACGCATGCTTGGAAGCATTGAACTTCGTTTTATTCAGCACGTCGTGTGTTTGACGTCACCGCATTCTGACCCGATCAGATTTTGGACTGACGGTGTGTACGCATATCAGGCCGTACGGCCACTTCAGAGGTGAACCGATGAAAACGGTCCGACGGACCAGTCACATCGTTTTGGTCCGACCGTGTGTACAAGGCACCAGAGTTTCTCCCTAAATCAGGTTTCCCAGAGTCCCCTCCATCCTTACATCGGGGTCTTCAGAGTTTCCACCATTACAACAGGGTCCCCAAAGCCCCCTCCTTACCCTAGGATCCCCAGAGTTACTGCCTAACATCATGTTCTCCAGCTTTTCCCCCTTACATTAAAGTCCTCACAATCTCCCCCCATACATCAGGGACCCCAGAGTTTTTTCCCTTACATTAAGGTTCTGAGAGTCCCCCCCTTTGCATCAGGGTCCCCAGAGTTCCCTCCCCCCTTACATCAGGGTTTCTGATGTTAGAGGAAACACAGGATTTGCCTCCCACTACACTGCCAGCCATCTGCCCTATTTTCATGAACAGTTCTCCCATCCACAAATGTTTATGTATGGGAAAAATAAGTATTTTTTTACAAACTGTATCTGAAAATACAAATGGTTGGCAACCCTGGCACTTTTATGCAGATTTATGAAGGGCTGTGAAGCTGTCTGTCTGTCATTGATCTGACCAGGTTGCCTGCACACAGCTGGATCCCGCACAGGTGAAGACAGTGGGTTAAGGATTGTTACATGCCCATGTCCCCAGAGTCCCCCCCCTCTTGCATCAGGGACCCCAGTATTCCCTCGACCCCTTAAATCAGGGTCTCCAGAGTTCCTCCTTTACATTAGGGTCTCTAAACTCCAAGGTCACATGGTATGCCCATGTGAATGAGGTCTAATATTAATATTTTATTCACATAAAAGTACATATATATATATATATAGATATATATATATATATTGTAGCAGGGCGGTACCCTACCAGGGTCCAGGTCTAATAAATAGCCAGTTCAACTTAATTGAAAAACAAATTGAAATCTTTTAGGGTTGGGAAGCAAAAATAAAAACTAAAATAATGTGGTTGCATAAGTGTGCACACCCTCTTATAACTGGGGATGTAGCTGTGTTCAGAATTAAGAATTTTCATTCAAAGTCATGTTAAATAGGAGTCAGTACACACAGCCATCATTTAAAGGAGTTGTAAAGGAAAAAATGTTTTGCCTAAAATTAATGTCTGCAAGGTAGACAGACAGAATAGTGTAATGATTCTGTTAAAAAACGAGTAAATACCTATTAAATTCCTTCATCTATATCACCTCCGGCATTCTAGTTTCTGTTCTCTCATTCACTTCCTGGTTTGCATCGCTCGTTCATGTAAGAACTACATTTCCCAGTATGAATTGCGGCACGCCCAGTAATTCACACCTCCTTGAAGTCTCTAACATGTAGAGAGCGTCCTGCCGCACAGATGTAGTTCCTAGGAGGGGGTGAGCACGTTACTGACCACCGCAGTAAAGCCTCCCTTCACGATGGTCAGTAAAATCAGACAAGCAGGAAGTGAACAGAACAGAGAAGAAATAGAGCAACTTCTGAGCAAAAATTAACAATGAGGAAGTGAAAAGAGGAATGTCTGCAGGTAAAGGATGCTTATTATGAAAAAAAAAAAATTCCTTTACAACCCCTTTAAGTGCCTCTGATTAACCCCAAATAAAGTTCAGCTGTTCTAGTAGGTCTTTCCTGACATTTATTTAGTCGCATCCTACAGCAAAAGCCATCATCCGCAGAGAGCTTCCAAAGCATCAGAGAGATCTCATTCTTAAAAGGTATCAGTCAGGAGAAGGGTACAAAGGTGTTTCCAATGCATTATATATAGGCCATGGAAAACAGTGAAGACATCAAGTGGAGAAAATATGGCACACCAATGACATAACCAAGAACTGGACTTCCCTCCAAAATTTATGAAAGGTCGAGAAGGAAACTAGTCAGGGAGGCTGCTAATAGGAATATCTGGCAAGTACTGGCAGTGTGGTACATGTGACAACAATCTCCTGTATTCTTCATAAGTCTGGGCTATGGGGTAGAGTGGCAAGACAGAAGCCAGTTTTTCAACTGAGTTGTATAGTTAATAGGTCACATTAAAGGTGGAAAAAGTTCTAAAATGATTTATCTTTGTCTCATTTTTTTACATCACGGAAACCTGACATTTTAACAGGGGTGTGTAGACTTTTTATATCCACTGTACATATAATATATATTTTGATTCTTTAGCACAAATTGCAGTATTGGTGGACAGTCCCTGTTATTACTACATAGTTGAATAAAATACATACCAGACATACTTGTTACATTTATCTAAGAAAGTTTACAACAATGAAAACTGTTTTTTTTCTGGTTTATATTTTGCATGTGCCAGAATAAACATGATGTTAAAATTGTGGAAAAATGGGAAAAGAATTTTATTCAATACATAGAAATATACAAAAAGTACATATTAACCACTTCCCGACCGCCTTACAACTATATACGGCGGCACTTTAAAGATGGATATCTCGGTAACGGCAGCAGCTGCTGCTGCCACAACCAAAATATCCATCTTTAGTGTGAGCGGTCCTGTAAAAGATAACGGTGGTCTCCGCGGTGGATTCGCCGCGAGATCACCGTTATCGGAGGCGGGAGAGGGGCCCCCCTCCCGCCACCGCTTACCGGAGCCGTCGGTAGCGGCGGAGGAGATCAGGTCCTTTCACATGCTGTGTGGGAATACGAGTGAGGGCAAGATGGCCCCCACCCGTCCCCATAGCATTGCTGGGCGGAAGTGACGTCAAAACGTCAGTCCCGCCCATGCGTCTTAAAGAGACATTTTTTTGTTGTCATTTTTTCAAATGACAAAATTTCCATTTTTTTTTTTTTTTTTGCATGTAAGTCTAAATATGAGATGTGAGGTCTTTTTGACCCCAGATCTCATATTTAAGAGGACCTGTCATGCTTTGTTCTATTACAAGGGATGTTTACATTCCTTGTAATAGGAATAAAAGTGATTAATTTTTATTTTTTTTCCCAGTGTAAAAAATAATAAAATAAATAAAAATAAATAAGAATTTTTTTTTTTTAAAGCGCCCTGTCCCGACGAGCTCGCGCGCAGAAGCGAACGCATATGTGAGTAGCGTCTGCATATGAAAACGGTGTTCAAACCACACAAGTGAGGTATCGCCGCGATCGTTAGAGCGAGAGAAATAATTATAGCCCTAGACCTCCTCTGTAGCTCAAAAATGCAACCTATAGAATTTTTTAAACGTCGCCTATCGAGATTTTTAAGGGGAAAAGTTTGACACCATGCCACGAGCGGGCGCAATTTTTAAGCGTGACATGTTGGGTATCATTTTACTCAGCGTAAAATTATCTTTCACAATATATAAAAAAATTGGGCCAAATTTATTGCTGTCTTATTTTTTAATTAAAAAAAGTGAATTTTTTCCAAAAAAAGTGTGCTTGTAAGACCGCTGCGCAAATAGGGTGTGACAAAAATGTATTGCAATGATCGCCATTTTATTCTCTAGGGTGTTAAAAAAAATATATATAATGTTTGGGTGTTTTAAGTAATTTTCTAGCAAAAAAAAAATGTTTTAGTCTTGTAAACACCAAATCTGACAAACACTCACGGTACTGAAGTGGTTAAAACCTATGATTCGTTTGATTTCATGAATACCAATGGTCAAAAACAAGCGGGATTGTAGTTAACTTGAGAAAACAGGAAGATCGCATTTCCCTACAAGTTTCGCGGGTTCCGCTTCCTCAGGGGAAAACGACATCCATTTTTAAATTTATAACTAAACAGAAAACATATATACATTAGCCATATAGAGTAACAAATTCACACCATATGGATACAATATTGCATAAACAAAAGACATAACATTCTTGGTGTGAAACATTTGAGGGGGGAAAAAAAAGGTACAATAGCAGGTGGTCCGGATGTTCAACAAAGAGACAGCAAAGATATGCTTACCTACAAGCACCCGCAGAAATCGACACTTAACGACCCTCAGGGGCGTGGGCTGAAGTGCGCAGACCCTTAGGTGGAATCAAGGGTAATTCCAAGGTGGGTCCCAACAGGACACTCTATAAAGGTTAATGCATGAGGTGGCGGATTAGGAGATTAAGATCAAGTAGAAAAATTCTATCTAAAGAGGTAGATTTAGAGGAATAAAAGAAAGCTTTGTAACGATATCTGTTCATTTATAAATGGTTCGCATCAGGAGCCATATAGACAATTTTTGGAACAATGTCTCAAAACAAATTACTTACTTAAAAGATACAGTGAAAAAGCCTCCATCATCCTTGGCACGCCGAGAATGAGAAAGAGATATTTTGCGCATATACTGCTAGAAAAATAAAATTCACATATTAATTAAATGCCCCTTACCTCCTTCCGGGGCAGATAAAACTCAAAAGGGTGGATTAAAAAAATAAAGCATATAGGTTGAAAGATTTATGTATAGTAACAGCCAAAAGGCAGATGGATTTAATGTTATTAATGGGATTTCTGCTGTTATATAGCCAGTGTTCCAGAAGAAGAAAAAAAAAAAAAAATGGAGAAAAAAGAGGGATTGCAATATATATGGAAAATGAACCATGAAATTTTATAGTTAGAGCTTAAAAAGCTTATTGGTACTAAAAGACGGTTTTCAGGACGTATGCTCAAAGGTATGTTGAAAAGCACAATCTATCCAATGTCTGAAATAATGACAATGCTGTTAAGGTTTATATAAGAAAAAAAGCCAGAAAAAGAGAGAAAGAACAAAGTCACTAAGTACAGATCGCTGGAAGAAAAAAAGATTGTAAAAATGTTAAAGTCAATGGGGAAATACCTGCTGCAAATCTCTATCTGATGTAGTCTCCCACCATCACAGCAAAAGCCCACAGCTCTCTGCACACTCGGTGCAGTGTGAGCTGATTTATAGGCTGTCCTGACCTGGCGTCTGTCGTCAGACGTCATGCGGCGTCGGGTGGGCAAATCACAACCCAACATGGTGGCTGGCCACTCCCCAGCATCGAGCTAGACTACAGGAACCATCAGGCTGTGCGTGTAGGTGACAGGATGATGGCTGTCATTGGTCAGCATAGGGTAACCATGGCAGGCAGGGAACGCCAAGCCATCTGAGGACACCGAAGCTGAAAAAGGGGTACAGGAGATGTAAAATTCACCCTAATGGAATAAGGCCAGATGAAAGGCGGACAAAAATGTAATCGCTGGGCACTGATGGGCAGTCAAATACAATGCAGGGTTATGGTTAAGCCAGATGTGGGTGACTAAAGGGGAGATGCTAGGAGGATAGCAAACTCCCCGGGCGCCCTTGAGACCAACCCAAAAATAGCGCAGAAGCATACACGCCACCAATGGGACTACAAAAAATCTCAAACATGATGTTAATTTTTTAGAAAGGTTCATGATTATTGTTTAGTTTTTTTACCAGGTCCATTTTTATTATCCTACCAGCTCTTCCAGACTCAAAGTAAGTAGGCTATAAATGGCATCTGCTGACAAAAAGTGTTTTTTAGAAAACAGAACAGACCAGAAAGGTAAATGGTGTTCCTGGTACAACCTCTGCCTTCAGAGTGTGGTCAGACATCCAGGCACATTCTTCATACAATATACTGTAGTTTGTATTTTACTTGTGTAGCACTACCCCCGGAGGAGCTGCTGGTTTGTTTTGGGTGGCACATTTACCTCGTGGCTCTTCCGAATTCCTAGGGGTGAATGGTGCATATAGCAGTAGTAAAGGAATATCCGCAACAAGTGTCTTTGCTGTGCTCTTTATTACCCAGCCGGGTAAAAACAATGAACCGGTGATGAAAGGATAGAGTTTGAAAGAAGAAGGAGAATAGCAGATTCAGGCATAGTATTTGGAAGAGTCCTGCTCCTGATTGAGTGGGCTTAGCGTACCCAGACAGGCCTCTCTCATTGACCTGGCAGCCGGAGTATCACTCGAACCTTTTTAGGACAAAGTTTCTGCCACAGACCCTCCTTGAAATGAACTTAGCTTTGAGGAAAAGTCTCTGCCACAGACCCTCCTTGAATGGACTTCAGAGAGACACCCCTGCCACAGGCCCTCTCTGGTTGCAATTATGGAGGCAATCCTCCTCGTAAGAATTACGCCTGGATCTCCTTCTTAACATCGCCCAGGTACCGACTGACAGGTGATCAATCCTTCAGTGTCCGGCTACCTTGGTGGTTTGTCGAAATCCTTTTGGATCACCAGCCTCTCGTTGGCGCTCCTCAGACAGACTCCCCCGAACAGCTATGCCGCTTGGGATGCTCAAAAGTGGGAACCCAGTCGATCACTGGGTCCCCGCCGTTGCTCAAATGTTCCGGACCAACATGGTCCCGGAACCAGGAACACCGCGTGTCACGCCAGGTAGACCATAACGCCGGGGCGCCGTGATGTGGTCACCCTAAAGGTGGGTGCCACACTGGAAGAAGACCCAGACTCAATGGCGTCTGTCCCATAAGTAGCCTCTCCCAGCATGCCCAGCGAGGACACTCCCTCCTGATTGGCTGCTGGAAAAGAACACCCAAGTCTCAACTCTATAAACACAAAAAACATTCACTAGCGCTCTATGGGAAAGGCTAGTGTCCCAAGGAATATATCAACCCTCATACAGGGCGTGAACCAACCAGTGCTGCAGAGTCAATGGTACCCAGAAGTAACGATAATACAGATATACACCAAAAAAGCAATTTTCTATCCTTCCTTTCTCATTGTAATTCAAATACTTTTAACCTGACATTTACACATGTAATAGATCCTCATGAATTGTTTTTTTTTTGGATTTAGTGGTAACACACGAGCAAGAGAAAATAATCACAAAAAATCATACCAAACCAACCAACGGTAATTCTTATCTTCACTTCGATAGCTGTCATCATCCCGTATGGAAAAAGAACATCCCCAAAGGTCAATTTAATAGACTCAAAAGAAATTGTACCAGGAAGGAGGATTACATTGAGCAGAGTTCCTTAATGCAGAAAAAATTAGAGGAAAAGGGTTATCCTCAAGATTTGATCAAAGAGGCTTTTTCTTTCTTTTTGGAACCACCTGACAATGTAATCCTCAAAAAAGAGTCCGTGGGGGAGTTCACCACTAGATTTACCACTACGTATAATGATAGCTATAAATCAGTGGCCAATATTGTTAAAAAACACTTCAAGATCCTTCATTTGGACCAGAGGCTGGCCCCAGTACTCCCAGCCACCCCGCAGGTCACCTTTCGTAGGGCCCGAACAATTAAAAATATTCTAGCCCCTAGTAAGATACAAAAGAAGCCCTTGGGTTCTCCCCTGGACATTAGAAGTTATTTTAACGACAGAAAGGGGATCTTTCAGTGTAAGAAACGAGCACGTTTGACCTGCCAATTTATTACTCATGGCACAGAAAAGATATGCTTGCGTTCTGGCAAAATATTCAGTATTAAACAGTTTGTGACATGTTCCACAGATTTCTTGGTATTCGTATTACGGTGTCCCTGTGGTCTGTTCTATGTTGGCCGTACGATTAGAGCACTACGTGCCAGAATCGGCGACCACCTTCGTCTGATCAAAAAAGGATGTACGGAACACAGTGTCCCTCGACATTTTTTTCACTGTCATGATAAAGATTTTAAACATTTGGAGGTATTTGTGATCGAACATATCCCTAAGGGTACACTTACCACCAATGAGAGATTCTCCCTTCTATGTAGAAGGGAGGTCTTCTGGATATATATGTTCGATTCACTGGCACCGAAGGGGTTAAATGAGGAGATTGAGGTTAATGTCCTCATCTAGCCCCCCCTTTATACTGATTAGTTTGCAAAGTTTTATACAAATTATCCTTCAATTTTATAGTTTTATGTCTATTATCAGTTTAGGCCACTAGATGGCAGGATTCCACTAGGGTCATTCTGTTTATTTATTGATTACAGTATATGTTTTTTTATATATATATTTTTATTCAATTTTTTATCTAAATACTTATATATGACAGAGGAATTATCATTACTATTTATTATGCTCTACGTCTAATATGTATATATGTGTATAAAGGTTTTAAATCATTAGTATTAGGATGGTTAATGCATAAGTTTCTCTTTTGCTGTTGTTTATTGGGTTATAGGGGGTTAAAGCTCTTGGTTTGGTATACATGCCCCTTTAGTGTCCATTTCCTCTTCCTCCCAGTAATACCACTCCCCCTTTTTTTGGCTATATAATGAAAGCTATTGCCCGTGTCCTATTGACTGTGAAAAAGCGCTTGTAAGCGCGAAACGCGTCGTCAAGGACATATTTTTAATCTATTTTCCCCTCTTTATGGAAATTCCATCCTATTTTTATGATCCCATCAACTATTAACAGTTATTAATTCTTCGTTATTACCAGCACAGGAGAGCGTACTCTGCAATCTCCCCACCAGAGGGCACTCAGGATTTCCCTGCATTGAAGCCACGCTACGTCTCAGACGTGTGACGTCAGCGCGCTCACACAGGGAGAGCGTCCGCTTCCACAGACCGCACCGCGCCGTGTCCCCGGCGGTTGGAGTCACAGAGAGATCAGGCGTCCCTCTCGTGGAGGTGACAGAGATCTCGCACCGCTTGGCATAAGCCAGTGAAGCAGCATCCATCTCCTCACCAGCGTCCCGGTATACATCACACCGGCAAGGTACTGTGGGTTTCATCTGCGGTGGGTGTACTAGAGCAAGGCCGTGAGCTTTGACCCCCTTTGAGACGGTTGGAGTGTGCAAGAGATTCTCTACATGTGCAATATGGAAATTGGTCACTGTCGGTAGTTCATTTAATTTAGACTGCCCAAATGCTAACTTTGCCTTGAAGTTGATTTCTAATAAAAGGACTGTTCTTTCTCAACATAGACTTTGCTAATTAATGAGTTTCTTTTTTCCCCCATGATTTTGGGCTGATTTATTTCTGTGGACTTCCATGAGCGCGGATTGCTTTTTTGGTGTATATCTGTATTATCGGTACTTCCGGGTACCATTGACTCTGCAGCACTGGTTGGTTCACGCCCTGTATGAGGGTTGATATATTCCTTGGGACACTAGCCTTTCCCATAGAGCGCTAGTGAATGTTTTTTGTGTTTATTTCTAGTGGTCGAGTAGTTCTTCTGGGTGATTTACATGGCTGCTCTGGGTTAGTTCCGGTTAAGTGTTTACTTACGAATTTGTATATGCTTATGTTTATTTTTATGTCCCCCATTCTCCTTTTTAATTAAGTGTTATTTCTCAAACCAAGAGTTTTTTTTTTTTAATAATGAATAGTAATGAGTGCACTGATAGAACCAATAGACTTCGAGCAATTTTTGAAAATATTAATAGTAACAGCAAAAATCCACCTGTGAAACATATTGAAGCCACGAACAGTCACAATCGGCCACATAGTGAGCTTTTTGAGATACATATGAGGAAGGCTTTCCTCCAATTGCAGGATGCAAGGCTTTTTGAACAAACCCAATGGTGTGATCTAGCCTTCTTAAGGAAATATTTAGAACTAGGAATCACACCTCGTGGTCTACGGATCAAGAAACAGTGCAGTTTTCTGGACGAGGATCTCACGAAGGAGTGGAGATCCCTGTCCGAGTTCTGCACAATAAAATGGATTAAAATATTGGTGATACAAAGAGAAAGAGAAGTACTAAATCGTAATGTCAAAAAAGATGAGGATCTATTGATCCTCAAATAAACAAATAATCTTGAAAGGGATCTGTTTGATTACAGCAATGGTCAGATATTTGAATGGAAGCGCCTAAGAGGTGAAACTTCTGGTGCTCCTGTACAAAGAACACAAAATAAACGGAAAAATAAAAATAAAAATAATATTAAAAATAAATCCAAATCGGCCCTACACCTGCAGTCCGTCTTCCCGTACCACTGGGAGCGTACCTCCCTGAAATACCTGGGGGTCCAATTGACCCCAAGCTTTGCATCCCTGTACCAAGCCAACTTCCCCCCCCTATACAGCTCAATAAGGGCACTGATCCACAAATGGAAGTCCCACCAGATATCCCTATTGGGCCGGATAGCGGCAATAAAGATGGTTGTCCTCCCAAAACTACTATACCTCTTCCAGACCCTCCCTGTCCCGGTCCCCTGCGCGCATCTGCGAACCCTACAAACTGACCTCCTCCGGTATGTGTGGAACTACAAACGCCACAGGATCCCACGTTCGGTTATGACGGCATCACGAGCCGAGGGAGGTCTGGCCTTTCCAGACCTGGTCAAATACTACCAGGCCTCGCAGCTCCGGGCGGTGGCATCATGGTTCCCCCAGAAGTCTTACAATAGATGGACGGAGGTGGAAAAGATCTGGCTGGCGCCGATACACCCCAACAACCTCCTGTGGAACGCGGATGCGGCAGTGGAGCCCGGACGCTTACTGGGCTCCATGCGGCAGCTTCAAAGTACATGGAGGAGGCTAGCCCGAGACGGTCGACTTCGGTCCGATAGCTCCCTGCTGACCTCTTTCCTCTACAACCCTAAAGTACCGACCAGTCTCACCCACCAGATGTCCTGGCCCTGGGCTTCACGAGGCCTATTCCACTTTGGTCATTTAGTAGACCCCAGATCCCGCACCTTACACTCCTTCACTGATCTCCAAGCCAAGCATGACATTCCACGGCAAGCTTTTTTCAGCTACCTACAGATCAGGCACTACGCCCAAACAATCGCTCCCCGGCTCCTCTTCTCAAAACCGACCCCATTTGAGCGAATCATCCTCGAGGGCACTGCCCGAAGGGGTCTCATATCAGACATTTACCAAATCCTTAATGAATACCCCATACAAACCAAAGGCAAACATACTTATATGCTCCGATGGGAGAAGGAGCTGGGGGAGGTACTCTCGGAGGACGAGTGGGGGGCGGTTTGGAGGCAGGCGGCCAAGAGTTCAATCTGCACCCTTTATAAGGAAAATATGTATAAAGTGCTGTTCTTTTGGTACCTGACCCCGGACGTCCTCCATAGGATCTACCCCTCCACCTCTGACCGATGCTGGCGCTGTGGCCAAGCTAAGGGCACACTGTTCCATATCTACTGGACGTGTCCCCTGATTGTCCCATTCTGGACTCAAACGCAAGAGCTCCTATCTCGCCTCCTGGAGGCGCCCATACCCTTCTCCCCGAAGCTGTTCTTACTAGGCCTATCCCTCCCTCGCATAGCTAAACCCTACAAGAAACTGCTGAGACACATAACCACAGCTGCGAGGTGCTTGATAGCGCTTCATTGGAAGAAACCAACCCCCCCATCACAAGAAGCCCTCTATGCTAGGGTCAAAGATGTAGAACTCATGGAAAAAATGACGGCTAGGATCCAGGATAGGTTGGATGCCCATGATCTGGTCTGGGAGAGGTGGCACGTGGTGGAGGACCCGCCGTGAGTCGTCAATAGGCCGCCAAGGTACGCTGCTCACCCTGACAATCTTGCCTGCCTCCCCCCCCCCCCGTCTCTCCTGTCCCATCTCCTCTTTACCTTTTTCCTTCTCGCTTCCCTCCCCGCCCTGTCCCCCCCTTCTCACCCCATTCCCTCCTTACATCCACCCCCTCTCTTTCCCTATTTCTTCTTTTCTTTACTCTTTCTTTTAGATCTCCAATTGGGTTACATATCACCGATAGCAGACATAGAGATGGAGCCACTGTGTAAGCCCACCTAGCTGGAATTTTGTATCTCCGCTCATCTTCGGTACTTGAACTGCTGCTATACTCTGTACTGAAATTTTTTTGAAAAATAAAAATTGTTATTTGAAAAAAAAAAAAAAAATAAATCCAAATCACTTAACGGAGATCATAGTCAATACCAACAGAGGGCCTATGAATCTTCTTTGCCACCAAGAAACAGCAATCTTGTCCCCTTGGGAAATCCATCTATACAGAGGCTTTGTCCCTCCGAATTAGCTGGTAATGAGGGTGAAGTGTCCATTATGGAATGTGGAGCATCGAATGTTGCTCCCCCTTCTCCCCTTCCAGTCTCTATCCCTACCACTGTAGAGTCTACTATTATAATGTCTGCCAACACTACTGTATCCAATTTTTCTAGACCCATAGAGAGCTTTAATATTTCCACGCATAATAGTTTTAGTCCCCTGTCCCGCGATTTAGAAATCTACAAAACACTGGGAGCCAGGCCCAAATCCCTTGGGGAGGGCATCCATATCCCTTCTCAATTAGATTTGACACAGGGAGGAACACCCCCTTTAGGCCAAAATTCCCAACATTTTCAAAGTTTACCTCCAAAGGGAGCGAAAGAAAAAAGAAAACTAGAAGAGGACGAAGAGCAGGGGTCCGAGAGAAGAGACAACAAGAAGGAGAGAATGGAAAGGAGCCTAATAGAGACACCATAAAAATTTACAATCTCTCCTCTCACATACTTTCTCCTTTTGAGATTAGAGTCCTCCAAAAAGGCCTAAGTTTTTCTCCTTCTAGCGGCCCAAACAAATTTGGACTTTTTAAGGATCTACATTCATTTATCAGCTCACCCTGAAACGCCACTTTGCCACTAACCCTTTGGTTAACCACAAATCTATTGATGCAAACCAAATGGTGATACCAACGCCTTCACCTCTGGTTACGCCCGAAGAGGATATATTGCAAATCCTTGAGGACCTTTGGCGAGATGGCCACACAGAGGGTGATGTCCCTATGTCTCAGGTAGAACCGCCTATACTTAACACCTCTTTTAAACCAAAGTCCACTTTCTTTCCAAGTTCATCCAAGGGGACTTTCATTGAGACGTACTATCAGGCGGTTTATAAAGATCTGCTAGCCTTGTGTGATAAACCTAAGAATTCTAAACATATGAATTTAACGCTAGAAGAAAGTCAAGCTCTCAAGGTCTTAAAAACCAATGCTACGATTATTATTAAACAGGCGGACAAAGGGGGGAGTATAGTTATCCAGAATAAGACAGACTATATGAAAGAGGCTAGTCGCCTACTAGCAGATACAGATACTTATCTAAAATTATCTAAGGATCCCCTCCCTGGTTTCCAGCAGACATTGAAAATTTTAATCCATACAGCGTGGGAAAGAGGAGTGCTCACGAAAAGAGAGACAGTTTTTTCTCCCCTTTGAATGTAGCACCCCTCATTTTTATTATCTGCCAAAGATTCACAAATCCCTCACAGACCCTTCAGGACGCCCCATTGTAGCTAGCACGAATAGCTTCTTGAATGGTCTTTCTATGTATATTGATCACATGCTACAACCCCTTGTCACACAACTGCCCTCCTATATAAAGGACTCAAAAGAAGTAATTGACGCCCTTAAACATTATAAATGGGAATCAGGATATTTTTGGGCCTCCCTCGATGTCGCCTCATTGTATACTTCTATCCCTCATGAGGTTGGGATCAGGGCGGTCCAATATTTTCTCAATAAAAGTGAACTCTCTCCAGTCCCAGTTTCTAATAGAGGCGGTTGATTTTTGTTTGAAACATAATTATTTTACTTTTTGTGATCAATTTTATTTACAAGTGAAAGGGACAGCAATGGGAGCAAACTATGCACCCGTATACGCTAATCTCACTATGGGACAGTGGGAGGAGGAAAACAATTGGCAAAATAATCCTTTTGCCGAATACATTGTCTTCTTCGGACATTACATAGATGATGTGATTCTTATTTGGAGTGGGACGTCTGAGGTTTTTCTATTCTTCCTTTCTCATTGTAATTCAAATACTTTTAACCTGACATTTACACATGTAATAGACCCTCATGAATAGTTTTTTTTGGATTTAGTGGTAACACACGAGCAAGAGAAAATAATCACAAAAATCATACCAAACCAACCAACGGTAATTCTTATCTTCACTTCGATAGCTGTCATCATCCCGTATGGAAAAAGAACATCCCCAAAGGTCAATTTAATAGACTCAAAAGAAATTGTACCAGGAAGGAGGATTACATTGAGCAGAGTTCCTTAATGCAGAAAAAATTCAAGGAAAAGGGTTATCCTCAAGATTTGATCAAAGAGGCTTTTTCTTTCTTTTTGGAACCACCTGACAATGTAATCCCCAAAAGAGAGTTCGTGGGGGAGTTCACCACTAGATTTACCACTACGTATAATGATAGCTATAAATCAGTGGCCAATATTGTTAAAAAACACTTCAAGATCCTTCATTTGGACCAGAGGCTGGCCCCAGTACTCCCAGCCACCCCGCAGGTCACCTTTCGTAGGGCCCGAACAATTAAAAATATTCTAGCCCCTAGTAAGATACAAAAGAAGCCCTCGGGTTCTCCCCTGGACATTAGAAGTTATTTTAACGACAGAAAGGGGATCTTTCAGTGTAAGAAACGAGCATGTTTGACCTGCCAATTTATTACTCATGGCACAGAAAAGATATGCTTGCGTTCTGGCAAAATATTCAGTATTAAACAGTTTGTGACATGTTCCACAGAATTCGTGGTATACGTATTACGGTGTCCCTGTGGTCTGTTCTATGTTGGCCGTACGATTAGAGCACTACGTGCCAGAATCGGCGACCACCGTCGTCTGATCAAAAAAGGATGTACGGAACACAGTGTCCCTCCACATTTTTTTCACTGTCATGATAAAGATTTTAAACATTTGGAGGTATTTGTGATCGAACATATCCCTAAGGGTACACTTACCACCAATGAGAGATTCTCCCTTCTATGTAGAAGGGAGGTCTTCTGAATATATATGTTCGATTCACTGGCACCGAAGGGGTTAAATGAGGAGATTGAGGTTAAT
Organism: Rana temporaria; assembly: GCF_905171775.1. NCBI lineage: Eukaryota > Metazoa > Chordata > Amphibia > Anura > Ranidae > Rana > Rana temporaria. The sequence goes on along the minus strand of NC_053495.1, from coordinate 128,022,334 downwards.
GTCCTCATCTAGCCCCCCCCTTTATACTGATTAGTTTGCAAAGTTTTATACAAATTATCCTTCAATTTTATAGTTTTATGTCTATTATCAGTTTAGTTTAGCTTCCATGAGTGCTTTTTTGGTGTATACAAGTCTCAACTCTGCTGCTGCCACCTGTCGCCCTGGGGTGACATAGCACCCCAGCAACAACAGAATGAGCCCACAGCACAGCCAAGCTGAAACAGAGACCCTATTTAAACATTGTAATTTGGATCAGAGTCATTAGTACTCTGATCACCTTCTAAATTTCTTAAAGACAACCGGTACTTGGAAGTAACCAGGCGCTACACTTGCAAAATACCTTAGCTGAGAAAGATCTACAAACATTCTATCTGTAACACGTCTGGCTTATTTATCGCAGGTATTTTTATTGTGCCAACAATTTACGCAGCTCTTTAAATATTGTATATTCACAACCATCCCTGCTCTCAATGAGCTTACAATCTAATGCCCCTATCTCACATGCATACACACACAAACTAGGGTTAAAGTGGATGTAAACCCAATTCATGAAATGTGACCTGGGCACATCTATCTTTTACAATTACATTTACTTGCATGTTCACCACAAGTTTAAAGCAGACCTTCAATGAAAATAAAAAATCCACATAGTTACATAGTAGATAACGTTGAAAAAAGACACACGTCTGTGATGGAAGTTACTAAAATGAATATTTTATGATATGCTACTTTGTGCTAAAACCATTCAAATGTTGCCTTTCTTTCATTATATTGTTTTATTTCTTGATAAATATATATGTGTGCGGGTATTGCAACAAATGTTATTATCCTTAAATGAAGTAACAGAGTATATAGGGTTAAAGAACCTTCAGGAAATGATTGAGTAAAGACAGATGCACTCCTAAACTCCCTCCTTCCGGACCACTCTATCGACTGAAGAAAGATGGCCCCCGTGAGTCTGAAGTGTGCCACAATGCCAAGAATAAACGTCACAGGAAGAAACCCTTATATGGACTGACCAATCAGTTGTGCTCATGTGTATGATGTCATTTTGTCTATAAATCTGCAGTAGCAATAAAAGCTCCTCCTTTTTGACGCTGGAACACAGAAAGAAGCAGATCTCCCTCTCAGTTTTCTGCATGTTTTCATAATTTGAGTCAGAGGCAGAATGGGTTATGCCCTGAAGTTGTGTCATAGGTTATCAATCCTTATCACGTCCATCAAGTCCAACCTATGTGTGTGATTATATGTCAGTACATTGTATATCCTTGTATGTTGTGGTTGTTCAGGTGCTTATTTAATAGTTTTTTGAAACTATCATTGCTCCCTGCTGAGACCACCGCCTGTGGAAGGCAATTCCACATCCTTGTCGCTTGTACAGTAAAGAACCCTCTACGTAGTTTAAGGTTAAACCTCTTTTCTTCAAATTTTAATTAGTGGCCACGTGTCTTGTTAAACTCCCTTCTGCAAAAAAGTTGTATCCCTTTTGTTCGGTCACCAGTATGGTATTCGTAAATTGAAATCATATCCCCTCCTAAGCGTCTCTTCTCCAGAGAAAATAAGTTCAGTGCTCACAACCTTTCCTCATAACTAATGTCCTCCAGACCCTTTATTAGCTTTGTTGCCCTTCTTTGTACTCGCTCCATTTCCAGTACATCCTTCCTGAGGACTAGTGTCCAGAACTGGACAGCATACTCTAGGTGCGGCCGGACCAGGGTCTTGTAGAGCGGGAGAATTATCGTTTTATCTCTGGAGTTAATTCCCTTTTTTAATGCATGCCAATATTCTGTTTGCTTTGTTAGCAGCAGCTTAGCATTGCATGCCATATTGCCGAGCCTATCATCTACTAGGACCCCCGGGTCCTTTTCCATCCTAGATTCCCCCAGAGGTTCTCCCCCCCAGTGTATACTGTATATTGCATTCATATTTTTGCCTCTCAAATGCATTATTTTCCATTTTTCTACATTAAACCTCATTTGCCATGTAGTTGCCCACCACATTAATTTGTTCAGATCTTTTTGCAAGGTTTCCACATCCTGCAGAGAAGTTATTGCCCTGCTTAGCTTAGTATCATCCGCAAATACAGAGATTGAACTGTTTACCCCATCCTCCAGATAATTTATGAACAAATTAAATAGGATTGGTCCCAGCACAGAACCCTGGGGGACCCCCATATCCACCCCTGACCATTCCGAGTACTCCACATTTATCACCACCCTCTGAACTTTCCAAATTTCCAATCCATGTACTCATCGGATGGTCCATGCCAACAGACCTTATTTTGTACAGTAAACGTTTATGGGGGACTTTGTCAAATGCTTTTGCAAAATCCAGATACACCACGTCTATGGGCCTTCCTTTATCTAGATGGTGACTCACCTCCTCATAGGAGGTTAACCACTAGCTGACGGCCGTACGACTTTGTACGACCGCAGCGCGGCTCTGAATCTCTAACAGGCCGTCTTTTTACGGCCGCCCCTTTGCTCATTCCCGCGCACGCTCCCGAGCGCGCAGCGGGGAACTGCTGTGCTGGCCGTGTCCCTTGGACACAGCCAAACACAGATCGCGGTAAATAGCCAATCACATCGGCTATTTACAGCGCGATCTGTGCGGCCAATGAGAGATGATCTCATATGTAAACATATGAGATCATCTCTCATTGTCGGCTCTCCCCTCCTCACACAGACACCGCGTGTGAGGAGGGAGAGGGAGAGAAATCAGTAACCAGCGCAAAAAAAAAACAAGTGCCACCACCTGTGCCCCCCACAGTACCACAGTGCCCCCCAGTACTACAGTGCCCCACACAGTACCACAGTGCCCCCCACAGTACTACAGTGCCCCCCACAGTACCACAGTGCCCACCACAGTGCCCCCCACAGTACCACAGTGCCCCCACAGTACCACAGTGCTCCCCCACAGTACCACCGTGCCCACCAGTACCACCGTGCCCACCAGTACCACCATGCTCACCTGTGCCACCATGCCCACCTGTGCCACCAGTACCACCTGTGCCCAGTGCCCATCTGCCACCTCAGTGCACATCTGCAATCAGTGCCCACCTGTGCCACCTCATCAGTGCCCACATGTGCCACCTCATCAGTGCCCACCTGTGCCACAGTCAATCAGTGCACATCAGTACCCATCTCATCAGTACCCATCTCAGTGGCATCTGTGCCGCCTCATTAGTGCCATCTGTGCCGCCTCATTAGTGCCATCTGTGCCACCTCATTAGTGCCATCTGTGCCGCCTCGTTAGTGCCATCTGTGCCGCCTCATCTGTGTCCACCAGTACACAGGCCTCATCGGTGCACATCAGTACCCATCTCATCAGTACCCATCTCAGTGCCATCTGTGCCGCCTCAGTGCCATCTGTGCCGCCTCAGTGCCATCTGTGCCTCCTCATCAGTGCCATCTGTGCCACCTCATCAGTGCCATCTGTACTTTCCTGGCTTGTTAGGGTCTCAAGAAATGAGAGAGGCCTTCAGTAAATCAGGTGTGATCAGATGTGATAATTTTTTATGATTTGCACTATAGCTTGTAGACCCTAAAACTTTCACACAGACTAAATAATTTCCAAAAACGTTGGGTTATTTTTATCAAAGACGTGTAGCAGTATAAATTGTGGCCAAAATTTATGAAGAAAAATTAATAATTTGCAAAATGTTATCACAGAAACTAAGAAAAAAATTATTTTTTCCAAATTTTCGGTCTTTTTTCATTAATAGCGCAAAAAATAAAAACCGCAGAGGTGATCAAATACCACCAAAAGAAAGCTCTATTTGTGGGAAAAAAAGGAAAAAAAATCATTTTGGGTACAGTGTTGCATGACTGAGTAATTGTCATTCAAAGTGTGAGAGCGCTGAAAGCTGAAAATTGGTCTGGTCAGAAGGGTGTTTAAGTGCCCAGTATGGAAGTGGTTAATAGATTGGTTTGGCAGGAACGATTCTTCATGAACCCATGCTGATTACTGCTAATGATACCGTTCTCATTACTAAAATCTTGTATATAGTCCCTTAGCATCCCCTTCAAGAGCTTGCATACTATTGATGTTAGGCTAGCTGGTCTGTAATTCCCAGGAATGTATTTTGGACCCTTTTTAAATATTGGTGCTACATTGGCTTTTCTGCAATCAGCTGGTACCATTCCAGTCAGTAGACTGTCAGGAAAAATTAGGAACAATGGTCTGGTAATTACTTGACTGAGTTCCCTAGGTACCCTCGGGTGCAAGCCATCTGGTCCTGTGATATATTAATGTTAAGTTTCCCAAGTCTAATTTTTATTTGGTTTTTGGTTACTAAAGCCCCCTGTTTCGCTCATGAAGACTGAGGAGAAGAATAAATTCAATACCTTTGCCATCTCCCCATCCTTTGTAACCGGATGTCCTTCCTCATTCTTTATGGGGCCAATATGGTCTGTCCTCCCTTTTTTACTGTTTACATACTTAAATAATTTCTTGGGATTTTTTTTTGCTCTCCTCAGCTATGTGTCTTTCTTGTTTGTTTTTTTTTAGCCGCCCTAATTGCACCCTTACATTTCTTGTTGCTTTCTTTATAAAGTCTGAATGCTGATGATGATCCCTCAACCTTGTATTTTTTGAAGGCCTTCTCCTTTGCTTTTATATGCATTTTTACATTGGAGTTAAGCCATACAGGACTTTTTTTGGTCTTTTAAATGTATTACCCAATGGGATGCATTGGCTAATGCCCTTATTTAATATGCTCTTAAAGCAAACCCATCTCTCCTCTGTGTTCTTTGTTCCTAAGATTTTATCCCAATTTATGCCTTCTAGCAAGGTTAGTAGTTTAGGAAAGTTGGCTCTTTGAAATTCAGTGTCTTTGTATTCCCCTTATATTTCCTATATGTGTGATTTATACTGAAGCCAATTGTCCTAATTTGCCCCATATTTCCACATCCGTGATAAGGCCTTTATTGTTGGTAATCAGTAGATCCAGTAATGCTTTATTTCTAGTCGGTGCATGTACCATATGACCCATGGAATTGTCCTGCAAGACATTTAGGAACTGTCAAATCTTAGACGAATGCGTGGTTCCCTCTGCCCAGTCTATGTCTAGATAATTAAAATCCCCTATTATGATAGCACTCCCCATCCTTGCTGCTAATCCAAATTGTGATAGGAGATCCGTCTCCCCCTCCTCCCTCAGGTTAGGGGGCCTATAGCATACTCCCAGTATTATTTTCCCCTTAGTTTCATCCCTTTGAACTCTACCCATAAGGATTCCACCTCCTTCCTAGCTCCCTTAGTGATGTAATCTCGCACATTCACTTGTACATTATTCTTGATATATAGGCATAGCCCTCAAACCTTTTTTACCCTCTCTATCCCTGCGATAAAAGGTATACCCTTGAATGGTTGCCAGCCAATCATGAGAGCTCTTGAACCAGGTCTCTGAAATGCCCACAAAATCTAAATGCTCTAGTTTACCCATCTTGTCTGCATGGCTTCTGGCATTGGTGAACATGCCACATAGTTTAGACCAGGCGCATACTATGCTCTTATTGGGTGTTCCGAGATTGCAACTAGAACTTGTTACTATACTTACCTTGGGTTTATGTGCTTTAGTCAACCTACCACTAATGCCCCCAATACTACCCTCTGGAATATTTTCTGCACTGACCATCTCTACCTCTGACCCCCCCCCCCCCCCCGTCGCCTAGTTTAACCACTTGCCACCCGCCATATAGCAGAATGAGGGTGGCAAAATGGTTGTGTTATCCTGATTGGACTTCATATGACGTGATCAGGATAACAGGGCCGGCGCATGCCCGGGAGGGCGGGCTTCGCGGCAATCAGAGGTGCTGTTTGTCAGTCTGACACACCGCAACTCTGATCGTGGTATGAAGCCTCTGACAAAGGGCTTCTTACCACGTGATCAGCTGTGACCAATCACAGCTGATTATCGTGTGAATAAGGAAGTTCCGATAAATGTCTCTCCTCGGTTCACGCTGACAGGGAGAGGTGGTCGGTTTCTCTCCCTGTCAGAGGGAGGTCTGTGCTGATAATCAGCACATTGATTATCAACACAGCCCCCATCAAATGGTGTCCATTAGCTGCCAATCAGTGCCCAACCTCTGCCAGCCTATGCCTATAATAAATGGATGCCAGTACCGATCAGTGCCCACAACAGTGCCCAAATCAGTAATGCCTGTCAGTGCCCGATCAAAGTGGCAATCAGTGTCACTCAGTAAAGCCTGTCAGAAACTCCTCATCAGTGCTGCCTATCCAGTGCCACCCATCAGTGTAGACTATCAGTGCCGCCTACCAGTGCAGCCATTGCTGCCTATCAGTGCCCATCAGTTTTTTTTTTAAATTGTCGGTCTTTTTTCATTTATAGTGCAAAATCTTTAAACTGCAGAGGTGATCAAATACCACCAAAAGAAAGCTCTATTTGTGGGAAGAAAATTATAAAAGTTTAGTTTGGGTACAGTGTTGCATGACCGCGCAATTGTCATTCAAAGTGTGACAGCGCTAAAAGATCAAAATTGCCCTAGGCAGGAGGGGGTAGGGGGAGTGCCTGGTATTGAGGTCAAAAACCCCTCTAACTTTTTGACAATCTTCACATTGCTCAAAGATTTGGTCAGAAATGTAATTACTGCTGACCGATTCTTTCCTTACAAATGGTTGGCAGAGGGTGTTTATGGAGTACCCATAATCATAATTGCCAATATTTTGTGACAAGAACATAAGCATCTTGATGAATAGTTTGTTAATTCCACTATTCTTTCACAAGGAATAATAAAATGTGTATTTCTCTACAGTAGTGGGATAACTAACAGCAATACAAACCTAAGGAGAAGGAGTGGTTGATATCTGTGTAGCGCCCCCTTACTTTCAGTACGGGCGCTACGCTAAAGTTAATGGGGAATGGGAGGATTAGTTTACTCCCATTCACAGTTTATGGAAATTTAGGCTGTTGCCAATTTCAGAATTTGTCCTGTAGGTCAGTCTGCGCTCCGGTGGTGCGTTATCACCCCTGGGCGGCAGCTGGCGCTAGAGGGGTTCTGACAGACCCACCTTCTCCTGGCAGCCAATCAGAGGAGTTCTTCCCTCGTTGGGCATGCTGGGAGGGGATATATCTGGGCAACCGCCTTTGGGCCGTTCTGTTCTGTGCGGGGCCCGAGTTCCAGGTGCGGCATCCACCTTCAGGGTGCGCGTGGCCTGCTTTCCTGAGGTCATGCACCATGCGGAGCCTCATCCCAACTTAGAGAGTGGCCCCAGCGACTGACTGGGTCCCAACCTTCTGCTGAGAGGATCCTAAGCTGGGAGCTGTGCGATGGGGGATTGGCTCGGGAGAACCTAGAATCAGAGGTTGTCCAGGAGGCCTAGACGAACCATCGGGGATCCAGTCACCACACTGCATGACAGGTATGTTCAAGCTGTCAGTGGGTGACAATATCTGAACTGACTGGGAGGATTCGCTCAATCTAATTTCACAAATCTCAAATTGTCAAGCCTGTGGCAGAGGCCTGTTTCCTCCCAGTGATCCTTAAGTGGCGCTCCGGCTGCCAGGCCTGTGATAGACGCCTGTCCGGGGGCACTTTACCCACCCTGATTGTGGGTGCGACGAATTGGGTTACATTATTGCTGAGAGCAGGCTTGCTCTCTTTCATATCCAGGGCCTGATACTAAAGTTTCTCTACGCTCATCAACTTTTCTCTACTGTGTGTCATGTTGATGTTGGCCATGTTGGGCCTTGGAATAAAGCATTGAAAACTCAATTGACGTCTGGACACTTGCTCTTTATTCACACTCACAGCTATCACCCCTAGACCAAGTCAAGAAGGTAACTTAATAGGCCGATCCCAAACTAAACAGCGGCTCCTTCGGGGGTGAGCGATACATCTGCATTATAGAACACTTGGATTTTAGGGATACTTGGGCACTACAGGTTAATTTTAAAGTAGAGCAATAGGCAAAACTTTGTTTTTCCATTTTGGTAAGAGCAAGGGAGGGTTATAACCCCTGTTGGTAAATTTATTTCCCATCTTTGCCCCATTGAGGAGATTTACCTTAATTTCCTCTCCCATAGCCAAGGTCACCAGAACTAGTGTCCCCATTGGAAGATTCCCCTCTATTAGTTTTCTGGGGACAGCCCAAAATGTGGGATTTTCTTTTACTTTCACTGATAATGGTGTAGCGCTCACCTCCGAAGGAGCCGCTGGATAGAATAGGGATGGTGTGTTACCTCTGTGAGCGTCTAGGGGTATGATGATGATGAGACGGTGTCTTTTCTTGTGCTTTATTTCACCCAACACGGTAAAACAACAACTTGAGGTAGATAGAAAGAAAGATGGGTGAGGAGGAGAGTAGCAAATTCAGGCCTAGCAGTAACGGAAACAATCCTGCTTCTTACATCACAGTGCACCCCCTTTCCTTATGCTGCTGCTGGGAAGAAGCTGGATTAATTGCTTGAAAGAAGAAAGTAGGGGTCTGGAGGAGGACCAGAGGAGGGCTGGAGCTCTCCTGCAGCTGCAATAGAGGTGCGAGGGCCTCATGAAATGGCCAGGAGGGCCAGATTCGGCCCGCGGGCCTTGTGTTTGACACCTATGGAATAGAGGGTCCTGGGTTTAGTAAAAGTTTAAGCTTTTTTGTCTAGAGAAGCTTCAGATTGGAAAATAATACAGATAACAAGATCATATATCAGTTTATTTTTACCCAACGTTATTCGACGATATACATATTAGGCTTGGTATCGTTCATGATTATGAAAGCTAATGTAAATCAGAGATGAAAGGATACAGTTTCGTAAGGGAGATCACAAGTGTATTGCAAAACAGTGAAACATTAATGTATAGCAATGCGTGGAAAACATCAATGATTTAATCATGAGGAAATAGGGAGACATATTATCTATGAAGAAGAAAATGCTGTTTTTCTTCTATTATACTTTTAGTAGCAAGTGATTTCTCCATTTCAAATCATTTTAGAGAATGTTCTGCTCCTTCATGCAAGCCAGGGTTCAGTTCAGATGTTACCTTCATACTCCCAATGTTACCTACACACTGGGGTAGATTCACGTACGGGCGCGCATAGTTACGGCGGTGCAGCGTTTCGTATTTACGCTACGCCGCCGTAACTTACAGGAGCAAGTGCTGTATTGACAAAGCACTTGCTCCGTAAGTAGCGGTGGCGTAGCGTAAAAGGGGCCGGCGTAAGCGCGCGTAATTCAAATGTGGAAGGGGGGCGTGTTTTATTTAAATTTTATTTATTTAAATTTTTTGACCCAACGTGATTGACGTCCGTGTATATATGCCAGTGTGCATTGCTTCCAAGTACGGCGCAACAACGTATTGGTTTCGACGTGAACGTAATTTACGTCCAGCCCTATTCGCGAACTACTTACGCAAACGACGTAAAAAATTCAAATTTCGAAGCGGGAACGACGTCCATACTTAACATTGGCTGCGCCTCCTAATAGCAGGAACAACGTTACGCCGGAAAAGTCTTAACGCAAACGACGTAAAAAACGAACGCGCGTACCTTTGTGAATCGGCGTAAGTAGGCAATTTGCAGAAAACTACGGGAGCGCCACCTAGCGGCCAGCGTCAGATGCACCCTAAGATACAACGGCGTAAGAGACTTATGCCAGTCGTATCTTAGGCTACAGTCGGCGTATCTAGCTTTCTGAATACAGAAAGTAGATACGCCGGCGCAACTTAGCAATTACGCGGCGTATCTATGGATACGCCAGGGTAATTGCTCTCTGAATGTACCCCACTCTTATTAGTGGAGTCATACAATATGCACATGTGCCTAATCTCCAGGCAGTAGGACAGTTTCTGAATGATACAGACAGTTACCTAGAGCTCCAACAGCTGGACAGGACATTGGAGTGGAATGAGAAACTGTAGACTTAAGCAGGCCATACATGGTGCAAATTTATTTCCTGCAACCAAGTGTTGCAGGAAATAAACTTGCACAATTCCCCCATCAACACAGACAGTGCTGACAGGGGAATCCCTCCTGCTGAGCAATTGTCTGCTACCACCGTGGGGGAAGCCACCCCCGCCAGGAGAAGACAGTGATTATCGCTAGCGGCTATAGCAGCTACTAGCGATAATCGTAAGAGAATCTGGCAGGCTGGTTGTTCCCAAGTTGATCGATTAATCAACTTGGTACATTCAGCCTGCCCATCGACGGTTTGAATCTTGTCTGGTTTAGAAGGAGATTCAAACCATGTATGGCCAGCAGGGCTGTCTTAATAGCATCATGGACCACTGGGAAACGTAATGCACTGGGGCCCCTACCAGCTTGCCCCAATTTACGCACCAACTTACAAATAAAGTATAAATAGTTGATGGAATTAAACATATATTCATTAGTACTTTCAATAAAATCGATTTTACAAAAGGAAAACATTCCATAAATCAAAGACTAGTCAACACAAAGGGCACAGTACAGGGGGAATACAGAAGGGCACAGTACAGGGGGGAAATACAGAAGGGCACAGTACAGGGGAAATACAGAAGGGCACAGTACAGGGGGAATGCAGAGGGGCACAGTACAGAGGGGATTGCAGAAGGTCACAGTACAGGGGGGAATGCAGAAGGGCACAGTACAGGGGGAATGCAGGGGGGCACAGTACAGGGGGAATGCAGAAGGGCACAGTACAGGGGGAATGCAGAGGGGTCCAGTACAGCGGGAATGCAGAAGGGCACAGTACAGGGGGGAATGCAAAGGGGCACAGTACAGGGGGAATACAGAAGGGCACAGTAAAGGGGGGGATACAGAAGGGCACAGTAAAGGGGGGGATACAGAAGGGCACAGTAAAGGGGGTATACAGAAGGGCACAGTACAGGGGGGGATACAGAAGGGCACAGTAAAGGGGGAAAACAGAAGGGCACAGTACAGGGGAAATACAGAAGGGCACAGTACAGGGGGAATGCAGAGGGGCAAAGTACAGAGGGGATTGCAGAAGGTCACAGTACAGGGGGGAATGCAGAAGGGCACAGTACAGGGGGAATGCAGGGGGGGCACAGTACAGGGGGAATGCAGAAGGGCACAGTACAGGGGGAATGCAGAGGGGTCCAGTACAGCGGGAATGCAGAAGGGCACAGTACAGGGGGGAATGCAAAGGGGCACAGTACAGGGGGAATACAGAAGGGCACAGTAAAGGGGGGGATACAGAAGGGCACAGTAAAGGGGGGGATACAGAAGGGCACAGTAAAGGGGGATACAGAAGGGTGCAGTACAGGGGGAATACAGAAGGGCACAGTGCAGGGGGGGAATGCAGCGGGGCACAGTCCAGGGGAAATACAGTAGGGCACAGTACAGGGGGATACAGAAGGGCACAGTAAGGGGGAATACAGAAGGGCACAGTAAGGGGGAATACAGAAGGGCACAGTACAGGGGGGGATACAGAAGGGCACAGTACAGGGGGAAATACAGAAGAGCACAGTACAGGGGGTATACAGAAGGGCACAGTACAGGGGGGGATACAGAAGGGCACAGTAAAGGGGGAAAACAGAAGGGCACAGTACAGGGGGGGATACAGAAGGGCACAGTACGAGGGGGGGGGGAATACAGAAGAGAACAGTACAGGGGAATACAGAAGGGCACAGTACGAGGGGGGGATACAGAAGTGAACAGTACAGGGGAATACAGAAGGGCACAGTACAGTGGGAATACAGAAAAGCACAGTACAGGGGGGGTCAGGCGGGCACAATACTGTGATCAGGAGGGCAAAGTATAGGTTACAGAACACGACCCTATTGGGACAGTTTAGTGAAAAGCAGGACTGTCCCGGCAAATCCGGGACAGTTGGCAAGAATGATGTAATGCAAGATTATTGTGGGGCCCCCCTATGTACCTGGGGCCCCTGGGCAGTGCCCTTGCATTAAGATGGCCCTGATGGCCAGCCTTAAACTCAGGGGTCAGACGACATTATACCAGATCCTATGTAAAATGCAAATTAGGCTCATAAAGCTTAAACACAAAATATGATTATCTTTATTTTAACCATGTAACTGTAATTAGCAAACATTGTTGGACCTAATTAAAAATAACTGTAATTTTTTTTCAATTAGTATTTATATTATGGTACGTTCATTTATGTGAATCAAGTCAATTAACAAAGCTGACACACAAGGATGAGTGTAGTTATTAAAAAAAAAAAGTGACAGTTTTTTTCTGCAGAGTTCATTGAGGTTTGAGAATAATGGCGCGTACACACGACCGTTTTTCGGGTTCTAAAAAATTAAGTTTTTTTTTAATGTCATTAAAAACGAGCATGTGTGGGCTTCAGAGCATTTTTCACGATCTAAAAAAATGGCCATTAAAAATTTCGAACATGCTCTATTTTTTCACAAAGTTTTTTACGTTGTCGTTTTTAAGGTTTTAAAAAATAGTTGTGTGTGGGCTTTAACGACGTGAAAAAACTTGCTCAGAAGCAAGTTATGAGACGGGAGCGCTAATTCTAGTAAAACTAGCGTTCGGAATGGAGTAAGCACATTCATCACACTGTAACAGACTGAAAAGCGCGAATCGTCTTTTACTAACACGGAATCAGCTAAAGCAGCCCAAAGGGTGGCACCCTCCGAATGGAACTTCCCCTTTATAGTGCCGTCGTACGTGTTGTACGTCACCGCGCTTTGCTATAGCATTTTTTTTCACGATCAGGTGTAGGCAAGGCCGTTTTAATGATCGGGTTGAAAAAAAATTCGTTTTTTCTAGACCATTAAAAACTTCATTTTTTACAATCCGAAAAACGGTCGTGTGTACGCGGCATGACAGTCACGTGGCTAAATTAGGGAGCCTATACTTATACATATAAGTATTTGTTTTTTGGTGTGCATGGTTGCTTTGTACTGCAGTTTATTGCCTGTACAACCCCATTTCCAAAAGAGTTGGGACCCTGTGAAAAATCTGTAAAAAAACAGAATGCAATGATTTGCAAATATCCTAAAGCCTAGGTTCACATTGGATCGATTTGTCGTGCGATTTGAGAGATCAAGTCGCAGCCTATTGGAGGCAATGGCACTGTTCCAATCGGTGCGACACCGATTTTGCGGCACCAAACCGATTTGCAAAAGTAGTTCCTGCACTACTTTTGCAGATTTCAGGTGCGACTTCAATAGACATCTGACATACAGCACCTGAAATCGCGCTGACCTTGCTATTTTGAAATCACGCTACTTCAAGTGAAGTAGCGCGATTTCAAAGTAGCATCAATGTGAACCAGGGCTAACCCATATTTTATTCATAATAGAGAACATATTAAATGTTTAAACTAGAAAATGTACCATTTTAAGAAAAAAAAAAAAAAGATAATTTTGAAATTCCCAAAATCAGAAGTTTACACAGATGTTTTTCTGGCCATTAATGGTAATAGAGGTACGTATGATACAGTGTCTGCTGTTAGGCTTACTATAGAAGTTTATGATGGGGTGCAGGCTCACTTTAACCACTTCAGACCCGAGGACGTCCCTGGGACGTCCTCGGCTTTGTGCGGTGATATCTAAATGATGCCTGCAGCTGCAGGCATCATTCAGATATCGCCGTTGTAACGGCTACCCATGTAGTGAGAGGGTCTCAGCCGTTGGAGACGTCCTTTTCCCTGGCAAGCTGCAATATGCAGGTACCGCCGGTATATCCCATCGAACGCCCTTTCAAGAAACGAGACGGGCTACGTTTGCAGAGTCAAGCAGGACTGACTTTTAATGCCACATTTTTCTTCCTTATATCTGGTTACAAACTGTACAGAAACAAATGACACTCCCCCCCCCCAGGGGGGACTTCAATACACATACTTTGAAACAATGACATTCCCTTGAGCCAATCAGCCGCTAGACGTTTTGGCTCCTAAACTTGGCTCGATCAGACAATAGAATTCAATTAACCTTTAAAACAATTATCACTCACACATAATCCCCATCAGCATACACCTCACAGGAGGCTGTTACCTACACAAAAGAGAGTTCATTAGCTATGCGAAGGGTACATTAGCAATTAGCAGTGAAAGAGACCATTGTCCAATTAACCCTTTGAGCTCAGAATACAATGTGGTACATCCAATTGTGACAAGCCATGCAGTTCCTTGTAGTCCTCCCTGCATGAAGATTATCGATGTCCCGGCAGCATGCATAGGTCCGTTACACTACTCCCCTTTTGTGGAACACTCCGGCAGACCCGGATTGATCCTTTTCGGATCAACTTGGGGATGTCCGGTCTGCTGTTAGGGTAAAAGTTCTGTTTGCCTGGACAGTCCGTCGGCCTTCCCATTGGCTTACCAGGTCGGTAGCTGATGGTGACGGTGAATAATAGAATTCAATTCTGGAACAGTCACTTGCTTTGCTCTCTCAATGGCTCCCAAAACCTGTTGCTGATGCTCTTGGGACAGATACGGCACCACCTGGATGCAAATCCCATTTAATCTTTTGACAATTTCCGCCTGTTTGTGTATTTCAATGTTCAAGCCACGGGACATCTCATAATACATGACATAGTGTCGGTGCATCTCTGATTTCTTACTGGCCAACTTGTCACATTCCCATTTTAGACTGTGATATTATGCCGGATCTACAGTACATGTTGGGGAAGGTAGTCTTACCCGGTTCTCAGCAGCAAGTGGGTTGATTCCAGCAACGCGGGTGGTCACGGGACAAGCAGCAGCAGGTGTAGGTAAATAAGCCGAAGTCAGAGGGCCAATGTCGTTGCCCAGCACCACCTCGGCAGGTAGGTTGTCCATGATACCAACTGTGGTCTTTCCTGACCCGGCTCCCCAGTCTTAGTGCACCCGGGCGGTGGGTACGCGAAATACAGCACCCCCTGCGACCCGGGCGGCAACTGTGCGAGTGGACACGTTCTCTGGCTTTACCAGATGTTTTTGAATCAGAGTGATAGTAGTCCCGGAATCTCTTAGGCTTGTGCTACTTGTCCATTCACTCGTACCTCCTGACGGTGATGCTGACGGTTATCCGGAGAGGCCGCTTGTATTGGGTCTGCCTCATACCAAATTCCCAGACATTTCTCAGGGCCCCCCTCGGTCTCCAGGCAGTGGGCCGCAGAGGGACGTGATGGAGTGACCTCTGTGTTGGGTGTTGTGCGTCTCCAATTGTTATTTGTAGCTCTCAAAGGGCAATAATGAGCAATATGTCCCGTGTCGCTGCAGTGATGGCACGTCATCCTAGGCGAATCCCGGGGGTAGTTGCTAGGCCCCTGAGGACGTGGTGGGACTGGAGCCCGAAACTCTGGGCGTGGGGTGACGGTTGGAGTACGCGGTTCTACCTTCTGAGCCAGCCGCATAGTACCCTGGCTTACTTTCCTTGTCTCCGCGTACTCATCTGCTAGCCGAGCCGCCTCGTTTAAGTTAGCGGGACGGCGATCTCGTACCCAGTCTTGTATGTCTGCGGCCAGGTCTTGGAAGAAATGTTCCATTAGGAACAGCTGCAATACTTCCTCCCCGGTGTTGGCCTTGCACCCTTGGACCCAAAGGGATGCCACCCTTTGTAACTGGTTGGCCCATTCCATGTGGGAGTCCACAGCCATCTTCTTGGACTCCCGGAAGCGCCGGCGGTAGGCTTCTGGCGTTACGGTGTATCGGGTTAGCAGCGCCTTTTTAACTTGCTGGTATTGTAAAATATCCTCTGGTGCGAGAGCCCGAAAGGCTTCATTGGCTTTGCCCGACAATTTCCCCGACAAAATAGTGACCCATTGGTCTGGTGGGACCTGGTGTAGTGAGCACTGCCTCTCAAAATCCGCCAAATATCCATCGATTTCCTCCTCACTTTCTACAAAAGCTTTAAATGCAGTGAACGGTATTTTCTTTCCTGTAGCAGCAGGTGGGGGGGTAGGAACTGCAGGTGTAATGGGCTGTCTCGCTCTTACCAGTTCCAGTTCTTGCCCCCTCTTGGTTTGTATCTCCTCCCTTGCTTCCCGGAACAGCTGGTTTATTAGTTCCACGGACGTTTCTGGATACAAGGATAATCTCCGCTGTACAATCCCAGTAATTACATCTTCTTTGCTGACCGGTGCAAGGGGCTCAGTTCCTTCCATGGATCCATCCATTTCGTCCAGCCCCAGCAGTTCAGCTATCAGCTCCCTCCGTGGTCTGTTGCTGGCGCTCCTACCACGACTCTCCAATAGATCTTTTAGTGTGGATCTTTTCAGCCTGGCGTACTGCCACTCCATTCAGCACTTGCTCTTTGGATAAAAGGACCATCCCACCGCTGCCAACCAATGTAACGGCTACCCATGTAGTGAGAGGGTCTCAGCCGTTGGAGACGTCCTTTTCCCTGGCAAGCTGCAATATGCAGGTACTGCCGGTATATCCCATCGAACGCCCTTTCAAGAAACGAGACGGGCTACGTTTGCAGAGTCAAGCAGGACTGACTTTTGATGCCACATTTTTCTTCCTTATATCTGGTTACAAACTGTACAGAAACAAATGACACTCCCCCCCCCCAGGGGGGACTTCAATACACATACTTTGAAACAATGACATTCCCTTGAGCCAATCAGCCGCTAGACGTTTTGGCTCCTAAACTTGGCTCGATCAGACAATAGAATTCAATTAACCTTTAAAACAATTATCACTCACACATAATCCCCATCAGCATACACCTCACAGGAGGCTGTTACCTACACAAAAGAGAGTTCATTAGCTATGCGAAGGGTACATTAGCAATTAGCAGTGAAAGAGACCATTGTCCAATTAACCCTTTGAGCTCAGAATACAATGTGGTACATCCAATTGTGACAAGCCATGCAGTTCCTTGTAGTCCTCCCTGCATGAAGATTATCGATGTCCCGGCAGCAAGCATAGGTCCGTTACAGCCGTCTTCATCCGGCGATTCTGTGCACCGGAAGAACGATCAAAGCGGCGGTTCTGCCGCTCGATTGTTCTTCTAGGCAGCAGGAGGGGACGCCCCCCCTCCCGCCACCAGCACTAGACCTCCTCTGAAGCTCAAAAATAGTAACCTGTAAAAAAAATTAAAGCGTCGCCTATGGAGATTTTTAAGTACCGAAGTTTGGCGCCATTCCATGAGTATGCACAATTTTAAAGCGTGACATGTTAGGTATCTATTTACTCGGCGTAACACCGTCTTTCACATTCTACAAAAAAATTGGGCTAACTTTACTGTTTTGCTGTTTTTTAATTCATGAAACTGTTTTTTTCCATTAAAAATTATATTATTAAAAATTGTAAAATTATTGTGCAAATACAGTGCGAGAAAAAAAGTTGCAATGACCGCCATTTTATTCCCTAGGGTGTCTGCTAAAATATATATATATATAATGTTTGGGGGTTCTGAGTCATTTTCTAGCAAAAAAATTGTGATTTTTACATAATTCCTTACCATAAAACGCCAACTAATGTCATGTGTACTTGAAATAGATTTATTACCCCACCATGTATAGTATCAACTTCCTGATCTGCAGATTCCTGCTGCCTAAGGCTTTTTCTGTGGTTTGCCTCATTATGCCTTCTGTCTGGCAGGGAAACAGATGTGATTAGAGTCTGTAACTTAATCCACGTGTTCACCTTGAATTACTCAGACCTATTTTGCAAACAGGTATAAATTATCTCCATGATCAATCTATTCAGGGCACTGTCATTTAGAGTCTTTAGAAATCACGATCTGGCATGATGCTACAAAATGCCATTATCTTCTGTCATTCACTGTAAATAATATACTTTGATGAGTAACTGACTAGGAATACAAACTACTGTTTAGGATACAGGATGAAAAACAATTAATACGTCAAAAGTTTCCTTGTTACATTCCAATAGACATCACGCAAATTGTTTACTAATTACTTACTGGCTATGCAACCATAGAACTAATTTTATATTTAGCTTTAGATTGTCTATAAAGTCAAAACTTTCTATTTTAGTATTTGGAAGGTTTAGGCAGTCTGTGAAGTTGAGGTGTGAAGTCGAGGGTTCATTGTCACTGAAACACAAACACAGAATTTTACGGTTGTCCCTAAGTCTGGATTCACACCTATGCAGCTTTAAGGCTTGTACACACAATAGGTTAAACCGATGAAAACAGTCCTGATGGACCGCTTTCATTGGTCCAAACCGATCGTGTGTGGGCGCCATAGGTTATTTAACCTTCCGTTAAAAAAAAGCAAACTTGCTTTAAAATTTAAACGATGGATTGCTAACCGATAGGTCAAAACGGATCGTTAGTATGCAAAACCATCGGTTAAAAACCCGCGCATGCTCAGAATCAAGTCGACGCATGCTTGGAAGCATTGAACTTCGTTTTTTTCAGCACGTCGTTGTGTTTTACGTCACCGCGTTCTGACACGATCGGTTATTTAACCCAGGGTTTCTCAACTCCAGTCCTCGAGGCGCCCCAACAGGTCATGTTTTCAGGCTTTCCATTTTTTTGCACAGGTGATTTGATCAGTTTCACTGCCTTAGTAATTACCACAGCCAATTCATCTCAGGGAAATCCTGAAAACATGACCTGTTGGGGCGCCCCGAGGACTGGAGTTGAGAAACACTGATTTAACCTATGGTGTGTACGCGTGACGGACCATCAGTCAGCTTCATCGGTTATCCTAAGACAACTGTCCAGACCGTTTTCATCGGATGGACTGATCGTGTGTACGAGGCTTTAGTGCTTTTGCAGATTTGCACTACAGTCCATTTAACATGCAAAAAGCACTAAAAATGCGTAGGTGTGAATCCAGCCTAATCCTGGCAAACAATAAAGCCTAGTACACACATGCCGAAAGTCGGGCGGCATTAACCGGGTCAATACACCCTGGCCGACACTTCGCCTGTGTGTCATGCAGCCAGTCCGACAGAAGCTGGCAGTTTGGCCAGCTTCTATCGAAGGGGTATGCCCGAAAAAGGTCTGCCGTTTTACCCCCAGAGTGTTCTGGTGGGGGGCCATCCCCCTGTCAGAACACAATATAACAACAGGGGAGATTGCTGTGCTAAAATTGGAGAGTTAGTACAGCAGCTCTGACCTGAGCTGTCAGGTTTTTTTTGTCAAGCCCTCTGGGTTAAATGAAGGAAACCTAGTAGTGTGTACTAGGCTTAAGTTTTTTTCATTCAGCCTAGGAGGCTGAACGTAAAACAAAATGAGGAGCTTTCTGTACTAACTATGCAATGGTAGTACAGCGATCTCCCCACACTGTGCTATTGTGTCCTGACAGTGACAATGCTTCCATGAAATGCGGCTCTCTATAGGGGCACTCGATAAGGAGGAGGAGCAAGGAGTGCCACCGGGGTCCCCAGAAAAGGAGGATTGGACCACTCAGTGCAAAACCCTTGCACAGAGCACGTAAGTATATGCATGTTTGTTATTCAAAAAAAAAAAAAAAAAAAAATCTTTACAATCACTTTAAGGTTGTTTGAAGGTAAAGCTTCAATTGGAGACACTCATAATGTCCCCATAACAAGAGGTGAGGGTAAATGGTTCAATGGAGACACCTGATTTCAGGGACAGCTGTCTAAGAGGGGTGTTTTCGTCAAATTGGAATATTGTCCAATTTCCTGTTGTTTTCCCAAGACTCCCAGAATGTCCCCAAAAAAGAGATGAGGGTAAATCTTACACTGAAGGCATGTGTTCCAGGGACTAATATCTAAGTGGGGAGTTCCCCTCACAATAGATTTCTTCCTTTTTTCTTAATTTTCTGTTCCTGGGACAGGAGGTGAAGGAAAATCTACTCAATGGTTTTCATGTACTTGATAGAAGACCGAGATAATGAGAGCAGCCTCTCTTGTATCTCTTGCCCAAGCACTCCTGAAAGTGGGACAGAGGGTACAAAGGGGCAGGAGGAACACAAGAGCTAGGGAAGGTAGTTTGTAGAACCCAAAACTGGAGATGCTGGTCAGGAATACAGCAGAATGTGAGAGCAGATGTGTCAGGTGGGAACTCTGGCTGGTCTGAGGTTTCAGGGTGGCAGAGTTCACCAATGACACTAGCAGCCATGTAGGAGAAATTAACATACCGTGTTTCCCCGAAAATAAGCCCGGGTCTTATATTAATTATGCCAACAAAAGACACAGTAGGGCTTATTTTCGGGGTAGGTCTTACCATGTAATGTGCTGTCTTCTCTCCCCCACTCCCTCCCTGCCTGTCAGGAATCCACAGTGTGAACTAAGTTAAAATGCTTGTAAAATCCTACAATCCACTCTATTACAGTAGTATATAATGTACAATGTGCGTGTTCCTGTAATATAATTGTGCCAAATACCTTCGTTATAGCGCCATTCTGCGCTTCTGTGACCCGCCGGAGCTCTCTTCCCCATAATTATATTACAGAAACACACACATTGTACATTATATACTACTGTAAGCGAGTGGATTATAGGATTTTACAAGCATTTTTAACTAGGGCTTATTTTCGGGGTAGGTCTTATATTGCAGCCCTCCTGGAAAATAACGCTAGGTCTTATTTTTAGGGTAGGTCTTATTTTTGGGGAAACAGGGTAGCAGCGACAGCTGAATCTTGACATAGGACAAGCAGAAGTCACAGATCAAGTCGAGGTCAGCAACAAGCGGGCAACACTGTACCTAATCAGAGGCCAGATCAAGGTCAGGGACAAAGCTAGAGTGGGAAACTGGTTGATCAAGAGTACACAGCAGCATTCAAGATTAGGTCAGAAAGAAGCCGGGTCCATAACAGAAAGCATACACAAAACACAAGTCAGGAAGCAAGGAACATGCTGAAGACCAGTCAGCACTGACACTGTTAAAGCATGTCTTAAATAGTCCCTCTGGCACCAATACTGACTGTGCATGCACACATGTTTGTGCACACACCATGATAACAAATGCCTATATTCCAGCATGCATAAGCAAAAGGATATTAGGAAAGGCTCTTAGGGGATCCTATTGGTTTGCGAACAGCTGCTGGTAGGCAGTGATGGTCTGAAAATGGGACCAGCATAACCACGTCATCGTGACTTTTGTGAGTTTGTCATGAGATATGTTAATCAGCTCTTGTATCTTCGGCTATTTTGTTAAAGTGGTGGTAAACTCTGTTACACCACTTATACCAACAGGCAAGCCTATAATAAGGCTTACCTGTAGGTACTGTGGGTATCTCCTAAAGTTGCACTGTGTATTCAGAGTGCAGGCAGCCGGTGGCGTTGCCGGCGCATGCGCTCTGAAGGTTTGGAATACAGTGCTGGATCTTCAGAGACCGTGCAGTAAACGCGGGTGCAGGCATGCGAGTGACTTGGAGAAAAAAATGTAGCGCTGAAGTGACATAAAAACAAATGTTTCTCTGAATGAAAACAAATAAGTAATCACTCTGCTGAAACAGTGATAAGGTGAAAAATCACAAACAGTGGTAGAGTGAGTAAATAAACAAGTGTTATGAACAAACACAACTCAAAATAACCAAAAAAGTCCATAAACAAGCTTGGAAGTGAATGGATGAACAATGGAATGACCACGTGGATCCTCAAAGGCAAACAATAATTTCCTTAAATTCAATAAAGATGCGAATGCGCTTACCAGAAGGTGTGGATCTGACTGTCAGCGACAACAGATCAATAAGGCATGAACACTCTCAGGGCACAATCTGCTCAGCTTCTTCGAACTGGATCAACAGGTGAGATGGATCTTCAGTGGAGGGCCAAGAATGCACGATGTCCTGGAATGGTGTCCCGGATATTCCAAAATGGGTAGAACCCCTTGGTGGATGGGGGAGAGAAAGAAAACGCAGCCCCAATGGTGCAGGTCAAAAAATATAAAGGTTTTATTGAAATAAAACTGCAAGTATACATAAAAGTGATCACAATGATAAAAGGGGCAATATGAGAAATGGTTAAAATGCCCCAGTTGAAGTCCCTCTTGGACGAAACGCGTAGGGCTTGGTTTTTAACCATTTCTCCTCCCCTTTTATCACTTTTATGTATAGTTGCGGTTTTATTTCAATAAAACCTTTATATTTTTTGACCTGCACCATTGGGGCTGCGTTTTCTTTCTCTCCCCCATATGTTGTTTGGAGCCTTCCATCTTTGCCTTGTCCCATCCACCAATGGGTTCTACCCATTTTGGAATATCCGGGACACCATTCCACACTGGTGACAAAACAGAAAAAAAATATGTATAATTTCTTTAAACATACAGTTGTGCTTATAAGTTTACATACCCTGGCAGGGTAGGAAAGATAAGGAGGTGGATCGCTGATGTTTTGGGGATGTGTGAACTACAAAGGCACAGGAAATTTGGTCAAAATTGTTGGCAAGATGAATGTAGTAGGTTATCAAAAAATGCTGGAGGAACACTTGCATTCATCAGCCAGGAAGCTGCGCATGGAACATACTTGGACGTTCCAACATGACAATGATCCAAAACACAAGGCCAAGTCAACCTGTCATTGGCTACAGCAGAATAAAGTGAAGGTTCCGGAGTAGCCATCTCAGTCTGCTGACCTCAATATCATTGAGCCACTCTGGGGAGATCTCAAATGTGCAGTTCATGCAAGACAGCCCAAGAATTTACAGGAACTGGAGGCTTTTTGCCAAGAGGAATGGGCAGCTTTACCATCTGAGACGATAAAGAGCCTCATCCACAAATACCACAAAATACTTCAAGCTGTCATTGACGTTAAAGGGGGCAATACATGGTATTAAGAACTGGAGTATGTAAACGTTTGATTAGTGTAATTTGGGTAGTTTCTGTTGTCATTATGATTTTAAAAGAGTAAACGCAGTTGATTAATAATAAATGGCTTCAACCAAACACTAACCATGAGTGAAAGACAAGTTTTTGTGTTATTCATATTCTCTGAGAAAATGGCCAATAAATCATAAATTCTGCCAGGGTATGTAAACCTTAGCACAACTGTATATATGTAGCCATGCCCCAGTAAGGGTTGCTGAATGTTGTGGTTCACCTGTCATCCTACTCAGCCTGGCATTCATTTCTCTCGGCACTCAGAGACACAGACCAGTCCATAAGCTTTGTATTATTTTTTTTGAGGGGATTGAATTTGGATGGGAATGGGAAATTATGAGATGCCCAGAGAGATTCAGTGCAACTTGCTTGAGACTTCTATATACACTCCAGTCTTCTCTCCAGTATAACTCTTGCTTAAGACCTCTTTCCTTCCACTCCTCCAGCACTTCACTTTCTGCAGACCGTTACTCCTCTAGCACTTCACTTGCTGCAGACCTTTATTCCTCCAGCACTTCACTTGCCGCAGACTGTTACTCCTCCAGACTAGCTAGCACTGCATGATTAGGCATGACACTAACTCAGCCAGGCCTCAGTGGGTTGCCTTTTGCGGGCAGGGGCCCCCAGCCAATATGGCATAGAAATAGTTCAGGTTCTAACTGTCCTCTATTCAGCTATTGATCCCAGATAGCTCTCTTCAGGCCCTGCCAGCCAGCCTGGCTGCAATGACCTCTCTTCAGTGCCCTTCCCACAGTCAACTCTTCTGGTTCTACACATATCTCAAACTGCAAACTCCTAGTTCTCTCAGGCGTGCCTCCCCAGTCCTCCTGATTGTGCTCACTCACCAGCCTTCCTGCCTGTGACCAGTTGTCCTCCCTGGAGTCTCTTAGTAGTGTTCTCTCTCGCTGTCCTCTCCTTGCTCTCTCATGTGCCTCTCTCCCAGGATCTCTTCTCTCCTCCTGGATGCACCTGAGCCCAGGCCCAAGGTAAACACACCCCCCCAGACTGGGGGGCTCCCTGTAGGCCCCAACAGCCTCCACACTCTCTCACTCCAGCTCCTCCAAACGACAACTCCTCCCCAGCTGAGCTGACCCTGGGTATTTAAGGAGGCCTACCCCCTGCCAATCCAAGTTGGGAATTGGTCAAGGCCCCTTAAAAATACCCCCTCTCCTCTCTTTGTAGCACCTTCTAGAAAAAAGAGGGAGGTGAGAGTGATGCTACCTGTGAGTCACCCAGCTCTTCCCTGAGCCACTTCCAGCCCAGAATGAAAACAAACAGGCCTAGCCACCAGCTAGGCCTACCTAAGTAGAAAAATTCTCATTCTAGCACCTACCTAACTAGAGGGTGCAATATATATATATATATATATATATATATATATATATATATATATATATATATATATCATAATAACATTGTACTACTCTGGGAAAGTGATCAGTATTTTTTTTTACACATTATGATTGCATATAGCAGTGCATTACATTGCTATATGCAACCATTTTACTGAATGAAATAAAGTTTATTTTGTTGTGATTAGCTGTGGTTGGTCAGAGCTATTTACATGGTACAGATGAGCTGTGATTAACCCAATCTGTACCACATGATCACACTGACCAATCACAGCTAGCAACACAATTATATACAATGGATGGCTTGAAAGGACCTGTAACCTGCTTGCGGGAGAATGATCAGGGAGGACGTCGTATGACATCTCAATCAAAAATAAATACAGCGCTTACAGTTGGTGATAGTATAACATTCCTGTGATAAAAAAACAATAAACAAAAAACACACAGTTTCTTGTAAATGTTTTTTTATCGAGCCTGGTGGATATTCTAGTTACCCCCAAGATCCCTTATGTTTGGAGATCTTACTGAGGAGTTCCAGAGTCCTATCTCACCAACACCAGATCTAAGCGTGTCTGACCTCCAGACTGCAAAGCTCAGGGTCCATTGTTTCTGGTGAGTGGGGATACAAGAGGGGAGTGTGGCACACGGCACAGCATGTTTACATGAAGCACCTCATCACTTTTTAAACCCGTTAGGAGCACCTGAGCACTTTACAAAAGACTGTGTTTTTTATTTATTGTTTGTTTATCACAGGAATATTATAGAATCACATTTGAGGTCCTAGCACCTAGTGGACAGCAGCTGCAGGTCCTTTTTATATATATGCATCTTCACATTCACGAATTTGTAACATAGCACAAGTATTTTGTTTTATTGTCATATGATATCTGCCCAGATTAAAAAGAGGTTCCCGCGGCGTCATCTTGTCATAGGCCGGGTGGAAACTATTGTTACACCACTGAAAAGAGAAGTACGGGATGTAAAAAAAAAAAAAAAACATTCATACATGCCTATATGGCTGCATTAGATAACATGACCCCCGATTACTCAGTTCTCGGTCTTCAGTGAGCAGAAAGTGGTGACTGTCAGTAATCAGCTCTCTGATCCTTCAGCGCCATCTTGTCGCGCGAAGCGAGAGTGGCTTGCTCAGGCTCTCAATGGTACACTGAGAGGCTGAGCCAGCTACTAGTCGGATATCTGGGTGGATCCTGACAATATGGTCAGTTTTTTCCAGCAATGTGACATCAGCTGATAACGTGCTTTTAGCCTGCTGAATTTGGGTGACAGAAGAGCAGAAAAAAGTGCTCTTCTTGTGACCCACATCACAAGTATGGCCATACCTCTCTTTTAAAGTAAGTTGGCTATAATCTGTTCTATTATGTTGACTTCTCCCCCTCAGCAGTGGCTGAACTACCGCCATAGCGACCCACGCGGGCGCTATGGGGCCCGCAGCAGAGTGAGGATAAGGGGGGCCTGGTGAGGATGAGAGCACCACCAGCATGGTCTCCCAGCCAGGGTAAGAGAGAGGATAGGAAGAGGCGAGCTGTCCGTATCAGCAGAGAGCGGAATTGCCCGCTGTAATAGCTTTCATTAGAACTTCCAGTGTTCCCGGGGCGCACGTCACATAGCTCCACCTCTTGGTCTGGCGCCTTTGATAGACAGACTGCTGGTCCAATGCGGGACATGTGACGTCATCAAAGGCGTCGGGCCAAGAGGTAGGGCCATGTGACGATGAACCCCGGGAAGACGGGAAATTCAAATGAAAGCTATTACAGCGGGCAATCCCGCCGGCTTGCCTCTTCCTCTGCACAGGTGAGGCTGTATTAGGCACAGGCAGGCCAGGCTGTATTGGGCACAGGCAGCGCTGTATTGGGCACAGGTCACACTGTATGGGGCACAGGCAGGCCAGGCTGTATTGTGCACAGGCAACGCTGTATTGGGCACAGGTCACACTGCATTGGGCACAGGTTGCGCTGTATGGGGCACAGGCAGGCAACGCTGTATTGGGCACAGGTCACACTGCATTGGGCACAGGTTGCGCTGTATGGGGCACAGGCAGGCCAGGCTGTATTGTGCACAGGCAACGCTGTATTGGGAACAGGTCATGCTGCATTGGGCACAGGTTGCGCTGTATGGGGCACAGGTCACGTTGTATTGGGCACAGGTCACACTGTATGGAGTACAGGTCACGCTGTATGGGGCACAGGTCACGCTGTATGGGGCACGGGTCATGTTGTATTGGGCACAGGTCACGCTGTATGGGGCACAGGTCACGCTGTATGGAGTACATGTCACGCTGTATGGGGCACAGGTCACGCTGTATGGAGCACAGATCACGCTGTATGGGGCACAGGTCACGCTCTATAGGGCACAAGTCACGCTGTATGGGGCACAGGTCACGCTGTATGGGGCACAGGTCACGTTGTATTGGGCACAGGTCACACTGTATGGAGCACAGATCACGCTGTATGGGGCACAGGTCATGCTGCATTGACACTATGGCAGCTGTGTGTGTGGGGGGGGGGGGACCATACATAATTTTGCTATGGGGCCCTGTGATTTCTAGTTACACCCCTGCCCCTCAGCATCTCATAACAGGTTAAATATCCAGGGCAGCTCTTTGAAATGTAACTTCCCTGACACTGAAAATTAAAGCGGTCCTCCACCCTAAAGTGGAGTCCCGCTGATCGGAACCCTCCCCCCCTCCGGTGTCACATTTGACACCTTTCAGGGGGGAGGGGGGTGCAGACACCTGTCTAAAGACAGGTATTTGCACCCACTTCCGGCCACACGATACGGGCGAAAGACGGGCATTCCGTCACATCCCGTCTGTCGCCCGTTGTGTGCTGGGAACACTCGGCTCCCAGCACACAGCGTGTGAGCCAATCGGCGGGCGCAGCGCGACTCGCGCATGCGCCGTAGGGAACCGGGCAGTGAAGCCGCAGCGCTTCACTTCCTGGTTCCCTCAGCGTGGATGGCGGGGGGAGCAGCAGAGTGACGAGCGATCGCTCGTGCTCTGCTGCGATCGGCGCTGGACTCCAGGACAGGTAAGTGTCCTAATATTAAAAGTCAGCAGCTGCAGTATTTGTAGCTGCTGACTTTTAATATTTTGTTCCCATGGCACATCCGCTTTAAGTCTACATCTCCCTCAGTATATAACTCCGTGTGAAAAGCTGACTCGTACAGTACAGTCATCACTGCACTTCCCATGTCTACATCACAAGCCGCACACGTAATACTCCTGAGCAAGCACTGCGCATGCGTCCCTGCGGTCCCCCGGTCCTCGGAGGACACATGCGCAGTGATGACCGGAGCCCCATCAGATTCTGGTCATATTACCCGGTTACCATAGAGGAGGAGCGCTGTGCAGAGCGGCTCGGTGAGTCACAGGCATTGCTTTAATAGAGAGGAGCAGGAAGAGATGGGTCAGTTCTAAGGAAAGCTACAGGAGGCTTCGCGTGAGGAGAAGGGAGCCGGAGCTGGTCTCTGGAGAGGAAACATCACACGTCATATCCCGGGTTCCCCAGTCAGCCAGGTACACCCTCCTCAGGACATGTGTGTGTGTATGTATATAGATGTGTGTGTGTCCCCTCATAACCTGTCCTAGGAATGAATGAATGAGTGATGGCACTCCAGCAGCCATTGTGTTTTTCCCAACATGCTTCTACTAGTAGACTACAACTATGTGTAACAAAGGCACCCCATAATATCTATTCCTGTCATTTCTGACACCCCACATACTGTTTCTACGATATGTATGTATGTACAAAGAAAAAAATGTACTCATCAAATTCTTTTTTTCTGTTTTGTCTCTGCTGGGGACTGGGGAGATTTCTACCCCTATCTGCACTTCTGTGCCAATGTATTCAGGTGGGAGGATTTTTTGTTTTTTATTTTTTTGCGTATTTGTATGCGCAGCTCGTAGTACAGAAGCAAAATTGTGATTTTTTTATTTTTTTTTTGGCCCCATAGCCTTTAAAGTAGAAGCACCTCTGAAAATTGCACATAAACATGCTTCTGTTCAAGTCTATGGGGGCTGAAAGATGTTCGTTCTGCTCCACAGAAGCCTGACCCAACAAGCGACGCAACGCTCAGGTGTGACCGGGCCTGTGGAGAATAATGGCGGTTATCATTTTTAATGCTGACATGCTTTGGGGAATTGCAGGACAGAACGCTCAGGTGTGAGTAGAGGCGCACTTCCTGTGAAGACGTCAAATGAGAGGAGAGCTCTCTACCAGACTTCCTATTGTAGTGTTGTCAAGGGAACGGTGTCCCCTTCAGAGGATGTTTCCTCGCCGCTTTCTCTGGTGACCGCTTACATTTTTCTTCTAAGATGGGTTATGCCATAATGTACTAGTATAACAGCAAATTAGTACATCATGGTAGACTTGCCTGGAATATGGTGTCCCCCGACCAAGCGCTGAGACCGACCCAGCGGGCTCTCTGCGCTTCTGTCTTTGCCCAGTCTTCCTTCCAGGTCCCATGCCTTCCGCCACTTAATAGGCCAGGTCACGATGACGCCACTCCTGCGCATGGGAGTCGCATCACTGCGGCACGGATCGGGGGCTGTAAATGCTCGCTGAGCTGCGCATGCACGGCTCGGTGAACATGACAGGACAGAAGGATGCATTAAAGTGGTTGTAAACCCTTTACAACCGCTTTTTACTACAGGTAAGCCTATAATAAGGCTCACCTGTAGCTACTGTGGATAGCTCCTAAACCTGCACGGTTTAGGAGATATCCCTTGTATTGGCATTTGATGACCTCATCAGCACTGAAGAAATGGCATTCTTCATACCGTTGCTTCAGCTGAGGTGCCCTTACCGTTATTCGCAGCTCTGGCCAATCACAGTGCCAGAGTCCGAAAAGTAATTTCCGGGAGACATGTTGCCGGGCCAAAGCGGTGTGCTGGGACTGCTGCAGGGGCTTCGTTCTGAGGTACCGTATTTATTGGGGTATAGCGCGCACCCCTAAACTCGCCCCGAATTCCTGTGGAATACTTGGTGTACTTACAGTTTTGGTGTCTAGCGCGGCGGCCTTGTCGGGTCCGGCGTCCGTCTGCGGGTGTCCTCTTCGTCGGGTCCAGCATCCTTCAGCGGCGTCCCCGCGTCCTGCCCGCTCGTTTCCCGCGCCGACTTTGAATACTGCACCGACATATACAAAGCGCAGTACACTCGTGTATCGTCGGGCAGGCTCGGCAACTCTCGCGCTGACTTCCTGTACGTCCAGAACGTCAGCGCGAGTGGACCCGAGACTGCCCGACAATACACGAGTGTAC
The DNA here is from genome assembly GCF_905171775.1 of Rana temporaria. Taxonomy (NCBI): domain Eukaryota; kingdom Metazoa; phylum Chordata; class Amphibia; order Anura; family Ranidae; genus Rana; species Rana temporaria. The sequence continues at coordinate 127,993,091 of NC_053495.1, read as the reverse complement.
TGCGCTCGGTATATGTCGGCGCAGTATTCAAACTCGGCGCTGGTATCGGCGTATAACGCGCACCCACGATTTGCCCTGATTTTCAGGGCAAAAAAGTGCGTGGTATACGCCGATAAATACGGTAAGTATATGAGCTAGTATACTATCCGTACTAGCTCATTATGCCTTTGTCTTGCAGGTTTACCTGACTGTCAGCCAGTTGATTACATATCAACATTACTTCCTCTTTAACATTTTTGGGTTTCCCATCGGACTCGATAGGAAGCAATAAAAAAAACTGGACAGAGGGTCCAACACACAAAAAATATATATATATATGTGTGTGTGTGTTGGACCCTCTGTCTGTTTTTGACACAGTTTTTTTTTTTTTTTTTTTTTTACTATATTCAAACCCAAATTAAAGAGTTTGCCTTTTATATTTACTTTAAGGGCAATCAGTGTGTGTGTGTGTGTGTGTGTGTGTGTGTGTGTGGTTGCACCTACTTCCTTAACCTGGAGAGGGCAAAATCTGGTGCATCTGTGCATGCTAGCCAATTGGCTTCCTTCACCCCTTCTTCCCCTTTTTTTTTTTTTCATATGTAAGACAAGTACGTCCAAAACAACTTTGGAACAATACATCTAAGAATATGTGTTGCCCACGCAGGGGTCCTGGATATAGAATACATTATATACATGGTATTAGCTTGGACAGCACCAGAATAACTGTGGCTTGACTGTATAACCTTCTCCACTAGGTGGTAGTAACAAAATCCGAAAATAAATAAACTCACCCAATTTCCCATACTTGGCAAAAACGAAACAAGATTCTGGCAATGCGACTCCAGGCCTTGCTTTATTTTTTACAGCCAATCGACTTCTAACTTTTAGTTTGTTCAATTAAGCTTTGACAGTAAAACCTGGAAGCTGATTGGTTTTTATTAAGAGCTGCACCAGATTTTGCAGTCTCCCGTTTCAGTAAATCAACCTCTTTGTCTATTATGGGGAGTGAAGCTGGGTTCACACCTGTGCGAATTGGATGCAGCTTACACCGCATCCAATTTGCAAGACATTTTAAAATACATTAATTTGATTGAGACTGGTTCACATATCTGTGGTGCATTCGCATTGCCCAAAAAAGTGTGTTTTCTAGGCAGTGTGGGTGCAAATTCAGGCCCATTAACTTCTATGGGAACACTTCTGAACTGCACAGTTGTGAACAGTACAAAATCTGATCTGATACTGATCAAAGACAGACATGAAACTTTGAAAAACTACTTTGTCTATTGGCTGTGAAAACGGAGCTCAAATTCGCACCGCACATGTGTGATCCCAGCCTGAATTTTTGAAAAACAGAAAAATGGATCCGTAGCAAATTCTTACCTTCAGTTAAAGCATTGCTAAAGTCCAAAAGAGAGAAAATAAATTGGGGCACCCAGACAGTTAGTCTTAATGTGCTAGTATGCACCGCATTCTAGCACATTATGACATGCTTACCTTGAAACTAAGCCCTCCAGTGGTGCGCTGTAACTGCTGTTGGCACCTCCATTTATTTTTTTTTTTTTTTTACCTGGTCTTCCGGGTTCATGCTCTCCGGCCATTTGAAAGGCTGGGCCGTAATGACGTCACTCCCAGACATGTGCAGGGAATCACTGTCGTGGCATAGCGCTCTAAATGGACGGCATACTTCAGTGTGCCATCCATTCAGAGCGCAGAGCACATGCGGCAGTGACTTCACTGGCTGCTACAAAAGTGAATATCTCCTAAACGGTGTATTTTTAGGAGATATTCGCTGTACCTCCAGGTAAGCCTTAATAACTTGTACCTACAGGTATTCTTATAATAAGTGGAGTTTACTACCACTTTAACACATCTAGTCATACATGGAAAACATTCCCAGGGCAATACATAAAGTAAATATGACGTTCTTTAGAATTACGACTTGCCTCTACACAACAGTATGATGTGGCTTTTTGTCCAAATATTTATGGGAGCTCATGAATACTGGAATCTGAGTTGCATTTCTATCCCATACACGTCAGTCGGAAAGCAACAATTTGGATTGAAGACAGTTCAGTATATAAAATTCATTTTTTTGTTTTCTGAGTTTGATCCATCTCTACATAATCCCAGGCTTAAAGTGATACACACACACACACACACACACACACACACACACACACACACACACACACACACACACACACACACACACACACACACACACACACACACACACACACACTGTTTCATTTATGTTGTCTCTTCTATATCTGTATATGGAGCACCATAATTATTTTGTTTAAATAAATTACCTTCTTTCCCAATTGATTTACGGATGTTACATGACCCAGCTCTTTCATAACCAGTCTGCAGGCAAACAAACAGGGAGGGCTTCTAGTGCTCTGCTATTGGTCACATGTTTCCCCCCCCCCCCCCCATAAAAAAACAGCCTTTGGCTCACGGAGTAAGAATAAGCCCTGGTTCACACTGGGTACGATTTGGAACGATTTGAGATGCGATTTGACATGTCAAACCGCATCTCAAATCGGCAGCAATTGTCGGCAATGGCACTGTCCTAATCAGTGCGACGCCGCATCTACGATTTCAAAAAGTAGTTCCTGTACTACTTTTTGCGATTTCGGGCCGCGATTTACATTAAATTGCGGCCGAAATCGCGGCAAAATCACGGCGGTAAAATCTCGCATTTTACCGCGATTTTGAATTCGCAGCAGTGTGAACCTAGGCTAAATGATTAAAGGGGTTGTAGAGGTACAATTTCTCCCCCCCCCCCCTAAATAGCTTCCTTTACCTTAGTGCAGTCCTTCTTCACTTACCTCATCCTTCGATTTTTGCATTTAAATGTCCTTATTTCTTCTGAGAAATCCTCACTTCCTGTTCTTCTGTCTTTAACTCCACACAGTAATGCAAGGCTTTCTCCCTGGTGTGGAGTGTCATGCTCGCCCCCTCCCTTGGACTACAGGAGAGTCAGGAAACACACAGCTCCTTTCTCTATCTGCAATGCAGAGAGCTTCCTGACTCTCCAGTAGTCCAAGGGAGGGGGCGAGCACGACACTCCACACCAGGGAGAAAGCCTCACATCATTGTGTGAAGTTAGACAGAAGAACAGGAGGAGAAAGGATTTCTCAGAAGAAATAAGGACATTTTAAAAGCAGACTGGAAGGATGAGGTAATGAAGGAGGACTGCACTAAGGTAAAGGAAGCTATTTAGGATTTTTTTTTTTACCTTTTAATACCAATAAACTGTTTTAAATTGTCACGCAAATGTATATTTGAAACCAAATCTTTATACTGAAAATATCAGCCGTATCTCTGTGTTTAGGGTCAGAGATGCTCACGTACAGCCACTTGTACAATTTAGTGACCAGGTACAGATGTATTCTGGTAAACGCCCATTATGTAAAGCGCATGAGCCCTAAATGTTGCAGACTTCTGGGAAGCTTTCAGCATGAAGGAGATCACTTCTTGTTTTGAATGTTTTTCTTAGCAGATTGGCTTCAAATAGTGGAGTCTCATTTCCTCTGTGTCAAAGTGTCAGATAAGTGACAGCTCTGAGCAGATGGTGTTCAGTATGTGTTAGAAGTGCTCACTTCCTTCAGTGGTTCTGTCTCTAGATCAACATCTTCCCCCAAACCTGTCCTCATTGATCTATTAAACTGTTGCTGAATAAAACTTTGAAAACATGATAGGGTTAAGGTATATCTGAAAACCAAACTTTCTTTTAACATTTTTGGTAGTGTGGTCTAGGATTAGGACTTTTTTTTTTTTTTTTGGTTGTTGGTTTGTGTCCCCATTGGGCTGATAGTCACCAGGACTGGAACTGAAAAAAACAATCTAAATTTTAGAGTTGTCGCTGTTACAGGATAGTTCCAGTGACCACTACTTAAAGAGAAATGTAAAGGTATGGATATTTTATACATGGTCACATTCTGTCAGTTTTGCACGCCAGGGAGGCTTGGATAAAGTGTCCAGCACAGCGTCTTGCAGCCTATTAAAGTCTGTGATGGGCTAAAATATTTAACGAGCGAAACATCCAGTGTGCATGAGGCTTAAAACTTAAAAAAAAAAGCTGTAGGTAAATATTTGATGGCTGAGACTGTCTAAATTCTTTCTTGTTTGTGTATGGGGAAACCGTTTGTTAGGATTAGATTAGTTGATTTGAATGATTTCATTTTTGTTTATTCCAGATTTCACAAAGCTGTCCAAAGACTGACTTTAAACGGCACGTATAGTAAGTTTTTCTTACTGTGTATATTTGTACATGATGGCAAGAGTGACACATGACTTTTCCCCATGCTACAGTTCCACTATAAAGTCAGCCATACTTGATTTGAACCATGTTCTAGCCACTAGCAATAATCGCTGTGTTCTCCCCATGGAGACGGCCATACTTCTCTTTTAAAGGGGTTCTAAAGAATGAAGATTTTTTTATTTTTTTCCTTCAAGCATTCTCTCTATTGGGCTTGATTCACACCTATGCATGTTGCTTTTGAGCGTTTTTGCGGAGCTTGCTGCGTTTGACACTTTTTTTTTTTTTTTTTTCATTTCCTTTAACAACCAGCTATAAACAGGTAAAAAAAAACGCAAATCGTGGTAAAAACACAGTACTGTACTTGCGTTTTGGATGCGGGTCCATTGAATTCTATTACATGCAAAACGCTGCTTTTTGCGGGGGGGGGGGGGGGGTATAAGTTCCGGACCCTTACCAAAAACACAAAGGCACAAAAAAAGCATTGATGTGAAAATGAGGAAACCATGTTAAAAAATGTCCCTGCAAAAGTAATTTACTTAAAAACAACAATTAAACACTTACATCTTGGAAACAGATTGCTGTGTCGAGTGAGAGAGCTCTGGCCGGCAGGATTGGCTGTCATGCACAGAGTGCCGGAGCCCCTGGGGGAGTGGGGGAAGGTAGCGGTGTGTCCCTCTGGGGCAGAGCAGCAAGCCACGAGGATGTGAGAGAAAGTGTACAATGCGTTTCGGAGGCCTCGCCTCCTTTGTCAAGTATACCAAATGATGGTGCAAAGTTGTCTTTTATACCGGCTACTGGAAGCTGGTAAATCAAGCGGGAGAATGGATTAAATGTGAAAGATTGGCTTATTCAAATCATCTGGCGGGAGCTGGATCAATGCATGACAGTTTAGGCTCAAATGGACTTGAGAGGCATATAAGTCAGGAGAAGGTGAGAATATAACAAAAGTAACCAATGTTTTTACAATAAGTAAACTCCTATCTTTGGAAACGCAGTATTGGTATTAAAAGATATATATACAGACCCAAGTACTTTGCTTTTATCCTTCTAACAATTTTATGCGCCTGAACCATTGACCGTAGAGAGACTTGTTTTTAAATACTTACTGAAGCTTGATCTCTATCCAGCACTGTGACTTGTAGCTGCTCTGTGCAGTTACAAGTATAAAATGTTGTTATAAAAAAAAAAAAAACCTTGTACAATCACTTTAAGGAGCTGTAGTAACTGGCTGACATTTTTACTATCTCTTCTGACAAATATAATGCTTTGTTGGTTCCTCCTTTTTAAGAAAACAAAACTCTCTCAAAAAATGAAGTGAAATCCTGCATGATTTGCAGATTTCCCCCAGTTTAGCTAAACACTGACCGGAAACAAATGTCTTCACTGGTGGTATGCTTCTTTTGGCTGTGCAGTTTAAAGTATCAGTCAATTGACATTTTCAGGAGGAGGTATGTGATGACCGATGCCTTTTTATTTCTTACGCCCCACCCGGTCAGTTAGTAGCACTTACCCCATCACCGGCAGCTTCCCCTGCTCGGTGGCAGCCTCCCGTTCTCCAGACCTCCACGACGAAGGCGGCTTCCTTTTTTTTCCCTCCTCCTCAGTGGCCAATCGGGAGTCTGCTCCTCTCCTTTTTTTTTTTTTTTTTTTTGGCCAATCGCAAAACGGGTCTCGCACTTGCTTCTGACTGGCCGTATTGAGGATCAGTGTTTCAACAGAAAATATTCATTCTTTGTAACACATCTGGGTGGGCTCCTTTCGCAATCTCTGCAACTCTTGCCCACCCTCTGGTTCTAATCGGGTGCTTAAAAAAAAAAAAATGAACCTTTAAAGGGGCCGGACAAGCAAATAGGGGGTGGCCGCGGCATTTGTAGATAAATCTATTTATTGCTTATAGGGGGAGGGGAGAGAGGGGCAGCGCCAGGGCGCCCCTAATGGACGGGCCGCCACTGGCAACTAATACAGCAGCGGCAGCATGTAAACAAATTCCTAGCCACTATAGCATTTGAGTATTTGTTTACATTTTTTCTGCTGGGTATGTAAGCCCCATTTACACTTGAGCCGGCAGTTTTTTCTGGCTTATTTTGAGCATTTCTAAAGGTGTTCTTGAGCACTTTTGCGCGTGTTTCAGGCTTTTTTTTTTTTTTTTTTTTGTAATATAATATTTTGACCAAGTGAAAAGCTAGTTACCAGGAAAGAAAATTCCTGAATGTGTGGTTTTTAGGTGCTCCCAATAAAGTTCATTGGGCCAATACACTCGACTCTACCCCAAAAGAAGCTCATGTATTTTTTTTGAGCGGCGAGCTTCAATTAACACTACTTGGTTGTGAACGGACACCATTGAATGTAATGGAAAGCCTAGTGTCAAGCCTAGTGTTGACGCACTTTTGGTGAAGCATCAAATTGTTCAGATTCTAAGCATGCTTCCCCACTCCATTCTCCGTTCTGTTAGAAGATGAATTTTAAAAAACGACATACGCTGTATAGTACATGTTCTCCTAGAAGAGGGGCTGGCAGTGATTGTGAGAAGTACATTTTTTTTATTTCTTTTTTTTTTTTTTTTTTTTTTTTTTATACTGCTCAGAATGGTGCTTGAAGGTGAGGGAAAGGGGACACACACACACACACACACACACACACACACACACACACACACACACACACACACACACACACACACACACACACCCCTGACATGCGGGGGGGGGGGATAGCAGCAGATGATGGAGGCACGTAAACTGACAACTGTGTTGGGGCTCAGCAGCCATGATAAACTGTGGTCAGTTTACAGAGGGAAGGGCAGAACTAGGCAGGATCAATCAGGTATCATGATACAAGGGACCAGATTACACTGCACAAGCACCATGCTGTTATTCATGCTTTCACGGAACAGGGTTCCCTCTTCTTTTTTTTTGTAGGGTAACAAACACGTTCACCCTTTTCGCCGTGCGGTCCGATTGTGTTAACTGACAGGCAGACTCCTGCCTGTCAGGTGAGAGCATTTGTGTGGCTCGGCTGCCACACGATCACTCTCACACACCCCTGGTAGCGGTACCATGCTCCACTTGCCCATCGGCGGTCCTGTGATCTCCATGGCGGGTGGAGAAGAGCAGACACACATTCTCCCCTTCTCGTGACCCGGAAAGCGTCTGACGTCTGTGTCCCTGGCTCACTTTGCCGAGAGAGGATGTTTTGCAAAGCAATCTGCATTGCAAAACATTCAGTGTAGTACAGGGTCTTAGAGAGTTTTAGACCCTGCATATTCCAATAAAGAGGACCTTTCACCTAAAAATCATCACGTAGGGGACTTTTTGTCCCCTATGTGATAGGGGGGTGGGAGTTTAAGAAAAAAAAATGCTTGAGGGCCCCCTCACATATATGCTCGAATGTAAACGCATGCGTCGGAGCGCCTACGCGTGAAAGCGTTGATTTACGATGCACATGTTGTTGCATATCGCCACGTATGCGAGCAATTCCATCACCAGACCACCTCTAACACTAAACTGATACCTATAGGGCAGTGATGGCAAAACTTGGCACCCCATATGTTTTGGAACTGTATTTCCCATGATGCTCAACTACACTGCATGAGCATCATGGGAAATGCGTTTCCTAGACCTTTGCGTTAAAATCGTGTGACATAAATTGCAACTACCACTATTTTATTCTCTAGTGTGTCTGCTTTCAGAAAATAAATAATATTGGGTTTTGTGTAATCTTCAGGCCTAAAATGATTTTTTAAGATGTGTGCAAAAACGACTCTGGCAGCAAAAGGATTAAAGTGTCACATATGGGCAATTTTGGGCACAATAATTTCATACCACTTTTGCAAGCGCATGTAGTTTTTAGAGTTGACATATATTTGATACCGGTTTACACAGCTTGACTTTTTTTTTTTCTTTTTTTTTTCTTTTTTTTTTTTTATATATAATATTATTAACAAGCGCCCAGAGGCGATTCAGTTCGCATGTGCCGCGCTATATAAATTTTTTCATTCATTCATTCATTCATTATTATTTAGGTACTTGTATAGCGTTGTAAATTTCCGCAGCACTTTACATATACAGTGTACATTCACATCAGTCCCTACCCTCAAGGAGCTTACAATCTAAGGTCCCTAACCCACATTCATATACTAGGGCCAATTTAGGCAGAAGCCAATTAACCTATCGGCATGTCTTTGGAGTGTAAGAGGAAACCCACGCAGGCACAGGGAGAACATGCAAACTCCAGGCAGGTGTTAAAAATCCTGCTTGATGCATTTTTGGTGCACATTTGGCAAACTGCACCAAAAAAAATCATCTTTCCATTGAAATGCGTTGCAAATGCAGAATGAACGCATCAAAAACGCACCCCCTTGTTGCATTATTTATTTTTTTTTGTCCCATGACCTATGAAAAATGCACTATAAGCAAGGCAAAATCTTCTGCAGCCATTATTGGGGGGCCCCCCCTTTTTTTTTTTTTTTTTTTTTTTTAGGCTGAAAACCTTATTTGCGGACGATAATTTTTGATGCATCTTCAAAACCGGAAACCATGCTTTTTTTTTTTTTTTTTTTTTTTTTTTTTTTTTTTTTTTTTTTCATGCGCTCCCATTGACGTCTGTGGGGTCAGAATTGCACATCCCTGTTTGAAATAAAGTTTCCAAAAACATATTGCAGGAAATTGCATAGATTTGTACAGGATCTATAAAAAAAGTTAAATCAATTGTGGAGCATTCCTGCATGTCAAATGCACTAAAAAACGCACTGTGTGAACCAGGCCTAATGGACCTCCAGCAGTGTGTTTTTTACATTATTATACTGGATTAATATAGCGCCAACATTTTGCGCAGCACTTTACAACATGAGGGCAAACGGTACAGTTACAATTCAATACAGGAGGAATTGGAGGGCTCTGCTTGTTGGAGATTACAATTTAAAAACATGCAGACCTACTCACCAAAATGAATTTTTTTCAGTATAGTCTGTTTTCTGTACAGGCACCTACCTATTTGTCACAGCACTCTGCATTCACTGGAAGTTTATGGTTTATTGTAAACCTTGAGAGGCGATCAAATGATAGCATGTCCCCAGGGTGAACCTATTTTACTGAGCAGTTATCAGACTGATAATGGGTCCCTCGTATAGGTCGATATGACATTTGCTCTGACAGTCAGTAGTTGTGTACCCACATAAATACTGACATTTATCTGCTAGATTAGATTATCACACTCCAAAAAATGTTGTATAGTGTCACTAAGATTGCACCTCCACCTCTGCCCAGAGAGTAATTGCATTACTCTAGCAATTAATAGGACAATATGCAAGTACTTAACTGCATTATTGCCATGTATGAGATCACATGCTTAGAAATAAGAACAGTAAAATGATAAAACGGAACTAATTTTTCACTTGTATCTCTACATCGGTGTTCCTGTCACCTATGAACTGTGCCCCTTGTCCACTTGAAGCTCCCCGGCTTGTAAACTGCTTTCACAATGGCATCAAATGGATTACATTAACGAACTGGATTACTGCAACTGCTTTTCCTGCTAGTCTATTATTGTAGTCTACTGAGCAATATGAACAAGTTGTGGAAATGGAGATTTTTTTTTTTTAAAGCACCCTATGAATTGCCCCCCCAACTGCAAAGGTTAAATGCTTGTTAGTAACTGGTGAAGTTATGAGGGCATGCTTCCCTACCTGGGAAGCGGTGTTCTACCAGCTTGTGTAACGAAAGCGACTTTCCAACAAAAAAATGCTTGCTGCACATGCGCTATGCGTTCCAAACACTTTATGATCTGATGGGTAGCGGTAATCTGAAAGGACATCTTGCTACACCCAGTTACGTCTTGAATTTCAGAGTAATTTTAGCAATAAAGTGAGCGTGTCTAAATATATAGTATGACATCTGTGATGCTGTTTTGATACATTTTGAAAGAAGCTGGGTGCCGCTGTTTTTTCAGGTATGGCGACCCATCAGAATTTGTAATGGAAGTGACGTTCCGTCGCCGCCATCTTTCTATATCCCACACTTCTCCATAGGCTACACGGAGCCTTAAAAGCGGCGGCAAGCCTGCTCATCTCACAGGTTTGCTAATCTGACAGAAGTTTGCTGCTTTTTAAAATTCAACATCTAACCAGTCACACAGAGTTTTAAGTACTGTATTTCACTATATAAGCTCACTTTCCTGTTAAAAATAAGTGTAAGCTGCAAAAGACCGATGGGTGTAACAAGATGTCTGCTTTCCCCCTTCTTAGTGTATCCTTACTAATGGAGGAGTGTGGGGTGTAGCAAGATGGCTTCCGTTACCAATTCTGATGGGTCGCTGACTCTGACGCTACACTATTTATTTATTTATTTATTTATTTATTAAAATTCTTAAAAGTACAAAAAAAGTACAAAACGCAGTCAGTTACCTGTAGGCCTCGATGCGTAGGAAAGTGGGAAAGTGGCGGAGGCCATTTTGGTACACCCCTGCACTGCTCAAAGCTAACCCTTTAAGCCCCATACACACTATCAGTTTTCCTGCAGGTTTTTCTCTTCAGGTTTACCAAAACCATGTAGTGCATGGGCCTGCCTGATTGCATACGAATTGAAACTCTTGAGGTTTGACCTCATATTAGATGGCTTTGGTAAACCTGAAGAGAAAAACCTGCAGGAAAACTGATGGTGTGTGTGTGTGTGTGTGTGTGTGGCTATAGGCTTTAAAATGAAACGTCCATGAAGTGTTTGGAACGCATAGCGCCTAGGAACGCTTGGTGCATGTGCAGTAAGTATTTTTGGTCAAAAGTCACTTCCATTACACAATCTGATGGGTAGCGGTAATCTGATAGACCAGGATGGTCTGGCTGGAAACGCACCAAGAAAGTGTTTCTCGTTTGTCTATAACAGCCATTCTAAACAAGGGTTTCTCCATAGTTTGCTAGGGGTTCATTGAGCTGTGGCTGAACAGCCTCTGATCTGATGATGCTTGTATGGTTCTAAGGCCAACGTCGCTTACCAAAGCTAGTGGAATTGCAGCAATATGTGTTTGTGTTTTTTTGTTTTTTTTTTGTTTTTTTTTTATAGTTATCTGGATGGGTGGCGTTCTTGCCACAACTGTAAATGTGGCATTCTTCCCGCTGATTAATCTGTTTTGAGCAGGGGTTCCCTGAAATGGGAGAACTATTTAAAGTGTTTGGGGTAAAAAAAGTGGGGAGAGAGATATATAAATCATACGGATTTGTTTGTTATAAAAGTTATGGTATTGGTTAACCACTTCAGCCCTGGACCATTTGGCTGGCCAAAAGACCAGAGCACTTTTTGCGATTCAGCACTGCATCACTTTAACAATTGCGCCATAAACAAAGCGACAATTAAAAAAAAAAAGCAATTTTTTTTTTTTTTGCTATAATAATCCCCCCCCCCCCCCAAAAAAAAAAATATATATGTGTGTTCCTCAGTTTAGGCTGACACATATTCTTCAACATATTTTTGGTAAAAAAAATCGCAATAAGCGTTTGGTTTGCGCAAAAGTTGTAGCGTCTACAAAATTGTTTTATGGCATTTTTATTAGCGCAACACGTCTGCAAAACGACCCAGTGTGAAAGGGGTCCAAGGGTTTACAGGGCAGTATATTGCTCTTTGCACCATGGTAAATATCATTCCTTCTGGCTATCGTTTTTTTTTCTTAAGCTCCCTGCTGGATGCAGTCCAGTCATTTTGTGTTAATCTGGGTATAGCATGTTCTACGTGTGGAAAGATCTTTCTGGTTCTAATACAAGGTGTAGAATCCTTGCTGTGGCTGTGTTCCAACCTGCAGATGTTAGTTTGCAGATCCTTGACACTGGCCAGAAGGCGGCTGCCAGAAAGCTGGGAATAACACCGAACAACATCCTGTATTGAACACATGACCAAACAAGCGTTCACCTTTCCGTCTAGCCCGGGCTTCTATGTGTTCTGAGAAGTATTGCATTTCTTGTCATCTTTAACATGAATATGTATATTTTAACTATTGAAAGCATATGTTCTTCATATAAATTTGACATTTTGATTTCCCTTACATAATTATTTAAAACAAAATTTGCATAATTTTTCTAGACCATGTCTGAAGACGATTGTCGTGTTTTACGGAGTCGTCGTTTAGTCTCCAAACCTCCGGAGAAAGAGGAAGTTCTAAGAAGAACAGAAGCAGACAGACCGTTCAGAAATATGACAAACGGTAGGAATCGGATTATTGTTTATCGCCAGAAAAACGATTGCTATGAAATAGGTTTTCTCCTAGTTCCCCTATGTTTGAAGACTGGCATATGCAAGTTAGTGCCACATTGTTGAAGGAGCTGCAGGTGTACCAATGCATGGGTAACCATAATAAATTCTTATACTTTGGGAGCCATGGTTTGCGGTATTGGGTTTAGCTCCTCTATCACTTTTCTCACTCGGGCTACTGCAATGTTACTTGGGGAGTAAAGCCTATTCTCGCCAGTATATATGTTGCATAGGATTACGTGATATAGGGCAGGAGTGAGGAGTGGAGATTGTTGTCAAATGTATATCACTATGTGCTGGTGGAGCATTGTACTGTGTATACACATTACCCATTTTTTTTTTTTTTTCTGTTTGGTTAGTTGTTTGGCAAGGTAAATGCCTATGAGATAGAGAGATAGATATATATATATATATAGGCAAAGTCTTCCACACCAATATCTGATGTTTATAGGAACAGATTTATATCCCTATATATTGTATGCCTACCTTGCAATATGTGTAAACAAAATGTTGCAGTTTGTCTTTCTGTACCTGGCGTTTTTATATATGCACTTTTGAGTGTTTTTTGAAATACAAAAAAAAAAAAACATTTCAATAAAAATTATTCGGAAAAATAAAATGTTAAGAGATGGTAGTGGTAGGAAGGATTGGGGTCTGCATGTGTTCATATGGTTTACTCGGTGTATGTAAACTCTAATGAACTTATTTGCTCTATTTTAGTCTGTAAATACAGAGATTAGCCATAACATGAGCACCCACCTAATATTAAGTAGGTCCCCCCCTTTTTTCTTTGTTGGGGGGGGGGGGGGGGGGGTTTAGTGCACTTTAAGAACTGATACATGACAAAATAATTATTGAAATACCTTTTTAGACAAATGCTTTTGCATAGTTTGTATTGCCCAAGCTGTTTAGATTGCACCTTCTAAATTTAACCTGTTACGAGGAATACATGAGCTGTTCAAGAAAATACTAGCTGGCTGTTATGCTGAGGCACTGACTTCATTACTGATCTAGGACAGTATGCAAATTAGAAATGCTAGATGTTATCTGCATGCTTATTTCCGATCATTTTCCCCTGCGTATGGAAGTAAGTGGGTAAGAGTGCTTGCCAGGCAACAAACACCATATGCTAGGTTTGTGCAAAATGACTATCATTGCATGCATGGTTAGGTGTAGCCTTAAGCTTGGGTACACACGATCCAAATATTTGGACAGTGTACACCTGCCTGTCCAACAGAAGCCATTCTCATGGTCTCGCTGGAAAACCAGCAGCCATTCGGTACTCGCGGCCATTGGTCAGTGTGTTCTGGTGAAGGGGGCCCTGTCTGATACAACGGCAAATCGGGGTAGATCGCTGCACCACCATTGCTTGTGTTGGTATGGCTATCTGTCAGGTTTTTTTTTATTCAGCCCGCTGGGTTAAACAAAAAAAACTGTGCGCGCGCCAAGCTTAATTCTCCTTGGCATCCGCTTATCAAGCTAGATTTTTACTAGTCTGCAGCACAATTTTTACAACAATCATTCACAAATCCTTACAGAAGAGCTCAGGCTGGGAGTGGGAAACGCATCACAAAGCCAATCGGTTGTGCAGCAGTGCTCATTTAGTGAGGAGCGGCATGTAGAAAGGAGGAGAGAGCAAAGTGACAGATTAGCTCAATGGTGTTCTTAAACTGCCTAGTCGCAGGCTGAGGGAGGGAGAAGACCTGCGAGTGGTGAAAAGTTAATTAATAAACTTCCCTTCTCTGTGGCACCTAGGTGATGTTGGCATCCTTTGGGCAAGATCCCAGGAAATGCTGGGTACTGTGGCATCTTGCAAGAGTTTGGGTAACCAGCATTCCCTGGGATATCGCCAGAAGGATGCTGATGTCACGCCATGCAGCTTGGAAGATGGTGGAGAGGTCATTATTTTTTAAATTTCAACCCCCTCCCCCATGTGTGTGTGTGTGTGTGTGTGTTTGTTTTTTTTCTCTTCTTCTCTGGGAGTGGTTTAAGATGGGGGAGGGGGGGGGGGAGGAGCTTGTACTAATTAATCTGACCTTGCGAAAAGTGCAAGGTCCATTTTAACTTCAGTAGCAAAAGAAATGGGTCTCCTGCCCCTGTCAGACAAGGGTGTCCTGTGTGGCAGAGCTGTAGTAATCGCAGGACTGGATGGGCAGACATACAAATCCTTTCACAGGTAAAACAGCCAACATATAAATGTTAGTTTATTTAACTGATTGCTTCAAATTCCTTAAAGAAACTTTGTTCTGGGATAAAGGGAGCCAATTACTGCAGGTATTTGAAGGGCAGGAACCCAGAGGTCCCTGCACCAAAACTGTCCTCTAGTGACCAAATCTCAGGTCTTCTTGACAGCAAAGCTTCTGCACTTCCTGTAAACAAAAATACAATTTCCAAGCCCTTCCTATTTACTGCACATTCCTATTGTCCAGTTTGTCTATCTTTGGATCCCTTTCGCATGGCCGTTCTGAGAAAATCTGCCTGTCGGTATTAAATGGAAGCTGAAGTTTAGAGGGGCGGAAGGATGTAAACATGTGCGTCCATTTCCATCCGCTTATGTGTGCTCACTAGTTCCAGACGGGAGCCTTTCATAATCTCATCTAAGCTTTCAGATAATTTGCATTGAAGTGCTGCTTGCCTTTCTGATATCCATTCAGTGTTTTGGATTGCTGAAAATAATTCCAAAATGCTCCCTGCTGTTTTAAGTGGGCCAATTTTTACATTTCCCACAGTTTAATGAGGCCTTGTGCACACTTCAACTCAAAAACGGACATTTGACGTGGTGTGTTTTTTTTTTTTTTGTTTGTTTTTTTCTCCTGCCTTTAAATGCCTTTACGTTAATCTATGTGTCTAAGCACATAAATTGTTTTACAGGAGTTTAGAGGCAGAAAGTACACCATCACTTCTGTGTTCAAAAGAGTAGCGTTTTGGCTGAAAAAAAAATGAGAAAACTGCTAAATGCGTGTAAACATGTATAAATGCGCTTAAAGGATAAGTTCAGCTTCGGGAACACGTTGCATGTTCCACCTGTTTTTCGTGTCGAACATGCTTCTACAGTGGCTCTGCGATCTAAGCCCTCTGGGACAGCAGTACAGGGAGAAGTTCCCCATACCAACTGTCACGGAAAAGAGCTAGGCCATGTGGGGCATGGCTCACACAGCCACATCACTCATTCAGAGTTCTATGAATGAACAGCAAGTACCTACATCCTTTGTGGCATCAGTTCCTGTCAATGTGAAACTACCTGCCAATACAATGAACGGCCAAACCACTTGCATCAGGGCTTGAAAAATGTTGTCTTGAATCTAGGAGCCAGTGTTTTTTTAACCAGTTGCCTACTGTGCGCTTTCACCTCCTTTCTGCCCAGGCAAATTTTTAAGCTTTCAGCACTGTCACACTTTAACAATTTCATGGTCATGCAACACTGTACCCCACACAAATAGAGCTTTCTTTTGATGGTATTTAATCACCACAAGTAATTTATTTCTTCCTCACTGATGGTCGGTGATGCGGCACTGATGGCCGCTGATAGGCGGCATTCATGGTCGCTGATGGGGTTGCACTGACAATCTGGGCGCTGATAATCCGTGTAAATTTCCCCTGTCACAGGATAGCCAGTTATCTGCTTTCCTTTCCGCTGTGACAGCGCAGAGGAAAGGAAATGCAGATAACCGGCATTTGTTTAAATGTGATAAGCCATGTCCAATCATAGCTGATCACATGGTAGAGGTTCGCTGTGATTGATTGGACCTTTTTACCTTGATTTTTGATCCGCTGTGTCCAAAAAATACAGCGATCACAAACGATGCCTCAGTTTGGGGCGACGGCACTGTAGCCATCTTTCAGCTATAGTGTGGTCTGCAAGTGGGAGGTGGATGTGGACAGCTGACTGAAGCCCAGGCACCAGGATGCAATTTCTAATCACCAATGGCGACCTGGCGCCTGGGATTTGTTGAGCCCTGGTTTACACTGACCGTCTGTTGGAGACCTGCATGGCATCAGGAATCCAATTGCTGGTGCAATGCTTTGCAGGCTTTTAACTGCAATTTTTTTTTTTTTTTTTTGCATTTATTACTTTCTTTTTTTTAGTGGCCAGAATAAGTGAAAACTCTGGCCAATAAAACATATAACCCGCCCCTAAACGCTTTTGCAAAAATGCGGTGTGTTGTGTGTGTGTGTGTTTGTTTTTTTTTTAAGCCGATTTTTTTTTTTTTTTCTCCTGCCAGGAGAAAAGTGTTTACAAAAGCCCAAGTAAGCATAAGCGGACTCGTGATAGTGACTCCAATACTTCCTGTGTCCTTACACTGTGTACATCCTGGTAGCTTTCCTTGTATTTCATCATGATGACCTCACTGTGACTAACAGTTGAAAACTGAACTCTAATAAACCCAACAAGTGTAACAAGGATAGAGGTTTTTGAAGGTGGAAAAAGTCACATTACAGACATTGTTTGTTCACCTTTTTAATTTTGGAAGCTATTTTTAATTTATACTGAAATTTTAAAGCGGCTCACCTCATTGCTGCGTTTTCCTTCTTAATGAGCCGGTCCAAAGATCCCTCCCGCAGGTTTGCGGTCTGTGGCGCATAAGGGATATTCTCCGTTCATTTGCTACATAATCTCAAAGTAGTCAAAGATTACATATACAGTACTTGTGCTGACTGCTGTGTATGGTTCTCTAAGCCGTTCTCAACAGAGGGATTAATGTAATTGCTATGAAGGGACTCTGACACACGATGTACGATTTCTGGGCTTCCATCCACAACAAGATCATGTGGCCTACCCTTTTGCTTGTTAATGTAAGACCTTACAATACTTTAAGATGTTATAATAAATGGACCCCTATTTTGGTCTATCTCAGAAGCGGAGCATTACAGCATGTGTCGCACTCCAGTAATCTGAGTTCATACTCCGGGTTGCTCACACAGCACAATGGCCACATGACACAAAGGAAAGAACTGAGAGTCCTAGTGTTTTGTCTCTTCTCTGGGTGAATGGTCAAAGACTTATTCATTACTGAACCTGAACAAAGTCTTAATACCTTTTGGTCACAGCTGTCAGATTATGTCGGTATATTCTTCCTGCTTGGAATTGTAAATTACACTTTGATTAGTGACAGTACAATGAGGTTTATTTATAAGGACGATGGAGGAATTGCTTTGACTTTTTTATATAGCAAATAATAAAGTTTAATACTCTCTTTGGGCAATAACTTTTTTTTTTTGGTGGTCTGTTTAATCTGATCGTCTCTCTGAAGTCCTATCTATGAAAAGTATTGCTTTTCTTGAATCTCCTAACTATACCTTTCCTGCAACACAAAGTGGACCTATATGTAATGTTACAAGTCTATGGATGAATTCTCAACATGCCACAATATACAGCCAATTGTTCAAAATGCAATATCAGTAAGTACTAGTCATTAAAGTGGATGTAAACCCTATTCGTGAAATTTGACCTAGGCACATTATATCTATAGTGTTTACTTATCTCTCTCCAAAGTCCAGAGTCTTTCTGCTGTTTTAGTTCCTCTGTTATCACGGGGATGAAACCATACTCCCTACATAAGTTTTACATGCATATCTGCATATCCACCTCAGTTCACTTCACTGGGTATAGGAGATGGTTTACATCCACCTTAAGGCTATGCTTACACTAGTTACAGTTGCCTTGTACTGTGTCTGCGTATGATTGCGCTGCGCCCCCCCCCCCAACCTCCCTTCCTGCTGGTCTGCGTTCACATTGTTCCGGGCCAATCATGCTTACGTCATCACATGCCAGACTACAGTGATCCATGCTTCATGAGTGCACAGTGATCCATGAGTTCTGCGCTCGGGCAGGGTTAGTAATAACACTTTTACACACCGTACTGGAGACCAAATGAACCATGGCTGAGACTACCTCTTTTTTTAAGCGGGCCAAGGTGTAGAATGCTGAACCATGCCTGAGCACAGTTTGGAGTGATCACATAGGAACTGGATTTTGGGGATCAAATGTGCTCAGGCACAGTACATAAATCCTAGTGTAACCTCCCCCTAAAATGCACTTGAGCTCATATTATGGGCATTAAAGCTGAAATTTTAGGAGTTTATTTGTATTTCTTTAAAATTTAGCACTAGGACAGGTACTTGCATGAATGATATGTGTTCCATGTGCTCAAACCTACTCTATTTCTTGACATCTTCCATCCTCTGCCCCCCAGATTCCCCTGCAACTGGTGATACAGGGGTTAATATGAGCAACTTCATCTATCATGGGCGCTTGTCAAAATATGCCCACTATGCCTGCCCTTTTTACCCACCCACAACTCCATTTATAGAAGCTTTACTATCGGTTCCCAAAATGAAAAGTTCTCCATCAGTTGAAGAGGCAGACCTTATATTCATCTGCCCATCCATTCATAGAATGTTGTCATTGCAGAAACCGATTAAAGCTTCATTGAATAAAATCCTAACAAGCAGTAAGGTTCCTTCCACACAGGTGGCCAGGAGACAATTTGGTTAATCTGCACTTTTACCCCCCCCCCTCCACATTTACAGAGTTCTGTCAATGTGATAACTGCAAGTACAGACAGACTTTGCATCTGTCAGCTTGTAGTTCTCAGTGAACTTCCATGGTGCTGTTGAGAGCTCTAGGTAGTTCACACTGTTAGTGTAACTGCCCGCCAGTACAAGGTGTAAGCAGACGCCTTACACTGACAGTCTGCAGGAGTCCTGTATTGCACATAGATCTGCTGATCGTGGATGCAATGCTTTGCAGGCTACTAGTTAAAAATAATAGGTTCATCTTTGTAAAAAAAAAAAAAGAGAAATTATCATTGGTTATATAGGCTCAATGTTTTTTACCTTCACGTATTCTATGCTTGAAGGTAAAAATCCTTGTCGGTGCAGCAGTCCCCCTAATACTTGCCTGAGCCCCAAAAAGATTCC
The DNA here is from genome assembly GCF_905171775.1 of Rana temporaria. Taxonomy (NCBI): domain Eukaryota; kingdom Metazoa; phylum Chordata; class Amphibia; order Anura; family Ranidae; genus Rana; species Rana temporaria. The sequence goes on along the minus strand of NC_053495.1, from coordinate 127,973,690 downwards.
ACACTTTTATTATCACTATTTAAATATAAAAAAGTGTGTAAACCTTTTGAAAGAGTGTGTGTGTGTGTGTGTGTGTGTGTGTGTGTGTGTGTGTGTGTGTGTGTGTGTGTGTGTGTGTGTGTGTGTGTGTTTAATAAAGATAAGCAGGTGAAACGGAGAAGAAAAACGAATGCAGCAACCACATCTAATTGGTAAGCTCCAAAATATGACCTTTTTGGTTTGGGATTTAGCACAGAATTTCTGGTTTGCTTTAGTACTGTACGTAATAAATGGCTCATCTTTCTCCTGTCTGAAACGTGCATAGCAGAACACACTGATTAGCTGTGTGATCAATGTTCACATTTATCTCAAGGATGTATCCCTTTCCAAATTGCTGCATGTGTACTTTCTGTCTTTCCCTTGTATAGTCTTTATCCAGGATGAGATTACAAGAATTGTCATGCAGTCCAGAAACTTCATATAGTGTAAAGTCGAACTACAGCCAAGATTTGCTAGTTTGGAATAGACTTTTAGATTTCTTCCAGCTATTTGACACCCCGCCCCCCCAGTTTCCTTCACTTCTTGTGTAGTCAAAAGGACAAAGTTTCAATTCCCTGTGCAGGCTCATGAGTGGCCAAAATATTCCAGCTTTGCTTTCTGCTGGATGAGCAGAATACTAGTGGAATACTAGGTATATTTTTTGGTTGTTGAGAAATGGAAAGTTAAGTGTTTACTTCAGTAGCTTTTTCTCTGGTCCTAGCTATCGAACTTCCGTTTTCCATTGGGCGCGGTAGATAGTTTATTAAGCTGCATAAAAAAATTAAATGGGAGGGTCGCTCTATTTACAGAGGATTTAATCTCGCTGCCTTACCTTGTGATATCACATTTGTACTAAAGATTTTTAAGGACTGGGCCTATTTTTTCTGACCCAGTGTTTACAAGTTAAAGTGTGTGTGTTTGTTTGTGTGTGTGTGTGTGTGTGTGTTAGAAAATGACTTGGCAGCCCCAAACATTGTATACCTTTTTTTTTTTTTTTTTTTTTTTTTTTTATTTAATTGACTAATTTCGATTAATTATAAAGCACATACAGATCCAACTACTTTTAGCTGATCTCCTTGCAGGCTGATTCCCAGTGCAGCTACCAACCACGGGAAAAATGGATAGCAGGATACAAAAAAACACACAAAGGCAGAGCTTGATGGGAATGGCATTAAAACTTTTATAGCACTGGAGATAAAATAGATGTAGCTACATAAACTGTAAAAATGGTGCGAGTAATACCAAACGGTAGCAAAAGCAGTCATAAAAACATGTAGCTAAGTATACTAGTATAAAAATGTGTACAACGATACAGATGAGGAGAGGTTGAAATCAGTCCGTCGGCATGTAGATGTCCCATGAAGGGAACTATCACAACTCCCAGTGGATGGCTGTAGAACCCCAGGTAGATAGAGGGAAGTGTAACAGCCCTTGCGTGTGGCAGATGGTAAGGTCCCGCCGGCATGCAGATATGAAGGCACAGCAAAGGAGCCCTTCAGATAGACACGGCAAGCCCCGCCGGTGTCCGTGACGTTACCGGATCTCCGACGGAACTCCCTGAAGGCCCAGAAGCCAACGGAGAGGTGAGTACCAATCAAAATAATTTTTAATTGATCAAAAAAATTAAAGATTAATCGATGAATTAAAAGTTAATTTCCACAGCCCTAATATATATATATATATATATATATATATATATATATATATATATATATATATATATATATATATATATATATATATATATATATATATATATATATATATACACTAAAATGCAATAATAAAAAAAGTAATTTTGAAAAAATAAATTCCCCCTTCCCCCTCCACTGGGCATCCATGCTCACAGGAAAGCGACGGTTCCGATTAAGAAGCGGAGACGTCCGGAGCGCGTCGGGAAGGGAGGCCTTTCCTGCCCCTGATAAGCGATATCACGGCCATAATAACAATATTCCTCTTCAAACAGCTGACGTATATAACGATGGTGGGAGGTCCGCAAGTGGTTTAAGCTGTTGTAAGCAATATATATTTGTAATAATAAAAAATGTTCTGTGCAATGGTATTGTACAAAATGGCCCTGACCCTCCTCTTCAGAGGTCCCTAGCTGGTGCTGTCTGCTCCTACTATTCTCTATCTGCCCCCATAACAATACTATGGGGGCAGAAGCGTGGACTCGATCCCTAGCTGGGCTGTTTGCTGTCTGCTCCCTTCTCACATGATTTGATTGACATCAGCAGGAGCCAATGTCTAATGCAGGGAATGCATTAGAAAATAAAATGTAGCTGATGGAATAGAACAAGCACCAAGAATTTCCTAGAAACTTCTAGCAATAAGCTGTTTATATATTTGGTCTAGGGCCAATTTATGGGCTTTAATGTGTAATTTTAGTGGTGAGAATCTGTCCCTAACTGTAGGTAACCCCTGGGTATGTGGATATGTGAGCACCAATGGCTCAGTCAGTCATTGCTTTGTACAGGTGAAGGAGCTGCAGGAATGTTTCCGGTGCATGCACATATTCACCCATATGAAGGAGGCCTAAAGCTGGTTAAAAGTGGTTGAAAATTGCTGTTTGAGGTTGTCCCAGACTGCTTACTAAGACTCTGGTAGCTGAATTTTCAATACACTGTCTCACACAGTCATCTAATAGTTGCACATCAGCAGGAATGAAAGTTAAAGGTCTTTTATTTCTATAGACCGTAGTGTGAATCGTTTGACTACAAGTGTAATCTGGAGTTAAATAGTAACACCTTTAGGTGAGTAAGACATCGGGGTAGGAAGAGGGTTATGAGAGTTCATGAAACTGAAAAAGAGCTTGTAAAGCCCAGGAGGTGTTTGTCACCAGTAATTGCAACATTCTACTCCTATTGTTTTTTGCTTTTTGTACTTCTGGCCTCCATTGATAATCTAGAAGTATTTTCAGAGTGCAACCAAGGTCTCGGTGCAGCTTCTCAGCTCTCCCTGAACTACGGTTGCCACCTCATCCCTTTAAAACGGAACACATATGAATTACACAGGTTCTGAGGCTAATTTAATGCAGGTAAGGCACCAAATGAGTCTAATTACCACCTTAATTAGCCTCAGAACCTGTGTAATTCATATGTGTTCTGTTTTAAAGGGATTAGGTGGCAACCCTACCCTGAACAACCTTGCAAGGGTCTGAATAAAGTCCAGGGTCCAGAGGCACCAAATATGTGTATAATGTGATGGAGTTAAAAACCTACTTGCTCAAGTCCTGGCTTCCTCTGTAATGGGTACCATGGCTATGGCCACACAGTCTCTGCTGAAGGAGTCTGTAACACCTCTTCAGTATTTTTCGAAGCATTGTTCCCTTTATTGTGGAACTCCTGTCAAATCATAACTATACTTAAACCGGCTCCCAACGCCATTCTTCTAAGCCTGTTCACTGCGCTACTTTAACTGGCGATTGCACGGTCATGCAACGTTGCACCCAAAAAAAAATAATGTGATTTCTTATAAATTATGGCCAAAATGTATTCTGCTACAATTTTTTCACCTGACGCTGGGGTGAATTGACAATCGGTAAAACCAATACAGTGATCAGCGCTAATACTATACACACTCGCTGTACTAATGACACTGGCTGGGAAGGGGTTAACATCTATTACTATCAAGGGGTTAAGTGTGTCTAAAGTGTTCTGCTTTTTACTAGGGTTGTCCCGATACCAGTATCGGGACCGATACTGAGCATTTGCGCGAGTACTTGTACTCGCACAGCTATTCAAATGAAAGCTGTTATGTTCCCCGAGCGCTGATCAACTAGACGGCAGTGGGGGGTTGGCTTTCTCTTTGGGGACACAAGGCTACTTTTTTTTTTTTTTTTTTTTTTTTTTTTTTAAGATGCATCGGTTATTGGTATCGGCGAGTACACGAAAAAAAGTATCGGTACTTGTACTGGGTCCTAAAAAAGTGGTATCGGGACAACCCTACTTTTTACTAAAGATCTGTTTCTCATTCCATCAAAGCAAACTGACTGCTCCTTCTGTACAGAGCTCTGTGTTGTCTACCAACACAGAGCTCTGGGCTGTGATGATCAGCAGATCCCTGACAGGCTCCTGCTGTGTGCAACCACCTGGAAGTAAGTAGTGATGTACAGGTATGTCACGTTGCCTACAGCATCTGCAATACATTGCGGGTGGTCGGCAAGCGGTTAAGATTTTCATTATTTTTTCTTGTCTGTTTTTTTTCAGCTCATGTAATGCTGGCCACACACGGCTTAAATTTCAGGTGATTCTGCAGGAAATAGCCAAAACTGACCTGTGGGTGTTTCTGCCTAAAAAATATATATATATATATATATATATATATATATATATATATATATATATATATATATATATATATTTTATGAGTCTGGAGAAAAATTCTTGGCTGAATAGTGACAACAGCCAAACATCTGTAGTCATAATAGGTATTCTGAAAGCTGCCGGTGTCTTGTCACATTCGGCTCCCCATCACAGATTGCTCCGGAAGTGACGTTCTGTCGCCGCCATCTTGCTACACCTCACACTCCTGCACAGTAATGATTGAGTGTGAAGGGGGCAAGCGGACATCTTGTTACACCCATCAGAGTTTTAGATTTAACAGTTATTTTCAACACAAACACAGCTTGTATGCTTAAATACAGTATTTTGAAATGCGACGGACTGTTTACATGTTAAATGTGAAAATCGGAGGTGTTCTGTCACATTAGCAGCCATGTAAGGTCAGCAGGTTTGCTGCTGCTTTTAAAATTTAACATTTAAACAGTCTATCGGATTTCCAAATACTGTATTTAAGCTCCGTTTTTGTGTTGAAAATAACTGTGAAATCTAAAACTCTGGAGGGTGTAACAAGATGTCTGCTTGCCCCCTTCTCTATCATTACTGTGTGGGGTGTAGCAATATGGCGGCGACGAAACGTCACTTCTGGAGCATTCTGTGATAGGGAGCCGAATGTGACACTACACCGACTGTCAGATTACAGCTGGTGACAGCTGGAATTCCTCCATCCATATATTATAATATTAACATGTAAGGCTACCCTAACGTTCCTGAATTCTCTGTACTAAAGATGTTGCATAGTGTTAAACTCGCCTCCAGGCACATTTATACTTGAACGGTCAGTGTTCAGTGCACAGTGACCTGACTTGTGATTTCTTACGGACAGGTTTTATGGACTTGGAACACGTCATCAACAGAAAAATGGACCTAAAGAAGAAGGCGGAGGTAAACATCCTGTTCTATCTGCTGATCCTAAACTTCTGAAACGAAAGATTCAGCAACTGCGCTGCTTGACTGCATTCTCTATTGTATTATTGCACATGGGGGAGAAAGTATACCTGAAATAGACTGCTGGTACATACTAAAATTTGGGCATGCACTCAACTCGCTGGAACAGCACTGTGGTACCAACCAACGACTCCCTTTATTTTATCCTGTATCTAGAAAAGAAAAAAAATCCGTAGGAAAGGAAAATGTCTATTTGCAAGTTTAGAAAGAAGCATAGATGTTAAAGGGTAGGACCACCTTTTTAGGGTTCAGTTCTGTGTGTGGCACAGCAGGCTTAGTTTTTTTACTTCCTAAATGCCTGCTATATCCCCAACAGCAACATCCATAGGATAACGCCCACCTGTTCCAGAGAAGTTTGGGTGTTCTTGCCCACCGATTCCTAATGAAATAAAATCCAACAAGGATAGTGAAGAACAGTTCCTAATGGCATCAACACACGTGCAGACCCAGGAACTACTTAAAAGCATAATCTAAATTTTATGGTCACTGAGCTTTTTATTTTCTATATATTCTATACATGAGAGAGAAAAATGCATGTCTTTACATTGATACATTTAAAGTGCTTCCTCTTGCCCTCTAGCTTTTAAAGAGTGAGTTAATGAAGGAAGTAGACATTCACTTCGATGAATTTGTGAACAATTTGATTGAAGAGTCCACAGCTCTAGAAGCCTCCACTGCAGCCACCAACTTCCACCCTGGAAATGGAGATAAAGAGGGCAACAAAGTAAGGTAATAAGACAGAATAAATTGTCTCAAATTTTATTCCTTTTACTCACTTTGATGGAATGTTGGATTTGCCTTCCTGTGTGAGGTTTTTTTTTTGTATTGCACAAAGGAACAAGCTACAACCTCTATTTGTTTATCTGCAGTCTGTGTTCAACTATGGAGATCACTTCAGTAAAAAAAAAGGGCCATGTCCTTTGTCAGGTTGTTGGTACAGTTTGTGGCTTCCTATCTCAGTGACAAACCCACAAATATTGCTTCTGAGAGTCTGTAGTTTACTTCATAGTGTCATTGCAACTGCAATGTCGATATACTCAAGGGAAAAAGATTGTTCTGTATGTTTCCAGAGTTCGCAACTCCCCCTGTTATAATGACTCGTACAGCCAACTCATACTATAAACATATAACCGCTGAACAGACGTTGCTGTAATTTTCACTTGTAAACAGCATTGTAGATTCTGTAATCTGACCATGGATAGTTGATATTTTATTGATTTGCCATATTCTTGCATTCCCTGAAAGGGGTAGTAAACATTTTTATATTGAAGTCCCTCATTAAAGTGAGTACCTGCCTAATGCTAGGCAGTCCTTTGTAATAAAAATGAACCGTTTTGTTCCTAATATATCTCCTAAGCGCTGGTTTACACCACATGAGGGTAATTCTGTGCTGGACAGCTATTCCAGCGCAGTCCCACCGCATAGACGAGGCAAAATACATGTTCTCCTACGCGCCACTGCGTTGCGGTTGTGTATGGGCACAATGCGCTGAAAAGTACTGCATGCAGTACTGTTTTATCAGCCCAGCGCAGTGCGAGGCAATTCACTGCCTTGCTCCGCCGAGCCGGCATTTGAACTTTGCGATATTTGTGTGACATCTCAATAAAGTTTGTTTACAAAAAAAATACAGGAACCGGTGCAATTCGCTAAGCGATGTGCTCGGCGAATTGCACCGCTTTCTGTATTTTATTTTTTCATGACTGTGCTGATCTTTGCCCCACCGCATTGCAATGTAGCAGCTCGTTTGAAGCAGCCCTGAGCTTGTGTTACTTTTGTGTAGCATTGCTGCTGTGCATAGAACTGTAATAACACAAAATTATTTTTCCTTTTAGGGCAGTGGTCAGGCCGCCACCTGAGCATGGGAAGCTGTTTATGTCGAGACGTTCTCTACTTGAGTAAGTGATAACCTTCCTATAGATATTTAGAGTGGATTACATAATAATCTTTGTTGCAGCTTAGGTGCCCAGAGACTTTTTTGTTTGGCTTGCTTATTAAATCTGTGTAGGAAAAGACTAAAATAAAACGTGCACACACACACACACACACACACACACACACACACACACACACACACACACACACACACACACACGTGTAAATATTATAAAATATTTATGGATGGTGGTTTAATCATTTTACTTTTTTTTTTTTTTTTTTTTCCTGTAGTGAGCTCTTTGAAGTCAATCATTTTCGGACGATCTACCACATGTTCATTGCCCTCCTCATCCTCTTCATTCTCAGCACACTGGTGGTGGATGGAATTGATAAGGGCAGGTGAGTGTCCTATTAGAGAATATATTTTGTTAGTTGTATAATTCTGTACCATCGTTGTAACCATTGAGTGATAATGCACAGTTATATGATTAATCCGATAGTGCAGGAATATGCAATTAGTGGACCTCCAGCTGTTGCAAAACTAAAAGTCCCATCATGCCTCTGCTTCTGGGTGTCATGCTTGTAGCTGTCAGTCTTGCTATGCCTCATGGGAATTGTAGTTCTGCAACAGCTGGAGGTCTGCTAATTGCTTATCCATGCGATATTGCCTCTCAAAAGACTGAGCGATCACACATTTTCCTGGCTCAGTCTGATTTCACATTTACTCTGCCATGGCCCTGGCCAAGTGTCCTTCAGGCAGAAAACTACAAGCCTTTTCTATTAATAGTACGAAAGACCTTGATTGTGTCATTTTTCATGCTGATTAAATAGGATTTCACAAAAGGCAATAATATATCTGTTCTGGAAATTTTATAGCGGGTAAGAGCCCATTCACACAGGGACGACTTTGTATCCGACTTCAAGTCGCCCTGCATGAGAAAATCAATGTAAGTCTTAATGCACACTACTGCAGTCGCTCTGACTTCAAAAAAGGTTCCTGTACTACTTCAATCCGACTTGTAGGCAACTTGTACCCATTGATTTCAATGAAAGTCGCCTCAGTTGGATCACTGTCTTAACTGAAGCAACAATACAGGAAGAGAACATACATTTCTCAAGCAAACCCCTCCCTCCCACAGAGCTGATTGTTGTTTGATTGGCCACTGGAAAGCCTCCTGTCCTGGAGGTGACTTGAGAAGTTGCCTTGTTCTTTGCCTGATGATTTATACTCAAGTCGTGTCCAAGTTGCCTCCCAAAGTCGTGCTGTCCCTGTGTGAATGGGCTCTTACCCTATCCTCATATTGATTAGTGGTTACAAATGAATAAGAACTACTGCAGTAGGGAACTTGCACAAAAAGATACACTCGGCATCTTTCCAGGTAACTGTTTTAAACACATACTTGCGTAAGTATCACAATAATACTACAGTGGTACTTGTATGGTAACAAGAGGCGTAACATAGACAGGGTGGTTATTATTATTATTATTATTATTAGTATTATTATTATTAGTATTATTATTATTATTATTATTATGATAAAAATCAAAGGGTGCAAACAGGTAATCAAACATTAGTGCCGTGTGCACAATAAGTGCAGGGTGCAATACATAAGCAAAACATACAAAATAGAATACAGTTATATACAGAATGTACAATTTATTTCACAATATCCTACATATTTGTACTTTTAAAATGGTAAATATAATGTGTATATGGAATCCCTAAAGTCAAATGCAAAAATAAAAAGACTTGGTGCAGTTGTATAGTCCTTTACAAAATATATGTATTTTTCCATACCAACTAGCATTGGCCCATCTTGATCTCTGCCTCCTGTCATCTCCTGCAGAGTAGCAATGGCACTGGAAGAAGGATGGGCAGCACTAAGGGCCTGTTTGGGTTCTTCCATAAGCATAGGTGCTGCGAAAGACGTGGGCAGAGTTGATAACTTCTGTTTGTAATGGAGAAAATGATTTTTAAGGCTACTTTTACACTGTAGGCGCGTTGGCGGTAAAGCGCTGCTCATTATAGTGCTAGGGGGTTAAAAGCGTCCGTTTTGCGGCACTTTTCAGGCGCTTCGGAAGCACTGCCTATCCATCGCAGGGGCGGTTAGGGAGTGCTCCCAAACCGCCCCAAAGATGCTTGCAGAACTTATTATTTTTTTTCCCCCTGTCCAACAAGCGCACCGCATTGGAGGCTGGCTGGGTTTATTGGCGCCATTTATAGAGCTAAAACGCCTGAAAACTGCCTTCAGTGTGAAAGGGGTCTAAAGGGTCTTCTTTATAATAAACATTTCAATCATATGTGCTCTGCCGCAGTATCGTAAGAGAATGTAAGCCACTGCTCTTGGGTACAGTGCTGGCACGATTGAGCTCAGGTAAGTATAAGTGGGGGGGGGGGGTTCTGCACACTGTAGTCTTTTTGTTTGTTTACTTTAAAGTGGTTCTAAAGTTAGTTCTCTGCTTCAGGGTAAAACAAAAGTCTGCCTGATCTCAATCCATCGCTGTGTCCGAGATTTCTTTCTTTCTCTTTCTCTTTTTTATTTCTCTTTTTCTTTTTCTCTTTCTCTTTCTCTTTTTCTTTTTCTCTTTTTCATTTCTCTTTCTCTTTTTCATTTCTCTTTCTCTTTTTCATTTCTCTTTCTCTTTTTTATTTCTCTTTCTCTTTCTCTTTTTCTTTCTCTTTCTCTTTTTCTCACTGCGCTTTGTGTGTCAATGGGGAGCCAGGAGTGCCTGAGGAGGACCCCAGAAGCGTAATGTCAGCCTGTTCTAAGCAAAACCATTGCACAGAGCAGGTAATTAGAACATGTTTATTTAAAAAGAGTTTCTTAAAATAACAACCCTGTTATATGGTATTGTACAGAACAGCCCTAAATTCTCCTCTCAGGTGCCCCGTCAGCGGTCCTGGCTCCTCCTCTTCTTGGTGTGGCCCCATAGTAAGCTGTTTGCTATGGAGGTGCACAGTGCCTGCTCGCTCCCATGCTGTGTGTCTATGGAGCCATGCCCCCATTTCCTCCTTGCTGCATTTGATTTCTCCTGCTGCTGTTCAAGTCCCTGTGTGAAGAGGAAGAAAGGGGAGAAAAGACGCAGCCATGCACAGTGCTGGATCTCTTCTCCTTCACATAGGGAAGGGGAAAGATGGAGAACAAAAGTTTTTGTACCTTAATACATTAAGGTAAACACTTTTTTACCTTTTTATAGTAACACTTTGTTGTAACAAACAGTATGCCTTTTTAGAACCACTTTAACACTTGTTAGAGTTTAGACAAGCTGTGTGTATACTAATCCTATTATTTTTTATTTTTTTGTCTTTTTAGACTTGTCCTGGAGTTTGATCTCTTAGAATATGCCTTTGGCAAATTCCCAATTGTTTTCTCTACATGGTTATGTATGTTCTTGGGCACGTTGATCATTCCACATGTACTTTTGTCGATGTGGGCACAGGGATACAAGACCTCTTCTCATCGCAAACTCCGCACTTTGTTTTATGGATTCCTATATATGACATTCCAGATGGGTCTTGGCTTCTGTCCAGCATACATAGTTCTGCAGCACAGCTTGCCCCCAGCATCCCGGTTTGTTGTCATTTTGGAACAGGTAATTTTTGTTTACTACAACTTATTGGGGAAGATTTACTAAAATTATTTTTACACAGAATCTGGTGTAGATGTGCATAGTAACCAATCGGCTTCTAGGTTTTATTGTCAGAGCTTAATTGAGCAAGTTGATTGGTTATCACCAGGTTCTGTGTGCAATGGTTTTAGTAAATCTACCCCAATGCGTTGCTCATTTGATTCTTGGGTCCCTTGCATTCTGATTTTCTTTTTAGCTTTCCTTTACTTCTGTTCTGGCCCTCCTGCTTGTGTACACAAATACATGTGGGGAAAGGACCCGCTTTGTTCATATAGGGGCAAACTACACTTTCTCCTTCAAATGTTTTTTTTATTAAAGCTAATTCTAATTTAATTGGCACACACAATATACAATTTGCACAATGGTAAAACTATTTGAATACCTGCTTCCTCCAGGTTCCTGTGGCACTGCACAGGGCTGGGCTCTCTCGGCTGCTTCCATCCAAATTCATTTTTTGCCGGGAAATGCAGGAGATGGCAGGTGTCACCACCAGCACTGGATCAATCCACCACCAGTGTTGCTCATCTTACTTTAAAAAAGTAATTAGTTACAGTTACAAATTACTTCTCCGAAAAAGTAATTGCGTTAGTGACTCAGTTACTACATTGAAAAAGTAATTAGTTACTCAGCAAAGTAACTGTGACTTTTTTTTTTTTTTTTTTTTTTTATATTCTACAACATGCCTCACTGTGCCATCTGTAACACGTCTCACTGTGCCATCTGTAACACGTCTCACTGTGCCATCTGTAACACGTCTCACTGTGCCATCTGTAACACGTCTCACTGTGCCATCTGTAACACGCCTCACTGTGCCATCTGTAACACGCCTCACTGTGCCATCTGTAACACGCCTCACTGTGCCATCTGTAAACATGCCTCGACGATCTCCCTACCTTCTCCTGTTTGCTGACATGTCAGACCGCGGCCATCCATTATTCAAAAGCCGTGCCTCCTCCGGCTGTTCGTGATAGGCAGAACAGTAATTTTCCCAGCAGAGCCTCTGTTCAGTGTTCCGCCTATCACGGATGTCCTCTCGGCCGAGGATGAGAAGGCATCCGTGATAGGCTGAACACTAAACAGAGGCTCTGCTGGGAAAATTGGTGTTCCGCCTATCACGGAACAGTCAGAGGAGGAGGCGCGCTTTTTTAATAATGGATGGCCGACGGCTGACACAAGTAGGTGTAATTGCGGTAACGCCGCCCAAGTAATGGGAACGGCGTTACCGCGAGGGGATTACTCGTTACCCTCAAAAGGGGCATCTTTAGGTAACGCCGTTACTTACAACACTGTCCACCACTGATGCAGGCGATCATTGGCAGCTTATTCGGCTGTATCCCTCCACTTTACAAAAGAGTCCCTAGCCTCTTGCAGACAGGATTCACAGCAGCGATTTTCCCCATTGGAATTCGGATTGGAGTTTGATATCTGGCAGCAGTCCTATTCAGACAAAGTTTGAGGTGAACTACGTCTAGCGCAAACAGCGAATCGGACCGAAACAGTGACCAGAGAGGGCAATCGGCCCATTAAGCCTTTGTGACCCCCCCGCCGTATGGTGTGTTGTGGGTCCTCTCCGTCCGGTAAGGGTATTGCGTCTTTTCTGAGTTCCGGGGACTATATCTTGGAGGGAAACCATTCATGCTGACCTTATGGGGGTCACTTTTTACAATGTATGGACATTTATCATTTTGAATTGATACTGTGGGTTCCACCCTTGAACTTCACATGAACATTCACTATTGTTTTGGGAATACATTCACTGATTATGAACATTGGGTGATAGTATGTTCGGATGGGTGTTCTTGCCTTGATCACTCCCACTATTGTTCACAATAGTTGTTACACATATGAGGTTTATATCTTTGATTTGATATTTAGAACCCGTTATTGGGACGGGTTCCATATTGGCACTGCACTTATTTTTTTCACTTTTCAAAATAAAAATACACCTGAAGTCTCGGGCATACCAACACTCGCATACCTAGCCAGCTGACAAAAGACAGTAATGCAGTTAACATCAAGGGTCAGCGAGTCCTCTACAATGTTAGCCATTAACATGCCATACAGCAAACGGTAGACATCTAGGCTCAATATTCACCCAATCAGACTAAGTCTCTCACTTGGTGGACTGAACAAGTATATTTCACATATCGGTACTGTATGATCATTTAGCATAATTAACCTGCTGCAATTGCGGGATCATCACAATATTCAAGTAAAGGAAGTCCCAGAGTACTAAGATATGAGCTTCAGTGAATCTTTGTCCATCAGATAAGTACGGCTATAAATCATATATGTAGCGCATAAAGCAAACAAAATAAGCACAAGCGGACGGATAAGCAGCCTAGTATGCAGGCACACATTAAGGCAATTGGACAACTAAAACACAGGTGCAGGTACAAGCAGCATGAGACAGTCTGGCAAAACTGCAGCAGCCATACCAAGTTTAACTCTTATGCCGCGTACAGACGGTCATTTTTTGTGATGAAATAAAATGACATTTTTAAAAATGTCATTTAAAATGATCGTGTGTGGGCAAAATGTCATTTTATGTCTTCTGAAAAATGACAAAAAAAAAATTCGAACATGCTCGAATTTTTTGTCATTTTTGAATGTCATTTTTTGTGTCATAAAAAATGATCGTGTGTGGGCAAAAATGACGTTTTAAACCCGCACATGCCCAGAAGCAAGTTTTGAGACGGGAGGTAAAACTACCATTCATAATGGAGTAAGCACATTCATCACGCTGTAACAGACAAAAAAGCACGAAACATCTTTTACTAACAAGTAACCAGCTAAAAGCAGCCTCAAGGCGAATAGAACTTCCCCTTTAGAGTGCCGTCACTTTGTTCATCATTTTTCAAAACGATGGTGTGTATGCTACATCGTTTTTGAAAATGAAGTTTCATAAATGTCGTTTTTTTCCATCACTTCAAACTTCATTTTTTTTCCATCGCAAAAAATGACCGTCTGTATGCGGCATTAGAGCTTGAGATGCAAGTCTGTGTAAATCCCACCACTCCCTTCCACGTGTCATAAACAGACCGTCAAATTTGCATTTGGTGTAATATCCAACTTAAGATGGTTATCCCGCTGGGATATATTCACGACCGGCACATATTTGTCACCAAGGGCTGCCAGCCGAATCCAAGCCTTCCTGGCTGCATAGGTTCCCAGTCACTGAGCGTGCTTGTGTAGGATCCTCTATGTATCACTCCGAACTCTAATACCCACTCGTAAGTCTTTCCTGTCGGAGGAGTGCTCAGTGGTATGATGGTTAAAACCGCATGGCATTTTTTATTTTAATAAATTTACATCCTACATCATGTGCAACACAAATTTTTATTATATACTATAATTCTGTACCTATCCTGTGCAAAACTGATTGTCAAGAAGAGTTTAGCATAATTTATAATAAAGGAGCTGTTAGCGAAACTAACACATTTGCAGCTGCTTATCCCCCCTCAAATGTTTGTTAAAGCAAGCTCTTATACTTTTTCTGATAAAAAAAACGAAACAAAAAAAAACCTTAAAGGGTGCCTGCTCTGTGCAAGGGTTTTGCACAGGGCGGCCTTGATCCCCCCCCCCCCCCCCCCCCTGGAGCAACACTGGCTTCTCCCCTTCACGCACCCCCAGTGCTGCTTACCATGGGGGCATCTGTGCAGGCTCACTCCAAAGTCCTGCTGCTGCATCCATTGCAGGACTCGGGCCCCATGCCCCGACTGCCATGTCACTGGCTTTGGTTGACCACAGCGGGAGCCAGTGGCTCATATGGCATCCTAGATTGACTCACAACTTACCCAGGACTTCATTCACTCACTCTGTGGGTAAATGAAGATGCAGGAGAGCATGTTGTAAACCTCTAAGAATTTTTAAATGTGTACTGTACTTTAAGACTACATTGTCATGTTTCCTATTGAGAGTAAAAGGGGCGCTATAATTGCTGACCTGTTCCAAGGAATGCTAGTTGTTTGCGTAGCGTGCAACTAGCTTCTGTGTCTTTAGTACTGACTCCTAGTAAATAGCAGTCGGTAAAGTCAGAGGCTTGATCTGCATACTTGTTTCAGGTCATTGGCTTGAAAGATCTTGAAACCAAAGCATTTTTATGACATCCAGACAATAAGCATTTCCAGAAAGTGGCTAATAGTAGCCAAAATTTCTCCCCCCACCCCCCCCCCCCCCCCCTTTTTGTTTTTTATTTATTCTCACAAGTTTTTCAAGATCTAATACTGAAAAACAAGCGTTGGGATGTTAATTTGACTTTTTTTGTGTTCTCAGATTCGGCTGATAATGAAATCGCACTCATTTGTAAGAGAAAATATCCCTCGGATCTTCTCTTCTGCCAAGGAGAAGACATGTAAGTAAGAAGTCACCCATGTCTACAGTTGGGCCCCATGTACACTGCTGCTGCTAAACGGACGTTCAAAAGCCTTTTTCCACTGCCCTGAAATGCTTTTAGCCATGTTACGTTGACCTTTAAGCGTGGGCTACTATCTGTCAAGTTAAATCGTTCAGGAGAGCTTGTAAAAACATCCGGTGTACATGAAGCGAGACCTTTTTTTACCCTGCTCTTCTTACAGCCTGGTAAAAAAAAAAGATAAACCTGGAGAAAAGAATTGGATGATTCAAAATAAAAGAAATGCTGAAAAGGAACAACATATTATAGATCACGCAATGTGACCAATCAGGATTTATCTTCTAGCTCTCTGAAAAATTAAGCAAATAATCGGATTGATTACTTTTTATTATAGATGCTTCCTGTCCTCATTTCAAAGTTTTAATAAGTAAAGTCAGAGATAAAATTGTTTAATTTGCAAATATTTGTAGACAAAACCAGATAGTAAATATTGACTTTTTATTTTAAATTTTACTTTATAATTGCACTCCTTTCCATAGCCCAGTAGCAGTTTTTCAGTCTCATAAGCATTGCCCTTGGATGAATTGATGCAATGTTTTCTTGCATTACCCTGCTTTTGGTGTTTGGCATCTTTCCACCAGAGGATGCAAACAGGGCTTTAGGGTTACAGGAAGCATTAGTAATGACTTGCAGGGATACATTTTTAATGGGTTAAGCTTGGCCATACACTATACTATGTGAATGTATATTACCAAAAACTGCAATAGGATACAATCCATACAACAGTCCTATTAAATTGTGTCAAAGGCAGCTCCTTGCATTACATAGTTAATGGTAGATCTAAATGGGGTTGTACAATTAAATTGTAAAGTGTTTGGTCACCCCTAGGATTACAGGGAGAGATGGTGGTGGAGTCTGTGTTAGGGATACAGGGAGGGTTGGCTTAAGGCTGGGTTCACACCTGCGCATGGAGCTGCTCCCAGCAGGGGTCTGATGCGTCTCCATTCACTGTTTCAGGTCCGATTTCAGCCTGCATTTTTGTCTGAATTTGGACCTGAAATTAACCAAGACGCACGAGACTCCTGTGCAATTCGTACCAGAGCTGCTCCGGAGATATGTGAACCAGCTCCTTTCAGAGACTTGGATGCTGGGAAAGCCGCATCTAAATTGCAATAGTGTGAACCCAGCCTAAAGGTTGGTGTTGGGGTTTCATGGAAGAATCGTGTTTTAGGGTTACACAAAGGGTTAGTGTGAGGGGTGCCTTGGGGTAACCAGAATGGGTTGGTAGTATTAGGGGCCTTAGGGAAAGGCTAGTGAGATGGTTGGGGTTACAGGGAGGGTTAGTGGGGAGATTGCATGTTGTTATAAATAGGAGGGCTTGTCTGCAAGGAAGAATAGTTGAGGGGTTAGGGTAGAACGTTGTACTTTATGCCATAATCTGCGCACTAAAATGTCGGTTATCGTCCTATTAATCCTTTAGTGTCATTGCATTTGACATGCCTGTGTTGTATACTTTATATGGAGAACAGCTCTTCTCCTCTGTTTGAACAGTATAGGAGCTGTGTCAATATTTTTTTTTTTTTTTGTCTCCTTCCAATTTAGCTGTTGCTCCAGTCCCACAAGTTACGCAATACCTGTATTTCCTGTTTGCTCCAACTCTGATCTACAGAGACAGTTATCCAAGGTAAATTTCTCAATTTTGTTCCGTTTTTAGCTGTACTATGTGACCCGTGTCTAAAAGTAACACTGTGACCCTTATGTGATAACCTTTTGCCTACAAATAACCATTTTGTACTGGCATGCTCACTGTTTGTTCAATGACATCTGTCCCCCCCCCCTCCTTTTTTTTTTTTTTTTTTTTTAAATACCATGTAGTAAGTATATAGCATTGTTCAGATACATTTATTGAGCTTGATTTCTTTTGCTTCTTGCCTTTTAGGAATCCATCCATAAGGTGGGGCTATGTTGCGACCAAATTTCTTCAGGTAAATGGCTTTCTGTAATGGACAAAATTGTGTGGTGCTACTACCCTCTCGGGCTATAATCGCATGTATAGACAATACTTGTGCCTGACCACAGCTGCAACCGCTGTCCATCAATCTTCATAAAACAGGCCGGCAACATGGTATATCAAATATAAAAAGTAATCTTTTGTTAAATCCGTAAAGCAGGAGGGCAATACAAAAAATGTTGACGAGTTTCAGCCCTACTGGGCCTTAGTCATAAGTTATGACTTTTTATATTTGCTATACTATGCTGCTGGCCTGTTTTTATGAAAAATTTCTTTCTGTATTAAAGCAGAACTGGACTATAAAGCATATCTTCCTGTTAAATGGTAGAAGTTATAAAATGACTTGTGGGCTCACCGTTTTCTTTGCCTGGGAAAGCGGCACAACATTGTGTGAATTGCCTATAACTTGTTTGTCACCTGTACTGAGCGTGTATCTTTCTCGGGTTCAGTTGTATGCTGAAATGAGGTCTTGATGCTGGGGGTATGTGGGCAGTCACTCCATCGACATCTGGAGTTCCCCAGATAAAACAAAGCAGTCATCAGCAATTCCAGCACTGGCACCATGATCAGTCATGGGAATTCATGGGCATGCAGGTAGTGGGTAGGTGCTATTCTAGGAAGAGGACACTGCAGTGCAATCCATCTAAAAATCAGGATTGGGATTTCTTTAGAGGATAACTTTAGGAGTAACCAAGTTTTTGCATTATTACATTTTTTTTTTTTTTTTTTTTTAATATGCAGATTATTGCATCCTCCTTGGGCTCTCTATATTTAAAGTTAGATGACCTCCAGTAGAGTAACGTTCGGTAGAGTAGTGGGAAATTTTCCCGTTTAAGACATGAACAGCAATAGGGATCAGAGTGATGTTTTAACCCTGCCCAGCTCTATTCAAATCTTAAAATGGAACTCCAGCCTAACAGTAATATGGCTCTCACTTTTACTATACTATGTTGTCTTAACTGGCTACATAATTTTATTTATTTTTTTATTGTAGAAATAGGTGTGATTTTTGGGTACTATTGGATATTTACAGCTATCTGGAAATACATAGGCATTTTGATGTATTTTTTGGTAAATGCGCTCTGAGCCTGTATATCACATGGGTATCCTAGTTAAAATAGTTTTGTCATTTACTAACCTTTTCTTTCTTCATTTTGTTTAGGTGCTTGGCTGCCTCTTCTATGCTTACTATGTCTTTGTCCGACTCTGCATTCCACTTTTCCACAACATGAGCCAGGAGCCTTTTAGCCTGAAGGTCCTTGTCCTCTGTATTTTCAACTCTATCCTGCCAGGTATGTTTCAGCCACCTATCATTTTTGCAGTTAATTTTATTCCTCTCTTAATTTGCTAATTTTATTTTTGCTCATTTTAAATAAAGCAAGTAAACGTATGTAAAGTGCAGTAACCCATAGCAACCAGTTTACTTTACTGTGATCTCTCTTCAGTAAACTTCCATGAGTTAAACTGTGGACACCGTCCTTACTTTGCTATATTGTGCCAATTAAAGCATGTCAACGTAAAAAGAAAAAAAAAACCTTACCAGTGCTTGGATAAGGTGGCTGCAATCGTTTTTCTTTCAGGTGTGTGTGTGTGTGTATATATATATAATATATCTCACACACACGCACGTATATTTTATATAGATGCGTTACACAGAGTGATATATTTCTTGCATTTTCTTTTTTTTTTTTTTTCTATTTTGATTAAGGCTTACAGCTAGTGAAAACCGAAAATTCAGTATCTCTGAAAATTTGAATATTCCATAAGACCAATAAAAAAAAAAAAAAAAAAATATGTTGCCTTGCTGAAAAGTATGTCCATGTATAGTATGCACTCAATACTTGGTTGGCGCTCCTTTTGCATGAATTACTTTGGCATGGCATGGAGGCAATTAGCCCGTGGCACTGCTGAGGTGTTATGGAACCTCAGCAGGTGTTGCTTTGATAGTGGCTTTCAGCTCATCTGCATTGTTGGGTCTGGTGTCTCATCTTCCTCTTGACCAGGGCTCAAAATTTCAAGTCCTGAGCTTCTAGACAACCCTCAAGGGTTACTCGCCACCAGTTGCCCCACTCAACCCTTACCATGCCCTGCCCCCAAACACGCCCTCATGAAATGACACTTAAATGATTTATGCAGAATTATGTTTTAAAAATAAATATTAACTACTTTATCCATGCCCATCAGTGCAGCCTACCTTTGCCCACCAATGCAACCTCACCAATGCAGCCTGCCCCTGTCCATCATGCTGCCTATCTGTGCCCAGCATGCTGCCTGTGTCCTTCATGCAAGGGAACAGAGGAGAGGAAGTGGATTACCGGGTGGATGACAAGAGCGCCGAGAAACATCACACTTTCATTTCAATTGCAGTGTGTTCTCGGTGTCGCATACAGCCTCGCCCCCTGTCCTGGGAACTTTGATACACGTCACTCGTGATTGGACAGGTGATCTGTCTATCAAAGTCCCCGGACTAGGGGGCGGGGCTGTGTGTGACAGCAAGTGCAGGCAACACACAGAAATTGAAATGAAAGCCAGTAGTGATTTTCCGGCTGTCTGCTCTCCTCTCTTCCCCTCTGCAAGTGCTGGGAGAAAGACTCCCATACAACCCCACATGACAGTGATGTGCACACCCCCCCTCCCAGGCAGCCCTTCCTCGCCAGCCCTCAAAATCCACTCGCAAAATGCGGGTGGAATTTGAGGGCTGCTCTTGACAATACCCCACAGATTCTCTATGGGGTTTAGGTCAGACGAGTTTGCTTGGCAGTAAAGCACAGTGATGCCACGATCACTAAACCAGGAATTGGTACTTTTGGCAGTGTGGGCAGGTGCCAAGTCCTGCTGGAAAATGAAATAGGCATCTTTAGAAAGCTGGTCAGCAGAGGGAAGCATGAAGTGCTTTAGAATAGAGGCCTGCTCTATCTTTGGACTTGATAAATCATCACTGACTCTGGAAAATGTTGAATTTAATTTGGAAATCGAGGTCCCAGAGTCTGCATGGGGCTCAGTGTGACATTTCCACAGTCGGTAGTGATTTGAGGAGCCATGTCATCTGCTGGTGTTGGTCCACTGTGTTTTATCAAGTCCAAAATCAAAGTTTTCTGTATTTAAAAATCTATTTTTTTTTTTTTTTTTTTATTGGTCTTGTATAATGATCTAACTTTCTGAGATACTGAATTTTATGTTTTCACTAGCTGTAAGCCATAATCCTCAAAATTAAAATACTTGAAATGTATCACTCTGTCACGCATCTATATAAAATACATGCATTTTACGTTTTGAATTACTGAAATAAATTTACTTTTTGATCTTCTAATTTTATTAGATGCGCCTGTATATAGTAAAGCGATACGTAAACTGTTGGCGCTATATGAATGTATTATTAATATTCTAATATCTCCTACTCTCATTTCAGTTAAAGAGTGAAAGGTGTTCAGTAGTTCACAGAAGATGAGAGCTGGGAAAGATAATAAACTTTTGAGTTTTCAGTTTAGTGCAGAAATCAAGATTTGTAACTGGATAAATAGGATTTTTTTTTTTTTTTTTTGCATTTACAGAAAATGCACATAGACTGAAAAAAGAAAACCTATGCAGCCACCACTCCGAAAGGACTGGCAAGCTGCAATATGCCACATTTTGTTGTTTGTTGTATTTTAGGAGTATATCTAAGCCAATCAACTATAGAAAACTGTGGGCAAAGTGATTGATTGTTGTAAGCACCACTGGCATTGTTATACATTTTGTCCTTAATTAAAATACTGGCATATGGGAAAAATTATTATACAGAATACCATGATTAGAAATATTAACCATATAGAGTTGTCAGAAAACAATATTTGGTAGTATGGTTACATTTCAGCAGTATGTATGTGTTTATTGATTTTGAGTTTATCCCATCTGTTTTTAGGTGTGTTGATTCTCTTCCTGGCCTTCTTCGCTTTCCTGCATTGTTGGCTCAATGCATTTGCTGAGATGCTTCGCTTCGCTGACCGGATGTTCTACAAGGTACAGACTCTCTACTTCACCTACAAGAAAATTGGGGACCACCATCCCCTGCTTTGAAGCAAAACCCAAACCCCCCCAGCAACTTTTTTTTTTTTTTTTTAATTCATAGTACAGTTCTCCTGAAAGTGCATAGTCCTAGATCAGGGATCCTCAAACTACGGCCCTCCAGCTGTTGTAGAACTACACATCCCATGAGGCATTGTAACACACTGACATTCACAGACATGACTAGGCATGATGGGAATTGTAGTTCCTGAACAACTGGAGGGCCGAAATTTAAAGACCCATGTCCTAGATGATGCAGAGACTGATGGCATCCCATGATGGCCTTCACTTAGTGTCTTTCCTCAGTCTTTTGGGTTGAGCGACTCTCTGCATCATTCAACCTAGAAGAGGGAGAAAATTCTTTGTAAAAGAGGTCCTGTGGGTAACCATTGTGGATGGATGAGTATTGCACTCAGAGCTGCTTAAAAAAAAAAAAAAAAAAGAGGTTTCACAAATGTAGCGTGACTTAGATGGGATTTATGAGGAGCATATAAATATTGGCAATGTAATGTCCAAATTATGATTTGAAGTAAGGTGTGTGTGTGTGTGTGTGTGTGTGTGTTGTTTTTTTTTCTCTTCACAGAACTAAAGGGTTTAATCTTTTTACCGCTGTGAACATGATGGGGGTTATGTTGGAACATAATTGACAGCTGGATAACCATTGCATCATTTTTGCAGGAAATGTATTTGCCTACAGCCAGTTGGTAACCTAGGACTAATGAGCTGCTGATCACATATAGCAGGCTGCTGTAGCAATGACACTGGCTCTTTTTCCTCTTGTCGGTCTCATCAATTTATTTTTTATTTTTTCCTGGGTGGATAGCAGGGAGATTGTACATTGCTTTAGTTTTGTATTGATCTCCTGCCATGTGAAACTGAATCGGAAGTACTCAGACATGAAAAAACGGCTCCCCTGCAGTCTGTGTGAAAGCCTGAGTGTCTGCCTGAAGCTGAATACACACTATACAATATTTTTACATGGTTTTGGTAAATCTCTAAAGGCAATCCAACAGCAAATGTTGTTGTTGTTTGTGTGTGTGTGTGTGTGTGTGTGTGTGTATATGTATATGGGGGTCTGAGGCCTGCCCTAAAAAACGCCTAGAAAGGTGTGACTGGGAAACATAATAAGCATATAGTGGGGTTTTCCAAATTTGACCGCAAAAGTGGAAAGGCACTTACAAATATGTATTGACATTACTACAGTTTGATCCTTTAGATTTAGTAAGAATTTCAAAGGTTGTGTTTTAATAAATCTAGTTTAATATTTTCACAACTATCATGTGACGTGTACAAAATCAGCAGTGCCATCTTTTAGTTCGACAAGCTCTGTGCTTTACTAACTAACTAACTCTAGCCTCCTGGGGAGAAAAATGGTTTAACTTGGCAGTGAAAAGATTGCTCTTATAACAATGCTTGTAAATATCTCCTTTCCTTTAGGACTGGTGGAATTCAACCTCATTTGCCAACTACTACCGAACCTGGAACGTGGTTGTCCATGACTGGCTGTACTATTATGCCTATCGGGACTTTCTCTGGGTAAGAAGTTGGGTGACTCTGTTTGCATGTTTTAGGGTTTGTGTGTGTGTTGACCACTTTTTAACATGGCTGGACTCTGGTTATAGCAGGATGGTGCCTGCTGCAGGCATCATCTCAGCGGTATCGTTTTTGGAGCCAATAGTTGGCATTCTTGTAAAAACAATCCAAGCAGCTTTCTCTGGCTCGCTTATCCCACTAGTAGACCCGAGTGACCAGCAGCCACTTCCATCGGCTGGCCTTGGAGGTAGAAGAAATGGCTGCACATCCAAAGTTCCCAAATGTGCCTTTGATTGCAGACGTACCAGGTGTTAGTCACGTAGATGTGTTTCACACATCTGATCTGTGCTTAATCATTACTCATTTCGGCCAATTCAGCAGCAATTGGCAAAAAACAAGCAATATATGGCCAGCTTTGTCCTCGCTTCTGCTTGTTTTATTGCCAAGAAGTAAACATCGACTGGTTGAGTTGCAGTGTTCACTGGACCTTTACTTATGTTTGATTAGGAAATGTGATTAGGAAATGTGCTTTAGCTAGAATTAGTGTTAAACCCTTTACAACCACTTTATGCTACAGATAAGCCTATAAGTCTTGCAGGGTTTTTTTTTTTTTAAACAAGCGTTTTTACAACCTCTTAGACCCCATTCACACCTAAGCGACAAAACGCCCGACGCGGGACGCTTCTGTCGCTAGAGGGGAGAATTCCCATTGCCGTCTATGGAGATGGTTCACATCTCATAGACGCGCAACGCCTGTCGCCTGAAAAAAAGTCCCGGACCCTTTTTTTCACGCGACAGGCGCGTTTTCCCATAGACAGCAATGGGAATACTTTAGAGAAAAAAAAAAAAAAAAAAGAAACATTTGTAATCGCGGCAAATCTGCCGCTACACGCGTACGCGGCTGTCGCTTAGGTGTGAATGCAGCCTTAAAGCCTGTATGCACATACAGATTGTGTGATTCAGAGTTGAGTGCAGCTGGAACACACTAACCTTGATAGGTGGGATGATTGTGAAACCCATTTTTTTTTTTTTTTCTTCTATACAGATAATGACTTCTGCATGTTAGAAAAAAAAGGTTTCACAAACCATACAGATTGCAAGGCTGTATGATACAGAAACATTCCGTGTGTAGCACAAGTATTTACATAAAAAAGACTACGGCTCTATTACAATGTAAACATTTTTTTTTTCCTCAATGCAAATGCTCCTCCTTCTTTTTTTTTTCTTTTTTTTTTTTTTTTTTTTTCATTGTAGGATACAGGACTGTAGTAAGTCTTGGACTTGTGGGGTTATACTGCCATCTACAAGAGACGGTATAACCTACATGTCCAAAACTTGCCACAGCCTTGTGGGCATCAAACAGATTTTACAGCAAGTGTATAAAAATCTTCTTTTTATTTTATTTTTAAAATTTTTTGTAACACTTGGTTCAAAATGTAAGTGTATATTAACAATAATAGTGTTTTGTTTAACTTCAAAGCTATTTAAAAAGTATACCAAATTGACATATTTTCATTTATCAGCCAAGCAGTTTAACTGTGTGTCACGTGTCTACCATGCATTTTAAATTGACCTGTGTGGAGGGAAAAAAATATAGCACATGCCGATCTATCACTAGAAGTGTCTCTAAAGCTAAAACTGTTTTTCTTTAATTTTGCAAAGAGGTGAGGGTTAGAAACCAAGTCAGGATTTATTGCTGTTTGTCTAGACGCTGGGAATATTTACCTTCACAATTTGTTTATGAGACCATTGTCACTGGAACAGTGACTGGGAGTTCAAAATGTTAGTTGTCTCCAGAACAGGGAATTATTCCAATGGGGACACCTTTTCAGGTGATCACTTTTCTGCGATTCCATTTCACCTCACTTTGGAGAGATTTCATCTTATTGTGGCTCCAGAAAAGGAAGCGCAAATAAATCTTCCCAATAGGATGCAGGAAGCAAAAAAAAAAAACTAACTAAAATTTTTTTTTTTTTTTTTTTAACTCTTCTCTATTCTCAAATGAAAAAACAATTGGCTTTAGATGTACTTTACCTTATCTCAAAAGCCCATGCACATTAGCTTACAAGCTTTCTAGCATTCCTCCTCTGTTCTTTACCACCTATGGTATAAGTGCTTATTTTCCATTTTCTCTTCATTAGCATTACTAAAAAAAAAATGTTGGTTGCCTGGCTGTTTAACTGATCTTCTCTCTTCACAACTTTTGGAGTCACTGACCCAGTACAAGTGTAATGGCCAAGATACTTCACTTGCTGCTTGCTTTTTCCCCTTCAGTGGCTCATTAAGTACTGGGTAACTAGAAAACGCAGGCAATTTGCATCATCAAAGGAGTTCAGCAGTGCCATCCTGAAATTAACATGGAACTCCTCATTGCTTCAGTCAAGAGAGAATTCTTTTGTTCATACATTTATCTTTATTTTATTTTGCTTTCTGTTGAATCTTTATTATTGAATTTACAGAAATAGGCTTAAATTTTAAGTTATTTAAAGAGTGTCATCCTTTTTAACATTGCTAACAGTATAATCTAATTGCTGCTGTTTTTCTCTGTTTACAATTCAAGTTCTTTGGCAGAAGATTCAAAGCTGCAGCCATGTTATCTGTGTTTACTGTCTCCGCTGTGGTTCATGAATACGCACTGGGGATCTGCTTTGGATTTTTCTATCCTGTTCTTTTCATTCTGTTTATGGGCTTTGGCAGTAAGTATCACTTGGTAAATATGTAAGACCTGTGGGGTTATACTCTACTCTATAAAAGCTGTACACTGCACTAATGACGGCTAAATAGCCTGAAATGGCTGTAACCTTGGTTTGTGAGCATAATTTGTTTCAGAAACATGCTTGTAATCCAAAGCACTTGTATAGCAAAGCATTTTTTTTTACAGGGTATAAAAGGGAAGAGAGGCACCCACCTCTAAGTGTAGCAATAAGTTGCTAAATGTTGTACCTTCATTAAATGTAACCATATTGCTACACTTAGAGGCTCTTCTTCTTTTTTTTTTTTTTTTTTCCTTTTTTTATACTCAGCTGTGACATGACGCTACTCTTATATCAAGACATCGCTTGTATATTAAGGCAGAATTTATTTAAACATTTTGCTTGTCTTGCAAAATGCTCTCAAACCAAGTTGCTCTCAAACCAAGGTTTTACTGTAAATGGCTCTATAATATTAGGCCATTTTTGCTATAAACACCAGTGGTTCTGGATCTGGTCAGAAGGGTGACAAGCAATGATGTGCATGGGCCCCTACTATCCTGAAATAAAAACATTTATCCCCTCATTTTTGGGATATGTGCTGCAATGAAACATGTGAATACCTTGTTTTTAAAGTGCTAGTAAACCGCCAGTAAAATTAAAACAATGTGGGCCCCCATGCAGGGTTAAGTCATAATGTATTGGCACAACGATAGACGGGGCCATGTACCTTCAAATCTTGGATGAGAACCTCCTTCCGTCAGCCAGGACATTGTGGATGGGTATTCCAGCATGACAATGGCCCAAAACAGACGGCCAAGGCAACAAAGGAGTGGCTCAAGAAGAAGTGCATTAAGGTCCTGGAGTAGCCTAACCAGTCTCCAGACCTTAACCCTGTAGAAAATATGTGGAGGGAGCTGATGGTTCGAGTTGCCAAACGTTAGCCTCAAAACCTTAATAACTTGGAGAGGATCTGCAAACAGATGTGTGCAAACCTGGTGGCCAACTGTAAGAAACGTCTGACCTCTGTGATTGCTACCAAGTACTGACTGTTTTGCGAAGCGGTCAAATGCTTATTTAGTTCATTAACATGCAAATCGGTTTATAACTTTTTTGAAATGCGTTTTTCTGGATATTTTTGTTCAGTCTCCACTGTTAAAATGAACCTACCATAAAAATTTTAGACTAATTTTTTTTATTTTATTTATTTTTTCTTTGTCGGTGGGCAAACGTACAAAATCAGCAGGGGATCAAGTATTTTTTTCCCCTCACCATATGCAGATTGGCAAATTATAACAGACTTGCCTCTAAAGTGGCTCCCTCCCATGCCTCATCGATCCTTGATGCTGCCACTTTCACCCTGCAAAGCTAAACGCTGAGCATGTGGATGGCTGGTATGTGTCTGCTCCACTTATGCAGAGCCCTCTTTTATAGGTAGTCGGATGTACCGTAAACAGAAAATGTCAGATGCAACAGAACAGAGCCCCATCTGTGTGTTTTTTAGCTGATCTGATGTTGGTGGTATCAACACACGTCTGACACCTGCTGCTCCATATTGGCTACATGTTAAGTCAGTTTTGTGTTCTAAACAGTCTATTGTTCATCATAAGAGAATCTTTTATACTATGTCGCTTACCTTGGCATTGCAAGTATGAGCAACTGCACTGCACATTCTTCTAGAACTAATACAATGTCGCTTGAATCAAATGGTTGCACAACGCAGGAATAGAAAACAAAAGGCAAAAGGTTTTAGGAGTTTGGTCAAATGTTGCAGGATACATTATTTTTAAATCATGCTCTTTCTTTATTTACAGTGATTTTTAACTTCATCCTTCATGACCGTCGGAAAGGTCCCATCTGGAATGTGATCATGTGGACGTCTCTGTTCCTGGGTCAGGGTGTTCTCCTATGTCTTTATTCCCAGGAGTGGTATGCCCAGAAACACTGCCCCATCAGCAATGTGAGTGTATGCAAGTAGTTGTATTAGTCCATTCAATAAACGTCTTGGCCCATGGCATGTTTTTTGTTGCAGATGTTAACAGGTATTTATCATAAAGCAGAGCAAAAGAAGACTATATAATATGGAGAATCACATTGCCATCAATGCCTTGCTAATAGCCTTTTCAATAAGTGATGATGTTATAAAGAATTTTCTGTGTAAAGTTTATTATTGTAAATATAGATGAGGCAGGCCTGGTTGATTTACATATGCAGGCTTGACTTCCTACTTTGTAGTACTGCACACTAGCTGCACCTTACTGACTGTAGCTCTATAGTTTTGGTGTTACCCTATAAAAATGAATTGACAAATGGACCACCTCCCGTCTGCCATATAGCAGAATGACGTGCGCAAAGTAGTTGTTATCCTGACTGGACTTCCTATGACATCCAGCAGTATAAGCTGCGGGGGCCCACAGCACGTCGATCGTTGGTGTGTCAGTCTGACACACCGCAACTCCGATCAAGGTAAAGAGCCTCTGACTTGGGCTCCTTACCATTTGATCAGCTGTGTCCAATCACAGCGTAAACAGGAAGAGCAATTTATTGGCTTTTCCTCCATTGCGCACTGACAGAAGCCAGAGGAAAGCCAATCTGCTGCTCTCCTGATGGGGTGGTTTGCACAGGGGGGATTATCGGTGCAACCCTTCCTAAGGAGGACCATCAGGTATGCCCACTCATGACCACCAGGGTTGCCAATGTGTGCCCATTAGAAATGCCTGCCAGTGCCTCCTCATCAGTGCCACCTAGAAGTCCCTATTAGGGCTGCATATTGGTGCCCCCTCATCAGTGAAGGTTATTTACAAATCTTGCAGGAAATGAAGGGGTGGAGTGCCCTGTATGGAAGTAGAACTAAATTCCTGCTGTCAGACTGCAAGCAGGCAGGCTGTTTATTGCAGATAAGACGCGTAAACCTACCTGCCTCCTCGCAGTTGTCTTCGGAATGTACACTGAGCTGTAGAAACCCAGCTCAGTTTACATTCTAGCACAGCTCTTATGTGCTGGGGGACTGCACTCCTGTGCATGCGCAGGAGTGAAACCATCCCACACTGACCAATGAAAACTGCCAAAGACCGGCACATGGCAGAAGATGCTGGCTCTGGTGTGGGACATGGACCATTCAAAAAAGGCAAGTTTAGCTCCACTTTAAAGCCAAAGTGTTATTAAGCTCAAAAACAAAAATGTTATGAATTGCAGCTCACCGATTTTCTAGATGTGGTGGCTGCATTAGTTTTCTTATTTATGGCCCCCCCCCCCGCCCTCTGGTGATCCAGGCAGTAAGTCTGTTAGTTTTCAACTTTGTTAACTGACCTATCTGTACAGGAAAAAGTAGCAGTTAGAGTGTTGACACCAACCATTAACCACTTCTATACCAGGCACTTACACCCCCTTCCTGCCCAAGCCAATTTTTAGCTTTCAGCGGTGTCGCACTTTGAATGACAATTGCGTGGTCATGGTACGCTGTACCCAAAATTTTTTTTTTAGCATTTTTAACCACTTAAGACCCGGACCTTTAGGCAGCTAAAGGACCCGGCCAGTTTTTGCGATTCGGCACTGCGTCGCTTTAACTGACAATTGTGCTATGTGGATCCCAAACAAAATTGGCGTCCTTTTTTCCCCACAAATAAAGCTTTCTTTTGGTGGTATTTGATTACCTCTGCGGTTTTTATTTTTTGCGCTATAAACAAAAATAGAGCGACAATTTTGAAAAAAAATTCAATATTTTTTACTTTTTCTATAATAAATATCCCTCAAAAATCTATAAAACATTTTCTTTATCGTACATCACGGGACACAGAGCGGCATATTCATTACTATATGGGTTATATGGAGTACCTTCAGGTGATGACACTGGCAATCTCAAACAGGAAATGCCCCTCCCTATATAACCCCCTCCCATAGGAGGAGTACCTCAGTTTTTACGCCAGTGTCTTAGGTGTTGGTCATGGTTTAGCTTGCCTCCGCATCCTTGGGATTAGGTGAGCTAACCGGTTCTGTCCAAAGGCCTCAGCGCTAAAGTGGTCAGTAACCGGACCCCAAACCCTTGGGGTATAGCCCATAATGCTTTTCTTTTTAGAGAGCTGGACCCTGGGCCCAGAACTTAGAAACCTTTGGGGGCCTAAAGTTTCTGTTGCCAGAGTGCTATATGAGCCCAGGACAGTGGATCCTTCATAGGAACCCAGGGCCTGAAGGTCTAGACAGCCCCACGGAGATGGGGGAAGATTGGGCCTCTTGCTTAGCAAAGTCCTGCGGCATGGAGCAGGTAAGTGAGGGGAAACTTGCGGAACTTGGTTCTTAGCAGGTTTTTCTGGGGGGTCACAGGGGACATGCCTAAAGTTATGCGCTGCATCTGGCAAAAGTAGGTCACATATCTTAATGATAGGATGGCTCTATGTGTTGTTTCCCCATAAGAGGTGACCTCCCTGGTAGTATTGAAATGCATTTGAGTGGCTGTGTGTGTGTGTGTTAAGAGAGCTGTGCTTACCTGCAAGCCTCCAGGCGATGCTGCATGGGTTCTTCCTCCTAGCCTGGATGACAGGCAAACGCTGGCCTCCTCGTGGGCTCCCAACCCCCACAGCCCCCCCCCCGTCGGCGGGCGCGCGCGCGTCCCCGTGTTATGAGCGCAATTTTCACGCCGTTGGCTGAGGGGGGAAGGGCGGGTCAGTTGGTTTAAGGAAGGGGCGGCCCTTCCTTTCTCGTTCCATCAGCTCAGTTCATGCTGGAACTGAGGAGGAAGAGACCAGAGCGGCAGCACGGGGCGCCGAGGACACACAGTGGCCAGAAAAGATATTACAGTCTTCATAAGACTGTCTTGAAGCCTAGAAATAGGCTGTTCTTTTCTATCTCAGCAGTTTTTTTTTGGCTATACTACTAAGGGGGACAGAATGTTTTTTCTTTCTTGGGTTTGAAAAAAAAAAAAAAAGAAAAAATCCATCAAAGGGAGAGAAGGCAGTTTTTTCCCCCAAACGGGTTTTTGGACAATAATTGTTTATAGTTCCAAACACCGATAAGTTAGCGGGCGTACCTCGGTATTGTACCATGGCATCCGGGTCAGAGGGTACAAGAGGTGGGGATTCCCCCAGAGAGTCTGAGGTCTCGGACAAAGTTATGCCGCTGCTTTCCCCAGAGGGAGCCTTGGTGGGACCATCGGGATCTGGGGCTGGGACTGTCACGGGTCAGTCCAACCCTAGGGTGGTCACGGACGAGGTATTGTCCACCTCTTTAAAGGAGATGGGAAAAAAGAATGGAAAAGATAACCATGGCTCTGCGGGGCAGAAAACTGAATAAATCTCCGTCACCCGAGCATGGACCCTCTGAGGAGGAGGTCCTTTCCGCAGGAGAATTGGAAGACCTCTTGGACAAGGACCAAGCAGGTTCGGGGATCGAGGATCCGGATACAGGGGAGTCTGGGGCAGTCTCCCAAAGGAAGAGCTTGTGGGTTCAAGCCTTAACGGACTTGGTCCATAGTGCTTTCAACTTGCCAGTACCAGATCTCCAAGTATCGACTGTTTCAGCTTTGGGCTCACTAAGGGCGCCTCAAAGCAACGCAGTTTTTCCGATCCATCCTCTGCTAGAGGAAGTTTTGTTCCAAGATTGGATCAAGCCAGATAGAATCTTTCTACCACCTAAAAAATTCTCTGCCTTGTAT
The DNA here is from genome assembly GCF_905171775.1 of Rana temporaria. Lineage (NCBI taxonomy): Eukaryota > Metazoa > Chordata > Amphibia > Anura > Ranidae > Rana > Rana temporaria. Next base: position 127,942,600 of record NC_053495.1, on the reverse strand, counting down.
CCTATGGAAGATACATTTTCCAAGAGATGGGCAACCCCTTCGGTGGACGCAGCCATCTTATGTGTTAACAAGTCTTTAACATGCCCTGTAGAAAACATACAGGTGTTCAAGGATCCGGTTGATAAACGCTTGGAAGCACTACTTAAAAACTCCTTCACTACTGCAGGGGCAGTAGTGCAGCCAGCTGGCTGCGATTGGGGTTGCACAAGCATTATCGGATCAAACTAAGCAGATGCTTAAACTTATTCCTGCCCAGCAGGCAGAAGAATTTTCGGATGTCCCTAGGGCCATACGCTTTACGGTAGATGCGATTAAGGATTCTATCCAGCAAGCGTCACGTTTATCGTTATCCCTTATCCATATGAGAAGACTCTTATGGTTAAAGAGCTGGGAGGCCGAGCCTCCATGCAAGAAGCTCCTGGTAGGGTTCCCCTTCCATGGAGGACGACTCTTCAGAGAAGACCTGGATAAATACATTCAGACCATTTCAAGCGGCAAAAGTACTCTTTTGCCAACTAAGAAGAAGTTTCAGGGGCCTGCGTTTAAACGACAGCACTCCCCTGGGCAGGGGCCCTCTAATGCCAAGCAGTATCGACGGCCTCCTGCAAAATCAAACTTTAACTTCAATAGCAGGCAGGGCCAGGCGGCCAGAGGCAAGAAGCAGTGGTTTCGCAAACCAGCGAAACCAGCCCCCAAGCCGACCTTATGAAGGGGCGCCCCCACCCACGAAGGTGGGGGGAAGGCTGCGTCTGTTTTCAGAGGTTTGGGAAGCCAGCATTCCCGACAAGTGGGTACGGTCTTCCGTGGCCACGGGCTACAAATTAGACTTCCTAAGGTTTCCTCCTCCTCATTTTCAGGAGTCAAGGATTCCAAACGATCCGGAGAAGGGAGCCGCATTAATGACGGCATTAAATCATCTACTCTCCCAGGAAGTAATAATAGAGGTACCAGCCCTAGAACAAGGGCTGGGTTTCTACTCCAACCTATTCATCGTCCCAAAGTCCAATGGAGATGTCAGGCCAATTTTGGACCTAAAGATGGTAAATGCATACCTAAAGGTCCGCTCATTTCGGATGGAATCCGTGCGGTCAGCAGCTGCCACACTCCAAAAGGACGACTTCATGGCTTCCATAGACATAAAGGATGCCTACCTTCATGTTCCAATTTATCAGCCACATCAAAGATATCTACGTTTTATGGTGGCTTTGCGTCATTTCCAGTTCGTGGCGCTTCCCTTTGGGTTGGCTACGGCCCCCGGGTGTTCATGAAGGTCCTAGCCCCAATCCTAGCCCAGCTAAGGATCCAAGGGGTCACGATCCTAGCATACCTGGACGACCTCCTGATCATAGATCACTCGTCTCCTGGCTTGGAACGAGCAGTGGCCCTCACGGTCCAATACCTCGAGAGGTTCGGCTGGGTCCTAAATCGAGAAAAGTCAGCATTCCAGCCCACAAGGCAGTTGGAATATCTCGGCATGAGGTTAGACACAGAACAACAAAGAGTGTTTCTACCTCTGATGAAGGTCAAAGCCATCAGGGAATTGATCCTACTGGTTCTAAGCAAAAAGGAACCAACTATTCGCCTATGTATGCGGTTACTAGGCAAAATGGTGGCCACATTCGAGGCGGTACCGTACGCCCAGAGCCACACTCGCATCCTGCAGGCAGCCATCCTGTCAGCATGGAGCAGGAGGCCACAGGCCTTGGATATCCCTTTGCCGCTCTCATCAAGAGTCCGACAAAGTCTGTGTTGGTGGTTAGACCCTCAGAATCTACTGAGGGGGAAGTCTTTCAGCCCAGTGGCTTGGAAGATAGTAACCACAGACGCCAGCCTGACGGGCTGGGGAGCAATTTTGGATGGTTGCACTCACCAGGGTACTTGGGCAAAGCCAGAGAGGCAGTTGCCCATCAACATCTTGGAGCTCAGAGCTGCTCGACTAGCCCTCAGGGCTTGGACGTCCAAATTGCAGGGGTTCCCGGTGAGAATTCAATCCGACAATGCCACGGCCGTGGCATACATAAATCACCAAGGGGGAACCAAGAGTCAAGCCGCTCAGAGAGAGGTGAGCTTGATTCTCCTATGGGCAGAGGCTCATGTGCCCTGCATATCGGCAATATTAATTCCAGGAGTGGACAACCTTCAGGCGGACTTCTTAAGTCGCCAGACTCTGTTGCCGGGGGAATGGTCTCTACATCCACAAGTCTTTCAGACACTCTGCCAAAGATGGGGAGTGCCGGACGTGGATGTCATGGCATCGAGACTCAACAAACTAGACAGGTTCATATCCCGCTCAAGGGATCCGATGGCCTGCGGAACCGATGTGCTGGTTTGCCCTTGGCATCAGTTCAGACTTCTTTATGCGTTTCCCCCGCTCCAGTTACTACCCCGCCTGCTGCGCAGGATCAGGGTGGAGCACATACCAGTCATCCTGGTAGCTCCAGCATGGCCCAGAAGGGCATGGTATTCACTAATCCTGAAGATGGTAGTGGGAGACCCTTGGACTCTTCCTCTACGGCCAGACCTGCTATCGCAAGGTCCGATCCTCCACCCTGCCTTACGGCATCTAAATTTGACGGCCTGGAGGCTGAATCCCTGATTCTCAGGGGTAGAGGTCTGTCTCAGAAAGTAATCTCTACCCTAATCAGAGCCAGGAAACCGGTCTCTAGGGTGATTTATTACAGGGTCTGGAAGGCCTATGTAGGCTGGTGTGAGTCCAAGCGATGGCTTTCTCGCAAGTATACCATCGATAGAGTATTAAGTTTTCTCCAGCTAGGAGTGGATAAAGGACTGGCATCAAGCACAATCAAGGGACAGATTTCAGCTTTGTCAGTGTGGTTTCAGCGGCCGCTGGCCACCCACTCGCTGGTTAAGACCTTCATTCAAGGGGTCTTACGTATTAATCCTCCAGTTAAATCCCCAATTTGTCCGTGGGATTTAAATCTTGTTCTGTCAAGTTTACAGAAACAACCTTTTGAGCCGTTGGCTGAAATTCCTTTGGTTTTACTGACAAGGAAGTTGGTATTTTTGGTCGCCATAGTTTCCGCCAGAAGAGTATCGGAACTGGCAGCCTTATCCTGTAAGGAACCATATCTTATTTTACATAAGGACAAGGTCGTTCTCCGCCCTCATCCTTCCTTCCTACCAAAGGTTATATCCAGTTTTCATCTAAACCAGGATTTGGTATTACCATCCTTCTTTCCGAAACCTACTTCCAGAAAGGAAGGGTTGTTGCATACCTTGGATATTGTCAGGGCCATGAAGGCCTATCTTAAAGCTACAGAGAAGATCCGGAAAACAGATGTGTTGTTCATCTTACCGGATGGGCCCAAGAAGGGGCAGGCAGCTGGAAAATCCACCATCTCAAGGTGGATTAAACAGTTAATCACTCAGGCCTACGGCTTGAAAGGGTTGCCTCCTCCGTTATCATTAAAGGCTCATTCTACTAGGACCATGGGCGCATCCTGGGCAGCACACCACCAGATCTCTATGGCTCAAGTTTGCAAGGCGGCAACCTGGTCTTCTGTCCACACGTTTACAAAATTCTACCAGTTGGACGTAAGAAGGAATACTGATACAGCCTTTGGGCAGGCAGTGCTGCAGTTTGAGACCCTCGGACTCCGGGGGCTCCCTTTTGAGTTAAAATTTACAATTATTTTTCTCAACTAAGTTGGATTTATTATGATTTGAGTATATCTCTAAATTAAATCCTTTTGTCTTGGAGATGTTCTCCCTCCCCTCATTGTGAGCATTGCTTTGGGACATCCCATATAGTAATGAATATGCCGCTCTGTGTCCCGTGATGTACGATAAAGAAAAAGAGATTTTTAATACAGCTTACCTGTAAAATCTTTTTCTTGGAGTACATCACGGGACACAGAGCTCCCACCCCTCTTTTGGGGACCATTTTGGGAGGCATACTGCTTGCTACAAAACTGAGGTACTCCTCCTATGGGAGGGGGTTATATAGGGAGGGGCATTTCCTGTTTGAGATTGCCAGTGTCATCACCTGAAGGTACTCCATATAACCCATATAGTAATGAATATGCCGCTCTGTGTCCCGTGATGTACTCCAAGAAAAAGGTTTTACAGGTAAGCTGTATTAAAAATCTTTTTTCCCCCCCCTCAGTTTAGGCTGATACGTATTCTTCTACCTATTTTTGGTAAAAAAAAATCGCAATAAGCGTTTATTGATTGGTTTGCGCAAAATTTATAGCGTTTACAAAAAAGGGGATAGTTTTTATTGCATTTTTATTAAATTTTTTTTTTTTTTACTACTAATGGCTGCGATCAGCTTTTTTTTTATTTTTTTATTTTTTTTCGTGACTGACATTATGGCGGACAATTTTGACACATTTTTGGGATCATTGTCCTTTTCATAGCAAAAAATGCATTTAAAATGCATTGTTTATTGTGAAAATTACAATTGCGACCCGACGGTTGGGCTTAAAGAGACATGTACGTGCCCAGCCGTGCCATTCTGCCGACGTGTATCGGAGTGAAGGGGTGCTTAAGTGGTTAATAGAGCTTTCTTTTGGTGGTATTTGATCACTGCCGGGGATTTTTATTTTTGCGAAAAAAACAAAAAAAGACCGAAAATTTTGGAAAAAAAAGTTTTTGTTTCTGCTATTAAATATTGTAAATAAGTTTTCGCCTTGTGTACAAGGCTTTAGTGATTAGCCATCTAAAGCCTTGTACACACGATCGAATTTTCCGCAGACAAAGCGCCAGACTTTTGTCCGAAGGTCGTGTGCCTGGATTTTGTCTTGCAAACGGCACACAATTGTCGCCCAACAAACACGAACATAGTGACGTACTACATGGTTTTTCAGGGCTTAAGCGCCACCCTTTGGGCACCTTCTGATAATGTTGTGTTTGGTGATCATTGATTCCGAGCATGCGTGCTTGTACTTTGGACTTTTGTCTGAGGGACTTGTGTACACACAATTGGAAAATCTGACAACAATTGTCAGATGGAGCGTACAAACAGTCGATTTTCAGCTAGCGTGTATGCAAAGTGAAATAAGTAAAAATAAAAATGCACTTTAAATCCAAACTCCTAACCCCCTCTCACTAAACTCCTGCTTGGTGTGGTAATTTCTTATTAGGAAAGCAAAGGAACTAGCAGGGACACCAGGGATTTCACACAAAGGAAGCAATACAAAGAGAACAGGAGACTTTCTCATACAAGTACATGGTACATACAGCAGGCTCATATCAGGAATATAAGTGTTGGGGTAACAAATCCTTTAACCACTTAACGACCCCTTCACGCCGATATACGTTGGCAGAATGGCACGGCTGGGCACATCAACGTATAGGTACGTTGTCCTTAAAGCCCAGCCGTGGGGTCGCAGGCCGGTCCAAAGCTCCGTGACCGTGGGACTCGCGGACCCGATCGCCGTTGGCTTCTCTGTTCTTCACTGTAGCGGCGTCATCGATTGTGTGATCCCTTTTTATAGGGGGACACAAACGATGACGTCACACCTACAGCCACACCCCCCCTACAGTTGTAAACACACTTGAGGTCACACATAATCCCATCAGCCCCCCTTGTGGTTAACGCCCAAACTGCATTTGTCATTTTCACAATAAACCATGCATTTTAAATGCATTTTTTGCTGTGAAAATGACAATGGTGCCAAAAATGTGTCAAAATTGTCCCAAGTGTCCGCCATAATGTCGCAGTCACGAAAAAAATCGCTGATCGCCGCCATTAGTAGTAAAAAAAATTTTTTTTATAAAAATGTAAAACTATCCCCTATTTTGTAAACGCTATAAATTTTGCGCAAACCAACCGATAAACGCTTATTGCAATTTTGGTAAAGAAAAAAAAAAGTAGAACAATGCGTATCGGCCTAAACTGAGGAAAAACTTTTTTATATATTTTTGGGGGATATTTATTATAGCAAAAAGTAAAAAATTTTGCATTTTTTTTTTTTTTTTTTAAATTGTCGCTCTATTTTTGTTTATAGCGCAAAAAATAAAAACCGCAGAGGTGATCAAATACCACCAAAAGAAAGCTCTATTTGTGGGGAAAAAAAGGACGCCAATTTTGTTTGGGAGCCACATCGCTCGACCACGCAATTGTCAGTTAAAACGACGCAGTGCCGAATCGCAAGAAGGGGCAAGGTCCTTTAGTTGCATTTTGGTCCGGGTCTTAAGTGGCTAAAGTGTTCCTAAACCCAGGAGCCTGCATTCACTATATCTGGTCTCCCGCAGTACACACAAAATGGAAATGCAATTATTTTAGTAATGATAAACTGCTAAATACCTTTTCACATCAGCAGTATATAGCAGTCTTGTGACTTCTATCAGTGTCTGGTTAAAGCTTGTAGAAGGAGTTTTGGTTCTCCCCTGACTGCCCTATGAGGCTGCAGGACCCCTGGCCCTCTGGCACAGGGCCAATCGGCACTGTCTAGACAATCACATGCACCCTCCCAAGAAAAAGACTCTCGCAATACACACCAATCTGAGCATGTGCAGTGTGACTCAAAGGCTTTGTCGTATTGGGAGATATATTGGGGACAGTGGAAGAAGGGGAGGATCAGAGAAGACAGGAACTTCCTTTTCACTCATTGTGCAGGATTAACCCCTTGGGTACCACAGTGAGTATAACAAGCATGCTTTACTGCATATACAGACTGATTTTACAGTTGTGGCTCTGGTTCTACTTTTAGGTATGCCAGATCTGTTCAGGCTGGCCTCTTTTGCAGGTATAGCAATGTAAAACCTTAAAGTGGAATTAAACCCTCATATCCTTTACAGCCAAGGAAGTTGCCTCTGTTTGATCTGCAACTGTCATGGTGCTGCACATGTGATCAGTTATGACACCAACCATTTGATGGTTTGACAGTTTGGTTGAGGACACAAGCAAATGTGACAGCTTGGAATTCCAGGAATGTAACTTTTTGTTTTTACCTGTTAAATTGATGAGCTTAGTTTTGCTTTACAATTTACTACTGTTCAGGGGCTCTGGGCTTCAGCAAAATGTAAGTTTCCAGCAAGAAGAAAGAGGAACAATGCTTGAGGCAATTTTACAGCACACACTGATTTTGGTAGCAGAATTATTAATGTGGAATGTGTACCTTGCTAAAGAACATCACTTTTTTTTTTATTTTTTTTTTATCAAGTTATCGGTAAATTTCCGCTTGTAACTTTTAGTTGAACCCTCACTATTGGTTGAAAGCTTGTTAAAGCTACCTAGCGCATTGTCCATGTTGAGCCAGTTAAAGCAGAGTTCCACCAAAAAGTTGAACTTCTGCTTATCCGATTCCTCTTTCCTCCCTCTGGTGCCACATTTGGTACCCTGTGCCCACTTCTGGGAGACTGGGCCACAGCGAGGTACGTCAGTGCATGTCGCTGGATCGGAATTGGACTCGGGTAAGAATAAGGGGGGCTGGGGGGAATCCCGCAGCAGACCATGCATGAAGGTAAAAAACCTTGAGGCTTTAGAACCACTTTAAGGTGACTTAGTTTGGCATTAGTAAAGACTAGATATACGGTAATGCACACTATCCCTAAAAAAATAATTATTAAAAACTTTGTTTTCCAGCCTGCGTTTTTGGACTTCTTGAAGCCACGGTCTTGGAACTGCCATGTTGACGAGTAAACTGAAGAAACTACAAAAGCTACATTGTCAGACTCATGGCAAAAAGAAAATCGACTGACGTCCTCAATTTGTTACTGAATGTTTTTGTACCAGTTCTGGAAACAGTCTGCAGTCAGTGACTACAGCTTTTGTAAAGGATTCAACTTTCCTTTTTCTTAACAAACCACCTCTACATATAGACAAGTACCAGCATTGAGCATCATGCCTCAAATGATGCCATTCTTCTGATGTCTGTAACATCATACATTCCTTTAGCCTCAGATATACCGAATTCGGTTTACAGTAGAAGTTACTGACCTTCCTCCCGGAACATCCCATTCTTCTTCCTTTTTGATCTAAGAAAGATGTGTTCTTGTACTGATTAATGGTTGTGCCGTCAAGCAGGACCTTGAAATCAATAGGCATAACTTTGCAGACTGATGTTCTGGTGCCTTTTGCACATTGTACTTTCACTGAATGTATTTCCCTTTGAAACCAGCGAGGCACGAGAAGGCCAGCAAAGTGCCACGTTTTAGAAAACATAGCGACCTTTATCAATGCTGCATTACAGAGCAATAATGAGTTATGTGACATTACAACCATAATAACACTTTTATTACCAAAGATTACCTTCTCCACCCTCATTACCTTTTTTTTTTTTTTTTAAATAACACTTTTTGATTTGACTTTTAATATCACGACTCTAGAAATAACTATCACATTTTTGTTTAGCCCATTTTCATTTATCCTATTGCATGCTTCTCGGAATTGCTATAAAGGTTCAATTAGAATTATTGTCTGGGCACAGGCTATATTTAAAAGGTAAGACACTGTAGCTCATTTTAAATATGCCAGCATATTGGATTTGCACTGGGTTCTTTGCATCAGACATTATGTTGAAAGGGACATCCCTAGGATTCATTTTTAGATGTGCCTGCTCCCAATGTAATTTCTCAGTTAACTGGCAGAAGTAAGCAAAGAAGCATGCGTTTCTAAAGGGATTCTAAGGGTGCCGCCTTTCGCTAAGCGTTGGCTTATGCACATGCTTTTTGCTACTTTACTGAAGCACGTTCCTTTAGAAATTGTAATTTTTGCTGCTGGAATTGAGAGTTGTGAATCAACATCATATACTGTAAAAATAATTGTTTTTTTTACCTTATTATAAAGAGAACTTTTTTCTTTAATGCTGATGGTGCCCTCAGCAGTATACAATAAGATCCTCTAGCGCAGATTAGTGTAGTTGAACTTCAGTCAGCCAATTAGTGTAAAACAGGACATGGGTCCCACTGGGCTCATTGAAGGGTGCTACAATAATACTACTAGAACAATTTCTAAGCAAGGCATTGACAGCTAAACATTTTATTAGCCTCTCTTCTCATTCTCCCAATGTTTGATTTCAGGATCAGAATGTAGGGGGGGGGGGGGGGGGGGGGGAACGACTAGTCATAATCCTTATAAGTAACAAAGTATTTTGATTTCACTCCATAATTTGTTCATTGTGGATATAAAGGGACCTCTGTTCTATCAAAAGTGATACTATAATTTTACTGGTGTCATGATGGCTGTAAATGAGCTTACATACTCAGTATTGCTAGGATGCAGCATGTGCTTCTTTACTGGATACAAATACAATGCAAGTCTATGAAGAAACGAGGGACAATTTGTCTTTTAATGATCATATATTGTTTAATTTATTTTGGCCACGAAACATTGGCCTGATGATTGTACGCATTGAGAACCAAATGAAGGACTTGTGTATAATTATAACAAGAATCTGGGCGGTGATGGTTTGACTACAAGGTACTCTGACCAATGCAAGGGTATGGCTTTGATCACAATGAATCTTCACAATATGAACAGGCTAAGAAAGCCCACAATATACTCTGACTGGATCATCCATAACAATGCCTACTACTATGCCATCTGCTGCCGTTCTGCATTGTTTAGTCCCGTAATAAGACTTCAGTTAATAATGCAATTGAGGTTTCACATTGTCTTGTTTTGTGTTGGATTACAGTGCCACCTTATGATTACATGTGCCTGTGTTTACATAGGTTTCAATGGTTCAATAGCCACAGAATTTGTTTCCACAGGGGATTTTAAAGGCTAACTGGCCATAGTGAGTTGGCTTGCTTGCTGGCTCCTGCTACCTGTCTAAGAAATTGGTTGTTTACTCTTTTCTTTGTGGGTTATCCATTGGGAAGCATTCCACTAACATATTAGTCAGCTTCTCCAAAACTGAAATGCCAGTAGGTTGGAGTTGGCCTTTAAGAAAAATGGTGACAATTTGCCTGTGTGCCTTGCTTTTATATCGCTTTATACCAATGGGCATTTTTACTGCGTTGTGCTACATTTGTTCAAACTTGCATTCTCTGATAGTTGACAGTGTTAAATAATATTATTATTCTTTTTCTTTTTTTTTTTACTTGATGCTTTGATACAAAAAATAAATGGTTGTGAAGCAATTCAAGTAAACAAGAAATCTGTAGGCATTGCAGTGGAGGTGTATTAAATCGGCCTTTGTTAAAACATGCTCTAGAGAAGAGCAATATTTTAGTTACTCAATCCAAAGTGTATTTCCGTAATTCCCTAGTTTGTTACCTGATCAAAATTGAAGTGGCTATTCAAAAAAAAAATGCATTTGACTGTCCTAATTTAAAGTATGTAGTCCTGAACATACATTGTTATAAACACTTTCCAATACAATTATACTTATGCAGGCACCATAACTGCTTTTGCTTTAGTTTTCAGAAATATAACCATGCATTACTTCCTGATAGCGGGGGGCAGGTGTACAGGACACTGCAGATACAAAGCGTACTTGTATTTCATAGCCTGTTCCTGTTCAGCCTGAGGCAAGGTGCAGACTGTGCTTAAACAGGAGACATGTTCAAGAGGCAAGCTGTGATTGGGAGGCAGTGTGTGCCAGAGGCAAGCTGTGATTGGGAAGGTTGCTGAACAGACCACCAAATACAGGCATGCTATGTCTGTTCCTCTGAATGGCCCGGCCAAAGGATGCAAACTGACCATGCAAGCATGGATCGGCTTCTGTGCTTCAGTTTAGAACTAAGAAAGTGGACTGCCAGGATAAGCCAGGTACTTCAGATGGAAGAAGTATATGAAAATGACTGACCTATGATTTATTAAATACACATATGTGAACACATACATGGAAACAATCAAATATTTGGGGTAATATATATACACTTTAATTTTCCCTGTATTTTTGGTTGTTTGGCCACTTGAATCTGGGAAATAATGGAAACCATGTTTGCTTCTGAGCTGTGTTTTACTTCTGAGCTGTGTTTTACTTCAGTGTTGTGAATGCATTACAAACCTATAAGAGCAGAGCAAGACAAAGGCCTGTATCTGATAGTTAAAAAAAAAAAAAAAAAAAAAAACTCTTGACGGTGCACACTTTACAGCAATGCCCCTATACTAGTGACATCACATCCTTCCTATACTGACATGTTTCTATTGAATACTGCATGAGAAAGATTGTCTGTATTCAATTAAAACATCATCAGTACAAGGGCTTTGCTGTAGAGTGTGCACTGTCATCCGTTTTTTTTTTTAACCATCTTATACAGGCTAGGTTTCAGCAGCCAGGGCCCAACCTTTTTGTGTTTTTAAAAGGTTTGTAACCCTTTAAAAATAAATAAATAAATCTGTTCCCTTCTAGCAGATTAAAACGTGTGCTCTCTATCTGCCTCTTTTTCTAAACTAAAAAAAAAAACCTGGCCGATCCTGCTAGTTCCTGTGTCCCCCTCTGTGTACTGACCACGATAATCATGGCTGCTGAGCCCCGATTACTGTGGTCACTTTTTGTGCCTCTTTCATCTGCAGCTCTCCTCTTTTTCTCACTGCCAACCCCTCTTCCATGCAACCATAATACACATTATAAGTGTTTGTTAAGGGTATTCACAGGCTTCGTTTTTTTTTTTTTTTTTTTTTTTAGATCTCGACAGACTGGTCGTCTGACTCCAGGCTCCCCCCCCCCCCCAGCTACAGTGGGAGGGGCTGAGCGGCCAGCACAGCAGTCACGTGACCTCCCCAGCTGACGTCATGGGGAGATTTTGGTCTCTCCCACTGTAGCCCGTAGAAGTAGGAAAGCGGCTGGGAGTCACGTGACCAGAGTGAAGAGATCTAAAAAAAAGTATTTACATGCTTTGTTTTCAGCAAACACTTACACTGTATAAGAGAGGGGCCATAGGTGTGTGCAGTCTAATGTATTAGGGTGTGCATCCCAAAGCTCAAACACATATATATGTGTTGCATGTATATTGTCCCGGTACATTCATCTCCCTGCTGGCACAGTGAAGGAGAAGCAAGTAAGCTCTTTTCTTATGGCAGAGCGGGTAAGAGTGATCTTTCCCATCTCCCCACTGGCACACAAAGCAATAATGCTAATGTACACTAGATGATTAGGGTGTTCTTTCCTTGCTCTGCTCCTATTGAAGTTGTCATTAGACTCACACATGCTTGCAATGCATTAGCATGATTTAAGCAACACAGTTCAGAAGCAATATAAGGTAAGTTCCCTGTTTTTATTGTAAGTCATGTATTCCTTTTTTTGGGGGGGTTATTTTTGCACTAAATGTTTTGTATGCGAGCGCTGCAGGAATTATTTATAACGTTTTTTAGGTTGTGTTAGATCAGCTGCAAGGCAGTAAAAGCAGTGGGACAGTCCTTAGGGTGGCTTAACTCCCACATCAGTCTTTTTGTTTCTGATTTGCTTCATGCCTCTCTGTAAAAACTTGTGCTTTATTCATTGAATGAGTGAAGTTAAATCAAAGTATTACATGCGCAAGGAAAATACCTGTATGTACAAGCTGCCAAACCTTTCATAGCAACCATTTATTTTATTTTTTTCTAACAGTGTTACTCTAGGGAGAGCTAGCAGTGCTGTTCATAATTATATACTAAAATGTTTGTGGAAGATGGCTTTTCTTCCATAAATAACTCTATCTCTTCTATAGTTCATTATGGTCAAGGCAACGTGTATAAGGTGGTGATTTGCCAGTTTAATTTATTGTATGTAATTCTTGTGTATGAAAATGAATGTCCTCACTTAAATTATAATGCACCAGATTTCATTGTTTAGCCATTTAATGTGACTTTTGTTTTATATGTATTAAGTCTTTATCCTCCAGCCATCTTTTTTATTTGGAGTTTAATTCTAAACCATCCAGGGTTCCTCCAGAGGCTGCTAGGGGTTCCTTGAGTCATGGCTGGAGCCTACATAATTTCAGACTGTGGAAGTCTGGAAACCATACATCTTCTGGTTGGTTTGCTTTTAAAGAAGTAAAGTCCAGATTTTTTTTTTTTTTTTTTTTTATCTTTATGCATAGAGAAAAAGCCTTCTGTGTGCAGCAGCATCCCCTAATACATACCTGAGCCCCATCTCTGTCCAGCGATGTCCTTTTGGCTGTCCGGGACTCTCTTGTCTGGTTGAGACACAACAGTGGTGCCATTGAACTGCAGCTCGGCTTGGGTACCCCCATAGCAAGCTGCTTGCTGTGGGGGCACTCGCCAGGAGGCAGGGGCCATGAGCAGCGACTAGGTACCTGAAAAGAGGCAGATCCAGGCTTCTCTGTGCAAAACCATGTTTGCTTTAAAAAAAAAAAAAATAGAAGGTTGGTATGTCATTCATGAGTTATAATATGTTATCGGGTCCAGAGCCAGCAGCATGACACCACTGATCTTTAGCTGTATGTAAAACTGGCATTCTGACCACCAATGTAAGGGGGGCAGCATTTAATTTTAGCAGGGGGTTCTCTGAGACCTGAAAATTATTCCCCTGGGGTAAAGAAGTTGAGAGGCTGATCTAAGAATTACTAACCTTAATGCAGTATAAGCATCACGGGGACTCTGCTCCCAGTGAGTTTTCCACAGCTGTATGCAGGGCCAAGTCTAGCCATTGCATATGAGAGGAATTCTGTCATCCACAGGCAGCTTTACCAGAATCCACAAGCTGCAACATGCCAACGACTGGGGGTGAGAAGACACAAAAAATATATTCCAGTCCATTGTAAGATCTGCTGACCATCCTCGCTCTCTGAAAGGGAGGTTATCACTTGATGCATAACAGGGATGGAGGCCTGCCATTAATATACATGGTTGTGTCAGATCACACCTTTTTCTTAATTGGCAAGTGATACAAGTTGACTTATTTTGGATATATTTAACCAAGGATGTTCTTGCAGTACAAGTGACCAAGCTGATTCTTGAACCAAGTTATGCCCAGATGGGAATGATTTGTTGTTGTGGCGCTTTATTTCTGCTGGTCCCTTTTTAAAAAAGAAAAAAAAATGTGAATTATGAGATATTACTTTAGACCTGGTATATAAGTGCTGTACTATTTGCAGTGTCTAGTATAGAGGCTTGTCTGCCCTGGACAGTCGCTGGTAAACGTTTCTATGTTAAAGCGCCTGTATTTGCATAGTGGTGGGCTCCCTCTGCTATTGGTCCACTTATTGTCAGTTTATATTCCATCCTCCAAGTACTTGGACAATCTGAGACCATTACTAAAGAATTATGTAACTTCTATTGGTGAAAAATGGCAGGATTACTAGCCATGGGATATCTTGGTTTATGATGAACATGGCCATATATAATGGTGGGTGAGAATGATGTACAGTTAGAGTTGAAAGTGGAAACAGCAACAGTCTATAGAATAAGAGGCTTGCCTCTCCCTTGGGCAGTGTTTAAAATCTTCAGATATGACCACCACTGCTATATGACACTTTTGGGTGTGTCTGATGCCTGGTCTCATGCTGTGCATTGTGGTTCTCCTGCTGACCCCTGCATCACTAAAAGTCACAGTGGTGATTTGGAGGACAAACTGGAGAACCAAAGTACACATTGGGGGATACGTTATCTGGCATATCTAGTACCCGCTGCTATCTGACACTTTAAGGTGGTCTGATATTGCATTCCCTAGTGTGCACTTGGTCCATCCTGCTGACCCCTGATGTACTACTATGTCCTGTAGTGATGGAGTTCCAATGAGAACCCAGAAGTGTTGTTTGGCAGTGGTGGCCAGAACTCTTCAACAGAGAACATTTGATACACTGCCTAAAAGATGTAGTAGGATGTTTTCCCTCCTTTACAGAGGGCTGCTATTCTAACTCCTTTCAACCAGTGTTGGGTTTGCTTTGAATAAGCTGTAAGCCCTAATTAAATAGCATTTGGTTTACTAGAGTGCTATGTCTCAAACTATTGCCATTTTAAAAAAAAAAACAGTTTTAACACTTCTTTCCCCCCTCCCCCATCCTTTTTTGCATCTCGGTGCTGCTGATCTCACAAGGGGTCTTTCAGCCACTTCCTATCTTCATGGGGTCACTCTAGAATTGGTTGCACATCATTGCTCTGCATTGTCTTTCTGATGGTAACAATTGCAGACCATGCCGGCCAAATGTGTCCTTCCAACTGCTTGTCTCCAGCAGGGTGATAATGCAGCAACAAAATTAGGAGACCCTTATTCTCTGATAAACAGGAAGTGCCTGGACAAGGACCTTCACGGCATGATCACTAAATATTATTTTAAAGAAAGTTGCACATTTTAAATTGACTGAGAATTGCATTTGAAATTGCACGAACATGTTAAAATGTATATGAGATTTTAGTTGTTTACATATACTTTAATCTTGGCATCCAATCACTTTTCATTAGCTTGAGTAGTCCACAAATGCAATATGATTTGTGTTCAGATGCCACTGGTTACTGTACATCGCTCTCTGCTTTCATAAAGGCCAGTGTCTGAAGTGTAAACTAGGATTTCCTGGCAAGCGAAAGTGCACTCTGACAGATATATTTATACAGATACAAGGTTAATCCAATTCTGATTTCTTTAAGTAATTTATACAATCAATGCTAACCATGAAATTGCTGTACAATACACTGAATCGTGCAGAGTGTCCTCTGCTGGTTCGAGGCTGTAACTGATGAAAAATAAAGATGTTGCAAATGATGTTTTTTCAAAGACATAGTTTTATGTACTGTGGAAAAGGGGACCTTTGTAAATAAATACTTGATTTATAAAACATGTTTGATGCCATTGTATTATAATTCTGATTCATATCTGATAGATGCCCAGTAAATAATACACAGTAGTGGTAATAGAGAATGCAAAACAAATGTTATAATCTCTCCATTTCTTTAACACAATGCAGTTAATTAATTAAAGGAATAGATGTTCTTCACTTCGCAAAGGAATGTTCTATTTTCAGATGTAATGCTCACTTCTCTTGGTGAATATCGTAGAAGTGTCTTTACTTTAATCATCTTTACGTATAGGAAGAAGTCCTGTGCAATTTCCTTTGGACATAATTCATTATTGACCACCGCTTCAACCATTTACCAAGAGGAACACTCGCTTCTTCAGGAAAATAGCTTTTACTCCTTTTGTAAAAAGATGGTGAATGTTTTGTAACAGTAGGAGGACAAGTAAGATGACGATGCATCAACAAAAAAGAGTCACAATCCACACAACTAGTGTGTTATCAAAAATGATGTGCTGAATGGGTATGGTAGGAAAGCATTGGTTGGGTAGCATTTGGTAACAGTAGCAATATATTTATTCAAAGTATAGTACCTTGAAAAAGTATTCACACCCCTTGAAATTTTTGTAATTTTACAGCCAAAAACGTAATTGTATTTTATGTGATCGACCAACACAAAATGGCACATAATTGTTAAGTGGAAGGATAAATGGTTTTCCAAATAAATGTCTAAAGTGTGTTGTGCATTTGTATTTATCCCCCTTTTACTCTGATAACCTTTAACTAAAATCTGGAACCAATTTTCATCAGAAGTCGCTTAATTACTAATTTAATCTCTGTATAAATACAGCTGTTCTGTGAATCCCTCGGAGGTTGGTTGGAGCAGTGATTCTCAACCCTGTCCTAAAGTACCCCCAACAGGCCAAGTTTTTAAAGCAGGGTTAGGTTATAAAAAAATTTAAAATATATCCCAAGCTTTGAATCTCATGGAGCACTGTTGAAATCCAACCAAAAATGGAAAGAGTATGGCACAACTGCAAAATTACCAAAACATCCACCTAAATGAACAGGCAGGGCAAGGAGAGCATTCATCAGAGAAGCGGCCAATAAATGGGCCCATGGTAACTGGAGGAGCTGCAGAGATCCACAGCTCAGGTGGGGGAATCTGTCGACAGGATAACTACTGGTCGTGCAAGCCACAAATCTGGCCTTTATGGAAAAGTGGCAAGAGGAAAGCCATTGTTGAAAGAAAACCATAAGAAATTCCATTTTCAGTTTGTGAGAAACCATGCGAGGGACACAGCAGCCATGTGGAAGAAGGTGCTCTGGTCAGCTGAGACCAAATTTTTACTTCTTGGCCTAAAAGTTAAATGCTATGTGTGGCGGAAAACTAACACTGCACATTACCCTGAACACACCATCCCCCCCGGTTAAACATGGTGGTGGCAGCATCATGTTGCGGGGATGCTTTTCTTCAGCAGGGATGGGAAAGCTGGTCATAGTTGATGGGCAATCTTGGAAGAAAACCTGTTAGTCTGCAATAGACAAAGGCCCTAAACATACAGCCAGAGCTACAATGGAATGGTTTAGATCGGTGGTTCTCAACTCCTTTCCTCAGGACCCACTAACGGGCCAGATTTTAAGTATTCCCTTTGGGAGATGCAGACTAGAATACTGAAATCATTGTGCAGCAAACGATACCACCTCTGTTGTCTTTCAGTTCTCTTGTAAACCTGGCCTGTTAGTGGGTCCTAACGACAGGAGTTGAGAGCCACTGTTTTTTAGATCAAAGCATATTCATGTGTTGGAATGGCCCAGTCAAAGTACAGACCTAAATCCAATTGATGATCTGTGGCAAGACTTGAAAATTGCTGTTCACAGATGCTCTCCATCCAATCTGACAGAGCTTGAGCTATTTTTGTAAAGAATGGGCAAACATTTTACTTTGTAGATGTGCAAAGCTGGTAGACATCCCCAAAAGACTTGCACACCACACTTTTTAGTGTAAGGAAATTTGAAAAACGTTTATAATTTTCCTTCCACTTCACAATTATGTGCCACTTTGTGTTGGTGTATCACCTAAATTTCCATAAAATATAGCCGATTGGCTCTCCCTGTCAGTGCAAACCGAGGAAAGACGTTTTACCAGCACTTCCTGGTTCATGCTGTGATTTGGTCACAGCTGATCTTGTGGTAAGGAGCCTTAGTCAGAGGCTCCTTACTACGATCAGAGATGCTGTGTGTCAGAGTGACACACAGCACCACTGATCGCCGCGCTGCGTGCCACTGCAGGCATGGTATTCTGCTGGACCTCATATGATGCCCAGTCAGGATAACAACCACCGTCCGGCTGTCGTTCTGCTATAGGTCGGATGGGGAGTGGTTTTTATTCCCCCCCCCCCCCCCTTCTTTTTTTTTTTTTTTTTTTTTTTTTTTTTTTAATAGAACCAATCCCTGCTTTGCTCTTAAAAGTAGGGTTGTCCCGAAACCGAGTATTTGCGGGAGTACTCGTACTCCCGCAAATACCCCCGATACTGAAATAGAATACTTGTCGCCGCCGCCGCCGTTAATCAGCGTGCGGGGAACATTACAGCTTTCGTTTGAATAGCTGTATCCCCGGCGCGTATAGACACTCCCCCTTGCGCGGGATTGGACGGATGATCTGTCAATCCCGTGCAAGGGGGAGTGTCTATACGCGGCGGGGATACAGCTATTCAAACGAAAGCTGTAATGTTCCCCACACACTGATTAACGGCGGCACGTGCGGCATCATCAAGGTATGTAGGACATGGCTGGAATATGTGGGGGGACATGGCTGCATTTGGGGACACATTTAAAAAAAGTATCGGTAATTGTACTCAGTTCTAAAAAAGTGGTATCGGGACAACCCTACTTAAAAGTATTCAGATCGCCAAAAAGGGCAATTTTTTTTTTTTAGGAGACTAGATCGAAGCAGTTTCTGTCTTGGTTCCAGTCTCGGCCTAGCCAACGGAAGTGCCGGATCATGGATCGGGTTCCCAAGTGGGATGGAAAGCCTGAGGAGTGGCGTGAGGGGGGAGGTTCCCCACCTGCTCCTTTAGGATGACAGTGGAGCGGTCATTGGTTAGCCACATCAGTTGTTATTTAAATAGTCAACCGCCAGCTCTAAAAAATAGTACCAGCTTTATGCCTGCAACCTTCAAGCCGAGGCTGCGTATGGTCGTCGCTAAGGGGTTAAACAGGCCATTTTTTGGCTTGAAAACCCTTCAATGTGGCTGAAATAAAACAATTCTTCAAAGAAGAGTGGGACATGTAAAAAAACTCATTGCTAGCTATTGCAAACGCTTGATTGCAGTTTTTTGCCGTCAAGGGCAGCCCAACTGGTTATTGGGTTATGGGGCACTTACTTTATCACATACGGTCAGGCAGGTTTGGACGGCTTTTTTTCCCCCCCTTAATAAAAGAAATCATAATTTTAAAAACTGCATTTGTATTTATTTGGGTTATCCTTTGTGTAATATAGGAAAAAAAAAATCAGTCAATCATTTAAGGGTGGCAAATAAAAAAAATTCAACAGGAAGGGGGCAAAGAGTTTTTTTTTTTTTTTTTTTTTTTTTTTTTTTTTTTTTTTGTAAAATCCGTATTATGCGAGTGTTTGTTTATAAACTGGGAGTACTCCAAAGTAGTATAACAACTTGAGCAGATAGGGCATTATGATTGAAATGCCCTTCCCAAGAGATCAGATAGCATTCCCAGTCTGTTAACTACTTGTTCAGATTTCTAATTACATGGGTGTAATTAGAATGGCATAAATTGCTGTACGTTTTTGTGAGTGAGATCTCTCAGGTGGTCAAACACACTGGCAATCATAGGGTTGTTGGAGGGTGCAGGCCAAGTTGGTGAGTGGGGAAATATCTAGGGCTTTAGACATTTATTTATGTGGAGATCTGAGATGGCTGCAAAGCTACATGATTTACATACATTTAGGAAGGGAGACTGTGGGATTAGTGATGACCATAATATTGTCACCAAATTGGCAATGAATCTGGCAACAAATTTTATATATATATAATTTCTGGGTGTTGTGCAAATAGCACCCTAATTGACTCTATAGCTAATACAAATAGCGAAGGGGGCAACACCGGCAGATGCCAGTAAGCAGTAGTATACCTGCGGGCCGGGGCAACCGTCTCCAGGTACAGCCATGCTGTGATCTAAGACTGCAACTCTAGCCAGGCACACATTGCTGCTTTACTTGAGGCTCTGCAGGATGACCCCAGCCAGTCCTGGCAGACCTTAGATATAGAGTCGGCACTGAACAAAGGAAAGCTCTTCTAAGCTCCTTCCTCGCTACGATCTGTTGTATGACAGCGGAGAGGAAGCATGGGAGGACATCCCTCATATTGTTGGGTGCTGCTGTGTGTGAGGTCTATAAAGTGCTTTAATAACTAGAGTGGTTTTGCTGGGAAAAAAGCAGTTCCTGAAAGAGTGGTTTGATGGTGGTGGAATTGCGCTAAAGACATGTAAATTGCATTGTCACTGGATCCTGTGTGTGTGGCACAGGCGATTGCGTCTCTGAGTTAACTGGTGGGGTGCTTTAGGGGTCAAAGTTCATGGCCTGCCGAGGCAGAGCCCAATCACAGAAGACACTACTGAGTATGCTATCCAGAAGAATGTGAATATTGGGTGTTACGAGTCCACCTGTTTCCCGCCACCAGGCTGTTTGTGGGGTTTATTTGCGAGGGTAGATGTTCCCCTCTGTGCCTGGGAGTAGGAGATCCTGGCTGGTTAGAAAGCTCTATGGGCATCCTTGTGCATGTCCTATTCAGTTGCTGAATGGACACTGATTCCTCTTATTGTCTGGTTCCAGTGCATAGATGCAGCTGACTGACACAAGCACAGCCCAGCAAAGCCACTGCACAGGTGCAGCCCACTCACCTATGCTACTGATGCTGATGGGAGAGAGAACACATTGGGCTTATGGGAATTGTTGTATCTTAATGCACAGTATAGGATACAGGCAAAGTATCTGGACCTTGGGTTATAGGCTCATACTTGCAGGTGATTAGAAGACACTAATAAGCTTTCAAGGACATACCCACTGGGAGCCTACCCTCTAACCCAGGGATCCTCAAACTATGGCCCTCCAGCTGTTGTAGAACTACACATCCCATGAGGCATTGTAACACACTGACATTCACAGACATGACTAGGCATGATGGCAATTGTAGTTCCTGAACAACTGGAGGGCCGTAGTTTGAAGACCCATGCTCTAACCCTTCTCCACTCTGACTAGTCAGTTTTTTTAATATTGTCCTAAGATGGATGACCTCTTCTTCACAGGGGAAATAATTCTTAGCTTAATAAAAAATTTTTTTCTTTTATTTCAATTAACTCCTCACTGCCATTCAATGCCACAAACAGAATCAACGGCCCATGACCTGCTAACTCCTGTTACTTAACAGACATTTGCATATATGAGTTAGCTGAGTCCCACATGCGGGATCCAGTGCCAGTGTAGTTTACATGCCTTCCATGAACTTCCACCAGCATGAAACCCTAAGGAATGGCTCTCTTCCCAGCAAAACCCCTGCTTCTCCCACTTCCAATTTTCTGCTAAGTTGTATCCCATAATACCGGCCGTAGACACGGCAGACCCAGAAGGGAAAAATAGTTCACTAAACTGTAGTCTATTCCTGTAGTTCATCCTGCTGTCTCAGTCTTAAACTGAGATGTCCCTTCTTTTAAAGATTATGCAGATAGACAGTCTGAGGCCTCGTACACACGACCGAGAATCTCGTCGTAAATGAATCGTTGTTTTCCTCGACGAGATTCTTGTCAGGCTTGTCGAGAATCTTGTCGAGCTTTCTTTGCATACACACTGTCAAGACAAAATCTCGTTGTTCTCAAACGCGGTGACGTACAACACATACGACGGCACTATAAAGTGGAAGTTCGATTCCACTGGCGCCACCCTTGGGGCTGCTTTTGCTAATCTCATGTTACTGCGTGTTAAGTAAAAGTTTGTTATAGCGTGACGAATGTGCCATCTCCATTACGAACGCTACTTTTACCGAAGGTGCGCTCCCATCTCATACTTTATTCTCAGCATGCGCGGGTTTCTAAGCATACACACAAACGTGTTTCTCGTCGTAAACCAGCCCGACGAGAAACGCAACAAGGAAATTGAGACTCCCGACGAGAAAAAAGAGAACGTGTTGTTTTTTTCTCGTCGAGATCCACGACAGTTTTCTTGACGAAAAACATACACACGACCGTTTTTCTTGGCAAAAATGCTCTGCCAGCATTTTTCTTGATGGATTTTGCCGAGGAAAACGGTCGTGAGTACGAGGCCTCAGACTCTCTCTTAAAATCTCCTTTATATCAGCCCAGCCCTGCAACCAGCTATTGCTACAATTTACAGTGGTATGTCAAACTACAGTTAAATGGATTGGGAAATAAATAAACAACATGATCTGTTTTTCATGGGTTTTGCTTTAACCACTTAAGGACCAGCTGCAGGTGGGCTCCGCTGCGTGAATCTTAGACGTACGTCGGCTCGTGCAGGCGCAGTTGTGGGTGAGCCTTTGCCTTTGTAAACAAGGCGGATCCCCATTCTGACAGATGACATGACAGAGATCTACTGTTCCTAGTCATCCGGAATAGTGTTCTCTGTCATGTCCCAGGCAGCCCATCCCCCTCCTACAGTTGGAACACATTTAACTCCTTGCTCACCCCCTAGTATTATCCCCTTCCCTGCCGGTGTTTTTATAGCACTGATCAATGTAAAAATGTCCCTGTCCACCCAAACGTCATTTGGGGTCATATTTGACTGCCGCAATGTCAGTCCTGCTAAAAATCGCAGATTGCCGCCATTACCAATAAAAAAATAAATGCAAGTCCCCTAAATTTATCCCATAGTTTGTAGTCGTGATAAATTTTACCAAAAATATGTAGAAGAATATATGTCGGCCTTAACTGATGAATACATTTTGTTTTTTATATATAATTTTTTTTTTTTATTGGATATGTATTATAGCAAAAAGTAAAAAAAAAAAAATAACCCGCAGAGGTGATCAAATACCACCAAAATAAATCTCTATTTGTGAGGAAAAAAATGGCGTAAATTTTCGTCGCACGGCCACGCAATTGTCAGTTAAAGCGACTGTTATATTCTAAAATCCCTTCCGGAAGGATTTTATAAAGAATATATATATTCTTGTTAATATGAATGAATGTGAGACTGTTTGAGCTATTAATTTTCTTGTGTAATTCGCTGAATTCGAGATTTGAAACTCCAAAAACGTATAAGTTTGAATATGAAATATATATATGTGCATTTGAAGTGTTTAATGTTGTAAGTAAAGAATTGTATTTGATTGGAATGTGTTCTCCTATTGAGGTAATTCATATGGCTGTTTCTCAGTGATTGATTAGCTAGGCCACATTCTGTTTAGACCATGGGTCTTCAAACTACGGCCCTCCAGTTGTTCAGGAACTACATTTCCCATCATGCCTAGTCATGTCTGTGAATGTCAGTGTGTTACAATGCCTCATGGGATGTGTAGTTCTACAACAGCTGGAGGGCCGTAGTTTGAGGATCCCTGGTTTAGACTGTGATTTTAGCTGTGTCTGCAGACCTTTCACCTTTTCTTACCTAAACAAGCCATTTCCTCTTGAGATCTACAGAATATTTAGACTAGGTTCTCAGGAGCCATTTCCTATGTAAAGGTTGAGATAGATGTAAAACAGATGTTGTATCAGGTTTTCATTATAAGTCACACCCTTTTGGGAGGGTATTTTTCTGAGCGCGAAATTCAGACAAAGAAATGTCTTTGATATATAAACTCTAGGTCTGATGGCTTCGGCAGCTTTTTCCTATTCAGCCACCAAGAAGAAGGAGCTCACAATTGACAGACATCTTGCAAGCATACAGAAAAGTCTTGAAGCACACATCTCATTCATTTGAAATTCTTATTTTTTGAACTCTTATTTGAAGCTATTTTTATACATTGAAACTGTTTTTGTACTTATGTTAAGTGTGTACATTAAACACACGTTTTTTATTCACGAATCTGTCTCACGATCGATTTAATAGCAGTAAGTGTGCTATTTAAATACAAGCCAAGTTATCAACTTTATTTCATTGGCTCAGCCAGCCATTCGATGAACGATTTTCAAATTTTATACCACTTTCTCAAAGTGCTATCGGAGGGCAGAGAAGTAGAGTATTGAATAATTTTTGAAACGTTTGACGAGAACCTAGAAGTCAACAATCAGCCAGTCGCTCATTTTGTCGCAGTTTTTTTACAACTGTCCCTTATATCGAAAGGGGGAACATGTTAGTACTGAGAGAAACTACGGAAAGAGTTTGACGAGAGCCTAGAAGTATCGATTTATCGTGAATGACCTGGAGATTCGTAGAACACGGAAGACTTCTTATTCGGTGAGTAAAATCATGGAATGTTTTAAATGTTCAGCTGATGAATGTCAAGGTTTATCGAAACAGATTTGTTATTCTGTTTTATGGAAGTCTTTATATTTGCAATGTTTAGAATCTAATCTGGCTATTGATGCAGAGAGATTCTCGTTGGCTAAAATTAAAAGGAAATTAAGTAATGTAATGAAACTAGTTACAGATTTTAATTCAATGATTTCTGAGGTAACAGAAATACATTCAGAGGACACTTCGGGTAATGCAGGCAATATGCAAACACATGAGAATGTATCTACTGCAGCTAGTTGTTTAAATTGTGGAACTGTATGTAATTATGTTGAGCGGAGTGAAAAAACGCAGTCAGATATGGTATTAACAGAATTTGCTCAGTCCTCAGATAAAATGGAGGAGATACCACATGCAGGGAAACAGGATAATATTATTGCAGCAGACATTACTAAAAACACAGTGAATGTTTTTGAAAGCATTTCAGGCAATAGTGACAAGGAATGTGTTACGTTTGTTCATTCTAAGAAGCAATGTGTTTATCCATCGTCATATGCACAGAGAAAGCAAGTTTTCAAATGTTCTTTATGTCGCAGGAAAGGTCATATGGCAAAATATTGTTGGTCAGTGAGTGACAGGAAGTCACATAATTTCAAAACGTCTCCAAGGCGTTATGAAGTTTACTCTGTAAGATGGAGTAATATGTCAAGGCATAGGAGGTATAATTTTCAAGTAAGACAAGAAGAACAATATTATTTAAAGTACAATAAGCCATTTGTTACTTCTAATGTCACGCTGGGAGGAAAAAATAGGCATGTTCCTTAGTGACCGGCATGGAATTTATGATTTTTGGTTATGACTTTTTGGCTATGATTTTTGGTATTGCATAAGGTTTATTGAATAAGGTTTTGACGTAAGTTCGACAGATTTCATGTTGGGAATCAGAAAGTTGAATATTTTATTTTTCTGGCAGAATTGCAGACAATTATGAAAGAAGAGATTTTAAGTGGAATATATGTAACGTCTAGCTCATGAAAAGTGAAGTGAAATTTTAAGGAATATTAATTGGTTTAGAAAAAGAGACAGAATTGATTGTTTTTTTACTTGTATAGTGTAGTGGATGTGCATTGTGCAGTAAATGTAACAGATCATATTGAAGTTTTTTTAAGACATGAAGGGAATTGATTTTAATGATAAAAGAAATCGAATTAATAAGTAAGGATTTATATATGTGTATGTATGTAGTGTTATTTGTTTCAAACATTGAGTACAATATATATTATTCCTATCTCAGCTCTTTACAGTCCATCCTTAGTAAT
This sequence comes from Rana temporaria, assembly GCF_905171775.1. Lineage (NCBI taxonomy): Eukaryota > Metazoa > Chordata > Amphibia > Anura > Ranidae > Rana > Rana temporaria. The sequence goes on along the minus strand of NC_053495.1, from coordinate 127,917,268 downwards.
TTTGGAGTAAGTGACATACATCCTTGTGATTTAAATTTCGCGGGGTTTTGCTTCCAAAGCTCTCCTTTGTAAGAAAAGGTGGGGGCCAAAGGGAGACATGCAGACGTGTTGACAGTCTGATAGGAATCACACACACACACACTTTTGAAAAATCACACACACAAGGAAGTTGATCCAGTTTGAAACACATACACATACGCACAATATATATATATATATATATTTATACTATTTTTATTAGTATTTTGAAGTTTCTATTTAAGAGACTTTAGCAAAGGAAGTAGGTTTTACATGGTGAAATGGTGATTCAACCTGAATTGGTATAATTGTTGCAAGGAAAACAAACACACAGATACCCTAATTTGCTGAAGAACAGAAAAAGGAATTTTTGTTCCTCTACAGGTTGATTCGACATCTTCTATGGTTCATGAGAACGTTGATGTTGCGTCATGACTTTCAATGGGTTTTTGTGTCTTGTTATACCTCAACACCTTTAGGGAATTCACTAAATTCATTCATGAGAGTTTAGGTCACTTTGGTAAAGGAAAAACTGTTTGATTTTCTTATAGTAAAGTTTTATTGGGACAAAATGGAATACACAGCAGACAGTGTAATTTAATCTTGTTTGTTTTGAGATGAAGTTTCAGAAGTACAGCGTTTTCTGTAACACTGTGAATTTATTGACAGGAAGGAAAATGTCATTTGGTTTTTCAATGAATTTTTTTTTGTCTACGATGCACAGAGGGGCAATAGAGAAAACATAATGATTAATGGTGGAAGTTCAAAGACCTCTCAATTCAGTGGAATATGCACGTAGACAACAAAAATATGGATATACATTGATTAGTGGAAATGGTATATTATGAGAAGATAATGTTATTTTATGAGATAAAAATTTATATTTTGAGATAAATGATACTGCTTTTCTTTTTTCTAGGAATGATTTTTACAAAAATTGATCAAAGAAGGAAAGATGACTACAAAAGAGATGAAAAATCTTAAAGAAAGAAAGTTGATCATCATCGTCATTGTCACAGGATTCATTTTTTCTCTATTGACATTTTTATCAGTGGTAAAATATATCACAAACTGTTCCAGCCATGTAGAGGTTAACAGGATTGACAATTTTCTCAAAGACATTACAGTATTAAGAAGCAAAAGAAATATGGACAATGATATTAATGTAGATAACAAATTGGATAGGTTTAGATATACCAATGTCAATACAGCTTATGATTTGATTGGGTATATAGCTGTGGGACAGGGATATGAGCATTGTATGGAATTATATTTCATTCATAGTAATGAGGTGGAAATAGAAGTTAAAATAGAGTCGAAAACAAGTTTTGTTAAAATGCAAGGATTTTATAGGGTTAATAATTTAACCAAGATTTTTGAATGTAATATACTGAAAAGAGTTTTTGGTCATTATTTATAAAAGGTAATGATTCAACAATCTGGTCATGAGATGTTAATAATGATATGTCAAGGTCTGGAAAAATATTTTATCCAGTAGACCAGTATTATTACCTTTTTCAATGTTTTGTAAAAATATTAGACCCAGAACATCTAAATATAATTGGAGATGAAAAAGGAGACATTGTAAGAAAATGGGATTTTAGAGTAATAAGAAAATCTACTCAGTTACGAGTCAAAATTAGCATTACTGTGGTAGATATTATTGTTCCAGAGATAAAAGTGTCACCACAGTCTTTAAAAGTCATTGAAGATGAAGATGGATTGAATTTGATGTGTAGTACTCAGATATATTTACCTCAAAATTCATTGTTAACTTGGAAAAGGAATGGTGAGTTTTTGGGTAGTTTTTTCCACAGTACAACTAATATAATTCACAAAGGAATTTTTGGTAATGTGAATTGGATCAATGATAAATTTATTTATCATCAATCAGGTGTATCTTTAAATGATACTGGTATATATGAGTGCTGCATATTAATAGAAGGCTATCCCTTGAAATGTGCTAATGCAAGTATAATTGTCATGTCCCCAGGGAAAACTCCATGTGTTGGTAAAAACAGTGTTTTTGCTAATCCTTTCCAGATTAACCATTTACAATCCAGAGCTCTATTGAGAGAGGGAACATTCGTCATTATATTGTGGAATTTTAATATTTCAGAATGGAAAATTTCTACAAGGTTTCCACAATGTCAAAGACATTTGGTTAATATGGAATTGGGTATTGAAAGATGGTTTGGAATTAATAGTAGGAATCATAACAGAAATAAACGTGGTATTGTTGAAGGAGCCCTAGGGGGCATAGGTATAATTGGCAGCATTGCAAATAGTATGGATATTAACACGTTAAAATCTGATCTTGAGTCAGCAGGTTTAGTGGGAAGTAAAGGTTTTAAGATCCAAAGAAACTTAAATCAGATATTAGAAGATATGGTTATTAAAACAGCCAATGTAATGGGTCCATCCATACTACATCTTCAGAATATTACTCTCAATTTAATGACTAGTGAAGAACATTCACATATTGCCAGATTATGTTTAGAAATTCAAACGGAATATTCCACTAATTTTAAAATAATTGCACAAGCTTTTCAGAGTGGAGTTACCCCTCTTGGTATATTGCAGAATTTACCCAGAGAATATGCATATGCAAGAAATCATACTGATTTATGGGTAAATAAATGGTTAGGATGTAGTCAGGATGTATGTTACAGTTCTTCTATGATTCCTATAGCAGGGAGAGAACAAATTTTGGTTCCAATTACTGTTTTGGGATTACCAATTAGTGATACTCAATTATTATTTTATAAATTGCAGTATACAGATTTTGCGCTTAACAAGGATAATTTGGAATTAGAACAATTAGATTTGTCATCATGTTTACAATTTCAGTCTAAAGTTATTTGTTTACCTAATCAAGATAAAAGGATATTTCATTCTTGTTATCATAATCATACATTATGTTCTGCAAGAATAGAAACATTTGAAGCTTCTTCTGAATTAACTACTCTTGTAGATAAAAGGAAGGTTTGTTTTCAGATCATGAAAGATACAGAAAGGGTTCAGACTTTCTTTTCCTCTTGCACAAACACAGAAAACCTAAAACGGGGATTGTATTGTGTAAAAGGTGATTTAAGGGCCATAAATGTAAATGGTATAAGAACTAATTTATCTCATTTATCATTGAGAAATGTTAGTGTTAGTCCAACACTATATAATTTGTCTCAAATAGATGAGTTTCCATGGAGAGAATGGGTTAACGTAATTCAAAAGGATCAAGGTTTATTAATGGCTCTAGCTAAAGAACTCAGGAATGCAGAGATATCGTTTAAACATGAGCAAGGGAATTTGCAAGAGGTAGTTCATCAATGGTCCACTTTAACTGGTTCTAGCTGGTGGCATCAATTTAAAAATAGTATATCTATTTGGGGAAAAACTTCAATTACTTCCGCAGCAGGAAATATTTTATCACATCCTATAGTTATTATTTTTATTATTATTATGTTATGCATTATATATCAATTATTTTTAATGTTTAGAATGAAAAAACTGTATAAGCAAATCAGAAATGAAATCAAGAAAGGTGATGATATGTTGCAAAATAAGCTTAAAAGGAGATTAGGTTTTGGAGTTGCGAACTCGATGACAGGTGACAATGCATTTGGAGTTATTAGATCAAAGTCAGAGTGTTTGTGACATAAATGGGTGTATAAATGATTAGGAAATATGATCATTATTCATATTTCAGAGGGGAATGTTATATTCTAAAATCCCTTCCGGAAGGATTTTATAAAGAATATATATATTCTTGTTAATATGAATGAATGTGAGACTGTTTGAGCTATTAATTTTCTTGTGTAATTCGCTGAATTCGAGATTTGAAACTCCAAAAACGTATAAGTTTGAATATGAAATATATATATGTGCATTTGAAGTGTTTAATGTTGTAAGTAAAGAATTGTATTTGATTGGAATGTGTTCTCCTATTGAGGTAATTCATATGGCTGTTTCTCAGTGATTGATTAGCTAGGCCACATTCTGTTTAGACTGTGATTTTAGCTGTGTCTGCAGACCTTTCACCTTTTCTTACCTAAACAAGCCATTTCCTCTTGAGATCTACAGAATATTTAGACTAGGTTCTCAGGAGCCATTTCCTATGTAAAGGTTGAGATAGATGTAAAACAGATGTTGTATCAGGTTTTCATTATAAGTCACACCCTTTTGGGAGGGTATTTTTCTGAGCGCGAAATTCAGACAAAGAAATGTCTTTGATATATAACCTCTAGGTCTGATGGCTTCGGCAGCTTTTTCCTATTCAGCCACCAAGAAGAAGGAGCTCACAATTGACAGACATCTTGCAAGCATACAGAAAAGTCTTGAAGCACACATCTCATTCATTTGAAATTCTTATTTTTTGAACTCTTATTTGAAGCTATTTTTATACATTGAAACTGTTTTTGTACTTATGTTAAGTGTGTACATTAAACACACGTTTTTTATTCACGAATCTGTCTCACGATCGATTTAATAGCAGTAAGTGTGCTATTTAAATACAAGCCAAGTTATCAACTTTATTTCAGCGACACAGTGCCATATTGGAAAAAATGGCCTGGTCATTAAGGGGGAAAATTCTTCAGGTCTTTAAATGGTTAACGGAACAATTACACCATAAATATGGATGTAATGTGTAACATAATCTCAAAGGTGAAGTTAGCTTTTACTTTCCTTTTATCATGCATAGAAGCTTGTGGCTAAAAGCCTGGACAGCTGAAGCTGGGCCTTGCAGGCATGGTGGATCTAGTACTAGGGGGATCTGGATCAAGTGGACTAAACTCCCTTGGTTCAGTTGACCATCTTCTGCCCACAAACTTATGTATAGGGCTGCAAACCAGATCTGGCTCTCTGGCAACAACTGGCTTCTTACCAACTCCACATTTTCTTGGAAAGTCCTGTCCGCACCCGAGTCCATGCCCAAGGTCACCCCCCCCCCCCCAAACTGGAGAGCTCCCTCCAAGGCCCTGACAGCCTCAGTACTCCAACTCCTCCACCCGACAACTTCTCCCAAATTGGGCTGATCCTGGGTTTTTGAGAAGGCCTGCCCCCTGCCAGTTCCAAGTTGGGGATTTGTCAGGGCTCCTCAGAATACCTCAGGCAGCTCCACATCCCCTCTCCTTCTCTCTTTCCAGAACATTCTATAGACTCTGGAAATAAGAGGGAGGTCTTGGTAATGCTGCCTGTGAGTCACCCAGATTCTACCCTGAGCCAATCCCAGCCCAGATCAAACAAAAACAAACAGGCCTGGCTGCCAGCCAGGCCAGCCTAAATGTACATACACTAACAACTCTCACTCTAGCACCTACAATACTAGAGGGTGCTACAATTTGCATAAAATATTGGGCGTTGACTTAAAGGGGTGTGGTTTAATACAATCTGAGATGACTTGCATAGCGCAGAATGTAGTAATGTTAAATAGGGAATGCACAGGTAGAGTGGACGACGGTGGGTAGTATATGCAGGAGAGGGGTGTGGAGTGCATGGAGGTGAGTACTATGTACACTAGGGGAGTGTGAAGTGTATGGAGGTGGGTAGTATGTGTAGGAGAGTAGTGTGGAATGTATGGAGGTGGGTAATATGTGCAGGTGAGGAATGTGGAGTGTACAGTGGTGGGTAGTATATGCAGGATGGTGTCAGTAGGACAGAGTCAGTAGTTTTTTTTTTTTTTTTTGCAAACTGTTTTTTGGGACCAGTGGATGGTGTTAGTAGAGCAATGGACAGTGTTAGAATTTTGTTTTTTATTTTTATTTTTTACAATTTATTTTTGTACAATTTTTTTTCACAATGATGGGGGGTGGGGTTTTATTTTTTAAATATATTTTTTCACAGTGCTTTTGGGAAAGAAGGTGTGGGATGGAGCAGTGGAGGGTGTCAGTAGGGCAGTGGTCAGTGTCAGTCAGGCAGCGGTTGGTGTCAGGGGTCGGTGTCAGGGCAGTGGTCGGTGTCAGTCAGACAGTGGTCAGTGTCAGTAGGGCAGTGGTCATGTCTGTGTCAGTGGGGCAGTGGTCTGTGTCAGTGGGACAGTGGTCTGTGTCAGTGGGACAGTGGTCTGTGTCAGTAGGGCAGTGGTTGGTGTCAGTGGCTCGATCGCGGCAGTCCAGATAGAGCAGTTGCTCAGGTCGGGCATGGACCACGAGCCGCCATTTAGTGATACCCACTTATTGTGTTTCCCAGGCTAACACTAACTGCTTTGCTCAACCTGTGGTTTAAAGAGTTTAATGAGCTCAGATTAACACACAGCTAAATGATGAATTCCTTTTCCTTTCATCTTCTCTGTCTGCTCTGTACAGCACTGTGTGGTCTTGAAATTAGAGATGGAGGGCTAGATTCAAGTAGCCCGCCGTAAGTTTGTGCGGGCGTAGCGTATGTTATTTACGCTACGCCGCCGCAACTTACACGGGCAAATGCAGTATTCACAAAGCATTTGCTCCGTAAGTTGCGGCGGCGTAGCGTAAATCAGCCGGCGTAAGCGAATTCAAAATTTGCTAGAGGTGGACGTGTTTTATGTAAATAAAACATGACACCACCTAAATGATGTCTTTAACGAACGGTGCATGCGCCGTTCGTGAAAGAATCCCAGTGTGCATGCTCGAAATTCCGCCGCAAAACGTCAATGCTTTCGACGTGGACGTAATTTACGCAAAGCCCTATTCGCGAACGACTTGCGTAAACGACGCAAAATTAGACGCTGGCCCGACGTCCATACTTAACATTGGTTGCTCCTCATATAGCAGGAGCAACGTTACGCCGGAAAAAGCCTTACACAAACGACGTAAAAAATTCCGCCGGGCGCACGTACGTTTCTGAATTGGCGTATCCAGCTAATTTGCATATTCTACGCTGAAAGCGACGGAAGCGCCTCCTAGTGGCCAGCGTAAATATGCAACTAAGATACGACGGCGTAAGAGACTTACGCCTGTCGGATCTTAGGCAAATTTCAGCGTATCTTGCTTTCTGAATACAGAAAGAAGATACGCCGGCGCAGATTTGAATTTACGCAGCGTATCAATAGATACGCCGGCGTAAATTCTCTCTGAATCTAGCCCAGAGTCTGGAAGCAGCTTCTGCTGTGTGCTCTGTTTAGAAATTCCACAACGCTTTAGGTCATGGTGGCATTCTATATTAAATGGTAAATACGAGATCAAGAATTTGTATAACTAGAATATTCTTATTTAACAAATAAAAACATGTAAAAGTAAAAAAAAAATATAAACATCCAATAAACCCTAAAAACAAGCTGTGTGCAGCACAGTGATAATGCCCCGGCTAATTTTACATGGTAATATCTGAGTTTTTAGAGGCATGCGGTGCCCACAAAGTGGATTTATATTCTTCGTGGCTGTTATGGGGATATGTTTAATTGACAGTTTTTGCGCATAGAGTTCACTTAAATGGTAAGTTCACCTTTACAGAAAATCTCTAAGCTTACCTTACACTGGACCCCCTCTCCATACCCCGGTCCTGCTGTACCAGACTTCCGCCATCCCCTGCTGTCAAACACGGAAAAGCCACTTCACCGGTCTGGGGTTTCAAATCCTCGGACCAGTGAAACGGCATTTTTTTGTCTGACAGCAGGGGATCGCGTCAGTCTGGTGCAGTGGGACTGGGGGGGGATTGGGTATTGGGGTCCAGTGTAACGTCACCCTACAGATTTTCTGTGAAGGTGAACTTACACTTTAAAAGGTCACTTTTACTTGAAAGAATTAAAAAAGATATTGTTTTTACACTTTTTTCAATTTTTAATGAAAGCAGTTGCATAGCCAAGTCGTTTCTCTCCCTATGCTGGAGACTCCTCAGTAACTTTCTAGTTGTTAATTGTAATTTATTGCCCTGACACAATACTTGGGAAGGATAAAGGAGAATTTACAGGTGACATTTTCATGTCAATGCTTTCACCCAAGATTCACACGTGTTTCTAATACAATCCAATGTAAAATGTGTGTACATTTTGGGTGAAAGTTGTCTGATAGCATTGATGAATAGACCCCTAACTATAATATGTATGACTGATGCAATATTAAATATAATATTACTTATAGGTCTGTGTTAATACCGGCTAACGTATATGTTCTTTTACCAGACATGTTCACGGCTCAAATGAAGAAAACTATGAGAAGAAATCACTAACACATAGATTGATATGCAATGAATTTATTAATCAATTATTTGAAAATCAGTAGAGACTACTTTCTAATATTAATTTAGAGAGATTTGATTTAGGAAAAAAAGGTAAATGAAAAGAGAGTATTGATTGGAATTTCAGTATTTGATTGCATCCATGTGAAGGATCTTCTTTCCATGTTCACACAGAGAGGCCCACCCCCTGTAAAAGAATAATGTGATATCAGTATTGTACATATTAAATCATATGTTATTATAAGTCTTTTATTTGGGAGTTGTGATAAACTAAATACAATAATCAGATTTGTGATTTTAGAAGACAGTGGGTGTCATTTATATCAGATGCTAATGGGGGACATACAGGAGTCCTGGCAGAGTTGGAAGTAGTTTTTATTGACTTTTATGGCTGGATTTACATTAGTGCGCGGTTCGAAGTCATTCACACTGCTGTGCAAATCACATGCGATGTCTGTGCGATGCAAATTCAGCCATACAGATTGTACGTCTGAATTTGCGTCGCATTCAGACCAAAGTCGTGCAGGACCCTTTTTTTGGTCCGCACCAGAATCGGATCGCATAGGTGTACACGCCCATGTGATCTGATTCATGTCGAATTGACAGTTCACACTGCGATATGCAAACCGATCTGGGGTGTCATTGACTTTGTATTGATACTCCCAGCGATTCGCCTAGGGCAGCGTGAACTGCCTGTGAGTCGGGTGCGATGCAGGAACCCACAGTGGATTTGCAGGGCTTCCTGCATCGCACCAATGTGAACTGAGCTTTAATCACAGCTGAATAGTACAAAGTGTTGAATTATGCACTTAGTGAAGCAAACATGGGATTGGCAGAGTGCTTGTCATCGCACTGCACCTCACACACTGCTGGCTGCCTAATGTATGACTCGCTTCTCTCCATAGAGTGCAATGATTTGCAATAGCATCTCCCGCAGACTGGATTTATACTACTACATACTAGTCAATACTCTGCTAATACTGCTGAATTAATACAATATTATAAATGTCATTTAGTTATGAAAAAAAAAGTGTCTGAGACAAACATTTTTTTACTGAACCACAGCCAATCAGCTTTTACATTTTTATTTTCTAAGCTTGAAGAAAAATAATAAAGATCATAGGCGTGCGCACATAGGGTGTAAGGTGTGCCTGGGCACACCCTAATCACCCTGTACTATGCAGATTCCCCCTGCTGACTGGCTGCAGAGAAAGGGACTGGGGAATCTCTGTCCTCAGTCCCTTTCTCTGCCTCAAAAGTTAGACATCAGGGGTCTGTTTAGACCACTGATATTTCACCAAAGCCCCCAAACAGGGCTCCTAAAAAAATAATAATAAAAATAAAATTGTAAAAAAATAATAATAATAATAATACAAACAAAGATAAACTACTGACACCGATCTCTGCCCTGCTGACAAAGCCCTACTGACTTGCCCACTGCCATATATGGTATATTACACACACGTGTGTTTGAGCTTTGGTGTGCACACCCTAATGCAATAGGCTGCGCACACCTATGATAAAGATAGAGGCTGACTGGTTTCTATGGGCAAGGGCATCAGCTGAGATGGAACTTGTCTCAGACACTTGTTCTTAATTCTCTCTCGCTGTCTTAGTTGCTCATTACTATTTCAAGAAACTCCAGGTACAAGCCCAGACCTTCCTTCAGTAATACATTTAATCCTATACACGAAAAGCTTGTGTACTCGGGTGTTTGTTTACTTCTGACAAATGTTGGAGCAGTTTAGGAGGATTTGGATTTTTAACTGGATCATAAGGAGCAGTGCTCACTTGTTTTAGTGAATTTAGCATATCATTTAATATATTAATCTGAACTGCTATTTTTCCCTTCTAAAAGTCAATGTGGATGCATTCAGAAGCTTCATAAAGCAAGCTAAAGGGAAGTATGAGGCAGGTCAGAAGAAACTTAAGTCTGGCTTCAAATGTAGACCATTTTTCCGGAATTCACAAGTGTACCTAATTTGAAGGATGGTAAAACGTAGAAACTTGGGGCCCTTGGTAGGTGCCCAGGTTGCACCCTTTACCAACAGCACTCATTTTTGTGATACCTGATTTTATTTCTGTGTATAGAATAGACAACTCATAGATATGTGTAGACATTTTATTAGGCCTCAAAAACTTTTGTTTGCTTACAGGTTGCACTTTCTCTGTTCTATCCAGGCGGGTTTTTATTTACTATAATGTGGAGGTCAACACATCAAAAAATTCCTGATAAAAGGAAACTCTATTCTAACAGACATACTAAGGGCACCAACAGAGTAAGACAGGCCATAGATTATGCGACTTTTGATCTGCAACAATTGCTTAATTCCCCCATCAACACAGACTGTATTCCTTCTGCAGAGCTATTGTGATCACAATGTATTGTGAACACAATGATTGTTGCTAGTAGCTATAGCCGCTGGCAATAATCGCATGCTAAAAAATTGTACATGCTGGTTTTACCCAAGGCAATCAATGGATCGACTTGGCAACATTCAGCCTGCCCAAACATGGATGGAATCTTGACAGCACTCTGCTGAACTGATTGAAATTCCATCTGTATAAAGCTGGCTTTAGTGTTTCGAGCCATAAGGTTCTAGCAAAGAATCTAATGGTCTGTACAAAAGATTTGTGGCATATTTGTGATGTGCTGATCTCCACTACTTGTTAAACTTAACTGCCTGTGTGGAAATGCACAGATAGTGAACTCCATTGCCCAGGCTTTTTTTGAAAAAAATCATCATATTAGATGAACTGTTCACATAAGTGTTTATATTTCAATACTGCTTTAAAATAGAATACTTGTTCAATTTACTGTCCATGCAAATTTACGGCCATGGCATTAAAAAAAAAGAATGGTTTGATTTACTTGGTTATTAAATAGTAAAAACAGACAATTATAAAAATAATAAAGGCATGAATCTTAAAGCAGTTAATAATTAAGTAAAATATTATTTAGATTTCAAAAACTAGGATCAATGGATATATTTTGCATCTACAGATGGAACTTACCAAAACACCACCTAAATTTCCAAGCCCATCCTGGTTGAGGAAAAGAAAGCAAATTTATATTTAACTACAGACAAAAAATTGCAACCCAGCACTCTAAAAGAGCTAAAAACACTAATCATGGTGAAATGTCTAAGGTATAAGTGTTGTAGCCCAAATCTTCCACCACTGAGGATACCCGCGGTACATCCTAAAATTAAAAAATACGAAGAAAAAAGAATAATAGGCAAAACACACATCCAGTGTCAGGAGATAATTAATCAGACAGTGAATTATTGAACATTGAAGAAACCATAGAGCATCAGTACTAATTATGATGTGTGTTAATTGTGTCCAATTGTAATAGTCACAGTGAAGTCTGGATGGAACTTGACAGATCTGCTATAAATGTTCAAACATGAAAAGAGCAGAGTCACAGCTTGTGGATCATCCATATACTGTTTATTGGCAGAGAGTTTGCTTCAAAGATCCACTAGAGGAAGATCTCAATGCACAAAAAGCACTCCATTCAGTAGTATAACCATAATTATATAAAATGTGTATCACCGTGTAGCAACTCAAAATCGCCGTAAATTAGAGTCCCACATTTTTCCACACAAGTTTTTGATAAATTGCAAAGAACATATGGTGCAGCGCTCCACAAGTATAAATCAGAAAAAACATATAAATAAATTAGTGCTAATAATATACAGTGAATAATATATAAACTGCAAATAATTGTACTTGAATAAATTATAAATGCATAAATAACAAATAATTGTGCTTAATTAAAACAAAGAGTGTACTGTATACAATGTAAATAAAGCTTTATATTACAATGCTGTGTTAAAAAATGTTTGTCCTTTTTTGCAAAGAAAATGTATGCAACATATATGCCACAATATACATCAATCAAAACTGGATGCTTATCACAGTCTCTTCTCCACCACAATTGCCACCTTGTTATCCTCCACATTCACCAAATATGTGCAAAGTTGCCTCTCTGGTAGACAGCTTCTGAGGAAGTCCCTGTACATAACACGTAAAGCAGGGTGCTGATTGTGACGTCATTCCGTGAGTGGGCGTACTTATCTCAACAACCATTTGGGAGGACAGGAGTGTTGTATATGTGAATGAGCCCACTGAGGATGCTGGCTGCTTGGTATACATGCCTAGTCTAAGACTGCTACACTGTAAGCGCAGCTAGATTTGTTCAATAAATAGCCCTGAAACAGAGAGCATTAGATCTTCCCCTTTTTGTTTTCATATGCTTCTATCGAGCATTGAGGAGATGGTGACATAGTAGAAGAGGCAAGTTGACCAGATAGTTGATTGCAATCCTTAACAAGACATGATGTGATCATTGCTGGAGAGTGATGCTGTTCTGATCAGACTATTTTTGACCTTTTTGTTGTGATTGATGAACATTGCAGTTATTTTTTTGTGTGAAATATATACTGTATTTATTGGCGTATAACACTCACTTTTTTACCCTGAAAATAGAGTGTAAACTGTGCCTGCGTGTTATACGCAGGGGGCCGTGGAAATTTTTTTTCCTGAAACTTCCCTCTTAACCACTTCCATACTGGGCACTTAAACCCCTTCCTGACCAGAGGACTTTTTGCGATTCGGCACTGCGTCGCTTTAACTGACAATTGCGCGGTCGTGCGACGTGGCTCCCAAACAAAATTAACGTCCTTTTTTCCCCACAAATAGAGCTTTCTTTTGGTGGTATTTGATCACCTCTGCGGTTTTTATTTTTTGCGCTATAAACAAAAATAGAGCGACAATTTTGAAAAAAAATAAAATATTTTTACTTTGTTGCTATAATAAATAGCTCAATTTTTTTTTTTACGTTTTTTTTTAATCCTCAGTCTAGGCCGATACGTATTCTACATATTTTTAGTAAAAAAAAAAAAAATCGCAATAAGCGACTGGTTTGCGCAAAAGTTATAGCGCCTACAAAATAAGGGACAGAATTATTATTATTATTTTTTTTTTTTTTTTTACTAGAAATGGCGGCGATCTGCGATTTTTATTGGGACTGCGACGTTATGGCGGACACGTCGGACACTTTTGACACATTTTTGGCGCCATTCACATTTATACTGCAATCAGTGCTATAAATATGCACTAATTACTGTATAATTTTTTTTTTTACTAGAAATGGCGGCGATCTGCGATTTTTATTGGGACTGCAACGTTATGGCGGACACATCGGACACTTTTGACACATTTTTGGCGCCATTCACATTTATACTGCAATCAGTGCTATAAATATGCACTAATTACTGTATAAATGTGACTGGCAGGGAAGGGGTTAACACTAGGGGGTGAGGAAGGGGTTAAATGTGTATCCTAATTAGTGTTCTAACTGTGGGGGAGGGGGGGTGACTGGGGGGGGTGACCGATCTATGTCTCTATGTACAAGAGACACAGATCCGTCTCCTCTCTCCCCTGACAGCACCGCTGTCTGCGAGAGCCGGGAATGAGAGATGATCTCATATGTAAACATATGAGATCATCTCTCATTGGCCGCACAGATCGCCTAGGAAACGGCCGCTCCGATTGGCCGTTCACGGCGATCTGTGACTGGCTGTGTCCAAGGGACACGGCCAGTACAGAAGTTCCCCGCCGCGCGCTCGGGAGCGCGCGCGGGGAACGTGTAAAGGAGAGGCCGTAAAAACACGGCCTGTCAGAGATTGGGAGCTGCGCTGCGGCCGTACAAAGTCGTACGGCCGTCAGCAAGTGGTTAAAGTTAGGGTGCGTGTTATACGCCAATAAATACGGTAATACATACGTTTGCTTGGTGTGATATTCAACAAAGGACTAGGAATCCTAACACAACATTTTATATAGAGCTTTATTTACATTGTATACACTCAATGATTTTCTTGAGTCTAACCATAAGGCTAGGTGCACATCTAGTGTTTTGTAAATGTACATTTCTGAACGCATTTTCTTGTTTTTGTGTGTTTTCACATGTTTTAGAGCTACACGCATAGAGCAGCCCATTCATTTTAATGGGCTGTCCTACATGTGAAAAACATGTACTTTGACGCGTTTGTCACACATTTAAAGGCAAACAAAAATTGTTTTAATTTTTTATACATACCAGAAGTGCCCGTTGCTAGGCAGATAGTCTTAATCTGTCACTTCCTGATCCGCGGTCTGTCTTCTTTCTTCTCCTCCTTGCGCTGCCTCCTGGGGAATGGGGGAGCGGTGTTTTCTGGGACCTTGTGTGCATCCCAGGAGATATCGCCCATTCACGTAGCGCCGTGCGTCTGGCGCATACGCAGTAGGGAATCGGGTGGTGAAGCCGCAATTCTTCACTTCTTGATTCCCTCACCGAGGATGGAGGCGGGGCAGCCGAGACCTGAGAGATTGCTCGGCTTTGGCTGCCTTCATTGCGGGCACCCTGGACAGGTAAGTGTCCTTATTAAAAGTCAGCAGCTACAGTGTTAGTAGCTGCTGACTTTTAATTTTTTTTTTTTTTTAACCGGACCTCCGCTTTAACAATGAATGGCACCACATATGGGACACATGTTCTATGAACATGCATGTTCACTGAACAGCTTAGGTGTGAATGTAGCCTAAATTATTTGTTTCAATAAAGTATCCATTTATAACCCCAAAAAGTTGGGATGCTGTGTAAAATCTACATAAAAACAGTATGCAATGATTTGAAAATTTCATAAACCCATATTTTATTCACAATAGAAAACATTTCAAATGTAAACTGAGAAAATTTACAATTTTAAGAAAAAAATCAGGTAATTTAAAAAAAAAGTTGGTACAGGGCAATAAAAAGCTGGCAAAGTAAGTGGTACTAGCCAGGAAGAGCTGGAAAAACATTTTACAACAAATTAGGTTAACCAGTTGCCGACCAGTCACCACAGTTATACTGCAGCAAGTTAACTCGGTTGTGTGAATCGACGTACTGGTACATTGGTTCGTGCACTGGCTTTTGAGGGAGCGCGCCCTCCGCTGGAGGCTTTTGTGATTGCGGTAAAGAAAGCTAGAACAGGGATCTGTCAATGTAAACGAACAGATTCCCATTCTGACAGGGCAGAAGAGAGAGACAGAGATCAGCTGTTCCTAGTGATCAGGAACAGTGATCTCTCTCTTTTCCCAGGCAGCCCATCCCCCATACAGTTAGAAACACTGTGCAGGGAACACAGTTAACCCTTTAATCGCCCCTAGTGTTAATCCCTTCCCTGCCAGTGCTATTTATACAGTGATCAGTGCATTGATGTCACTGGTCTCCAAAATGTGTCACTTGGGGTCAGATTTGTCTGCTGCAATGTCGCAGTCCCGATAAAAATTGCAGATCGCCCACCATTACCAGTAAAAACAATAAAAAAAATCCCTAAGGCTTTCTCCTATTTTGTCGACTCCAATCAATACACGTTTATTACGATTTTTTTTTTTTACCAGAAATATATAGAATGCATATTGGTCTAAACCAGTGTTTCTCAATTCCAGTCCTCAGGCCCC
The DNA here is from genome assembly GCF_905171775.1 of Rana temporaria. Taxonomy (NCBI): domain Eukaryota; kingdom Metazoa; phylum Chordata; class Amphibia; order Anura; family Ranidae; genus Rana; species Rana temporaria. The sequence continues at coordinate 127,901,614 of NC_053495.1, read as the reverse complement.
CCCAACAGGTCAGGTTTTCAGGATTTCCCTCAGATGAAAAGGCTGTGGTGATTACTAAGGCAGTGAAACTGATCAAATCACCTGTGCAAAATAATGGAAATCCTGAAAACCTGACCTGTTGGGGGGGCCTGAGGACTGGAATTGAGAAACACTGGTCTAAACTGATGAATACATTTTTTTGGGGATATCTATTATAGCAGAAAGTAAACAACTTTCAAATCAAATTGGTCGCTCTTTTTTTGTTCATAGAGCAAAAAAATAATACCTACTTTTTTTTTAAATAAAGGCACATTTTCTCACTTTAAACTTTTGATCTGTATTTTATTTACTACTGTGAATAAAATATGGGTATATGAGATATGAAAAACATTGCATTCTGTTTTTATGTAGATTTTACACAGTGTTCCAACTTTTTTTTAGAAATGTGGTTTTAAATAAAATATGGAGACAACTGCCTGGAAGTCTGCACCACATCCCCAGCCCTTGGTGTGATTCTAGCTGTCATCTCCCATTCCGCAGCACTCATGCACAGACAGTTGGGAGGGGGCAGCACCACTGACGCAAGGAAGCTTACCGTTGGCACATTTCCCTCTAGTGGCCATGGATCTCTAAAGCCTCGTACACATGACCAAGTTTCTCGGCAAAAACCAGCAAGAAACTTGCTGTTTTGGTTTTTTTTTTGCCGAGGAAACCGGTCGTGTGTACACTTTGACGAGGAAACTGTCGAGGATCTCGTCGAGCCAAAAAGAGAGCATTTCTTCTTTTTCCTCGACGGCAATGGAGAAATTTGGCTCGCCGAGATCCTCGACAGCCTAACAAGGAACTTGACGAGCAAAACAATGTGTTTTGCCCGTCGAGTCCCTTGGCCGTGTGTACGAGGCTTCACGCAAACTCTCTGTCAATAAATATGGAATGATCTGCAAGCTCTGAATCTGGTCTTTTTATGTGTTTTCATGAGGAGATTTGTCAGGTTCCATCCGGACTTTGCTGTGACTGTTGCAAGTGGGCACAAGCAACACACATCATCATATGGTGCTTAGATTGGCGTTTCATTATTTCTTCAATGTTTGATTTAATATTCCCCATCACTGGATGTGTGTTTTATACCTAAGTCTCTTTTTGTTTTGTGTTCTATATTTAACATACCAAAGATTTGAGTATTTGTTTAATTTTTTTACAGAGCACATAGCTTACCAGTCCAAACCCTCTGTTGAAGCATACCTGCAATGTACCAGGCCACCTATAAACACTAGTTCTTTTCCTATATATGTGTTCAGGGGGGTGGGTGTTCCATTGGTTCTCTATTTGATGTCAGTCCTGGATCGCCACTGCTTCTCCTTCTGTGCCACACTACTCCAAACCATTACACATCCCCTGATCCTGATTCTGATCCTGTATCTCTTCCTGGCCTTTCACATATCATTTTGGAAGATTCTCTCTTCTCTTTGCCTACCCTCCCCCAACAATACCAAAATAAAGTATTATAGTCCCATCCAGGACTTTCTGAATGTCTGAGATGGTTTATTTCCAATACTATACCATCTATTCACAAAAATCTATATGTCTGACTATGGGGCTTCCAAGGGAAAATTACGTGGGATCAGAAATGAATAAAACAATGGCAAAATCTGTCCTGCCTTAGGTAAAAAGTCGTAAGAGTGAAGTGACTGCAGAAAGCAAATGGTATAAATTCCTAATTTACAGTACATTATCCTATACCTATATTTTTAGATATAGTAAGATGAATAAATTCACCACCATGCAGAATCCTTATTTAGTTTCTATCATTATCATGAAATCTATGGCATTAAAGGCTGATGGAATATTTAGTAGATCTATTTTGAAAATATAACTAATGTTTCCTAAACTCCTGAAAGAATATGTAGTAAATAAATAAAGGAAACACTGTACTGTATACTACTACTACTACAACAAAACAGTTTAAAGTATTTTATGTTTTTTCAAGATCTTACTGCTATTCATACCCACAGAAGGAAAATGCATATTTAAAAAAAGATTAAAATTAAACACAAAATTTTACTTACTACCACTCCACAAACTGTTTCCAATAAAGGTCCAACTTGTTCCTGTGAAAAATAAATAAGTTACTGTGAAATATATATTATACATACATACTGTACATACATACACAAATAGATATACATATACTATATACACAAACAGATGACATGTCTTATTGCCGACCTTCTGGAAGATTTTTGACAGTGCCTGTGGCTGTGGTCTGAGCACAGCTATTGTCAATTTCACAAGTTTGTAAGGCAATAGGGTGGCAGCATTACACTTTCATTTTACAAATGAAGTCAAAGTCCAGATTATATTGTTGTCTGACACTCACTCCCCATCCCTACAACAAACCGATCTGGGCAAAATAGGTGAATAGACAGCCATCACCTAATTTAATATGGAAATCTTCCCCCTACTGAAGTTTCAGTGCTGGGTGGGTAAATACAATGGGGGTTATTTACGAAAGGCAAATCCACTTTGCACTACAAGTGTAAACTACAAGTGCAAAGTGCACTTGGAGGTGCAGTCGCTGTAAATCTGAGGGGTAGATCTGAAATGAGGGGACGCTCTGTTGATTTTATCATCCAATCATGTGCAAGCTAAAATGCTGTTTTTTTATTTTCCTTGCATGTCCCCCTCAGATTTACAGCGACTGCACTTCCGAGAGCAATTTCAAGTGCACTTTTCACTTGTAGTTTGCATTTGTACTGCAAAGTGGATTTGCCTTTCGTAAATAACCCCTTCTGACTCTAAATGATTGGTTTGTGTATAATATAGGTACTTTACTTCTTTTTCAGCATTTTCAGCATCAGGCAATGCAAGGGAAGTGCTTGTCAATTCTGCAGGCTGATTTTAGGAAATCTAGAGTTGGCTATACACTAGTAGAATCTCATTTGAATTTTTTTTTTTTTTTTTTTTTTTTACAGCGGTCGTTTGATTTTCCAATCCTTAGTGGGGTCAAATTGATGTAAATTTTCAACTGCAGTGATGAGAAAAATCAAAGGAACAGGATGGATTTTTTTTTCACACAAACTATTTTGACAACGTGTTTGTGGATTTCGTTAAGTAAAGTCTATTTGTTCCAAAATTGAATGTTAAATGAAAATTAAATTTCAAACTACTTTAGAGTGACATTTGTCAAGCCATCGACTCTACTAAGAATTTCTGTCCAGATTCTTTCATTCAAAAATCTTCTAGATATGGCAAGCTGTAGTTAAAAGCAGGAGAAAGAAAGATACTATATAAAATAATATTTTAGTAACACCGTACCAGAATTTGTTTTATTACGAGATCCGTCGCTAGTTTCGCAGCGCCAGGCTGAAAAAAAAAATTCAAATTGCATTGTTTACACTTTTTAATTACAGTATATTCCTCAAAAAAATGTTTTGCTTTTTTTCCAAGTTAAACCATCCCTCTCAGATATATATTACTAAAGGTTTGCATGGCTGAGGACTTTGTGGGGAGAACTTATAAGTGGTCACAGCTATAAAAAATATTGAACAGTTGTGATAATCTGGGGCAGAGCTGACTTTTTAATGAGGCACTTGTAGGCACAGTGTCGAGGACCTGGGAAAATGTTATGGCCTATGATAACTGAATACCACACCCTTAGACCAAGCCTCTAGGCTACTAAGGGGCCAATAACCACTCCATTGTTTGCAACTGTTTGTTAAATTATGGAAAGTCAGTAAAAGCTGAAACCTGGGAAAACAAAAATCTACCCTTGCAGTGAACCTATCCTCCGCACTGCAAGGGTTAAATGCTTGTATAGTCTAATTGTGCAGGCATAAGGCGTAATACTTACCTTATTCCTGGCTCAGTCAGGCTTCTTCCATCTATGCAGCTGTCTCTCTACGGTGCTCATAGCCACGTTCGCAAGCTCGCCTCCTCTGTGTACAATGCAGGGTTTATAGCCCTGCACTGTAAATGATGATGCTGAGGGACTGCTGCCAGTCCACAGCTTTGAGTAGAAGAGAACTGTGCTGGAGGGATAGGGTAAGTAATTCACCATATCCTTGTGCCCCTAGACTAGACTAGTAGTCTAGTACCATGCAAAGCGGTGCAAGCTAATGCACTGCATTTGCGACCTGTGTTTGGGGTGTCGTTAACATTGACACCCCTGCAGATCGCAATTTCAGAGTGTTTTGGTGTGAGCGAGGCCTAATTCCAGGAGTTCAGCTGTAATGTTAATATTTGTTTTTTTTGTTTGAATAGAGTCGGGGAGGATTAGTACCCTTGTCAGGTTGGCAGTTGGATAAAGTCACTATTTTCACCTCAACCAGTCAGAGGAAGCCTCATATTCATTGATGAAAATACAAGGCTTCTCTTGAATGGAAGAGTAGCACTGAGCCGGTGCATTGCCATGAAATGCGATTTGCCATGAAATGTGATGGTCCGCCTCCATCACATCCCATTGGCTCACTCATGTCATGTGACATATAGACACGTCATCAGTCTCAGCTAGGCTATTGGCTATCATAGGGAGAGGATCTCCTCCCCCTGTAATAGCTGCACGGAGCTGTAGTAGTAAATGTAGCTTACTCGCACACCCAGGGAGGTCAGCCTCCGTGCAGCTTATCAAAGGGCTAAGAGAGAGGAGAGGGGGGCAGGCAGATGGGAGGCTGCTCCATTATACAGGCTGCCCATGGTGTGTGTGTGTGCTGCTGGCCACACAGCCTGAGAGCAGGAGGAGGGGAGAGGCAGCCTATAGATGTGTGTGTGAGATCATTGTTTCTATACATTGTTACACGAGCAATGCACTCACTGCAACACAGGCTGCTCCTCACAGAGCTGTGCATATCACACTGGCTTCTCCTTCCTAACACTATATACCAGCTCCGTACTTTGATTGTTGGATTCTGCACCCTGGAAATCCCCCATACTCTCCAATACGACTTTTATATTATCTTTTGGTTACACGGGTATCACTATCAGTTCTATGGAAGGAGCAGGCGCAGAAGATGTGAAGGGGCGACACTTCAGCCCTCATCCACATATATAACTCAAGCTATCACAGGGAGAGGAGATCCTCTCCCTATAATAGCCTAGCTGAGACTGATGACGTGTGTATATGTCACATGACATGAGTGAGCCAATGGGATGTGATGGAGGCGGACCATCACATTTCATGGCAAAACACATTTCATGGCAGTGCACCGGACTCTCTTTATTTCAACCATACCGCTGTGTCGCTTACTTTATGTAGCTAATACTACTACAGTCCATTACAGCACACACAGCGGCTGCCACTTTATGCAATGAAAATTGTTTGTTTGAGTCAGCTTAGCCCAAATGAACCATTAAAAGCAAAAATTAACCTGAATTTCCACTTTGAGTTGTTCATACACTGATAGTTCTTTTTCAACAAAAAAGAACTAACAGACTCTGCTATACACGCCATACACAGAAGATGGAGGAATTCACTGTGCCTATTGGGCCTGTTGTATTTTGACAATCTTTATCTACAGGAGTATCTATGACCACAATTTATAAAGGAGGGGAAAAGGCTGCTGACTGATCTCTGCCTAAAATCCCTCATCCACCTAGGTGACTTATTTTTGTTTTCCCCTCTTCCGTTGTACTGCTGGAGCTCAGTGTTTTTAGCCCCCCCAATTTTTTTTTCTGTTTATCACCTGGTATAAATCTAAATAAATAAATAAATAAATCTTACCACAGCTTTTTTAGGCAGAGGACAATTTTGGGTAATCTTGAAAAAATAACAAATACTTTAGTTAGTAGAAATCATATTTTAGATCTAAACTCAAAAGGCGACATACAAAATAAACTTTTGTATATAACAAATAGCTACCGCCTTTTCCTCATGTTTACCAATAATTACATCTATGCATTTAGTGTACAGTTATAGGTACTGACAGTAATAGAAACTACTGGAAATTGGGTTCAATAGCCAACAAAGTTCTATTTGGCATCAAGGTGCAAACCTTTGCATACCTAGGGGTAGATCCACGTACCTTCGCGTAAGATTCCGCCGGGCGCAGCGTATCTAAGATACACTACGCCGCCGTAACTTATTTTTTTTATTTCAAATCCACAAAGAATTTGCGCCGTAAGTTACGGTGGCGTAGTGTTTCTCTTGCGGCGTAAGAGGGGGGAATTCAAATGGATGTAATGGGGGCGTGTTTTATGTAAATACGTTGTGACCCAACGTAAACAACGTTTTTTTTTTTAACTGCGCATGCGCCGTCCCTGGGGGTATCCCAGTGCGCATGCTCGAAATTTAACCAGAACAAGCCAATGCTTACGACGGTGACGTCATTCTACGCAAATTCCTATTCGCGGACGACTTACGCAAACGACGTAAAAAATTCAAAATGCGAGGCGGGAAAGACGGCCATACTTAACATTGAGTACGCCTCATAACAGTAGCTTTAACTATACGCCGGAAAAAGCCGCAACGCAAACGATGTAAAAACAATGCGCCCGCCGGACGTACGTGGATCGCCGTAAATAGCTAATTTGCATACACCTAGCGGCCGGCGGAAAAAATGCACCTAAGATCCGATGGCGTACTAAGACGTACGCCTGTCGGATCGACCCGAGATGCCGTCGTATCTTGTTTTGAGGATTCAAAACAAAGATCTGACGCTGGAATTTTCAAATTATGCCGGCGTATCAATAGATACGCCGGTGTAATACCTTTGTGGATCTGCCCCATAGTCTCCAGAGGTTAAAAGATACCAGTGCTGAGGGATATTTAGGATTCTCAATGCTGATCCCGTTGTGCTACTCACCCAAATGTATCTAGCTCAAGTACACAGAGCAAACATTAATAATCTAAATTCAAAATGAAACCAGATCTCCTGTTTTCCATACTTGTTCAAAGAAATGAACTGCCTGACAGTCAGGCAACTAGCATCTTCAGATGGAGGGCATAGTCAGTGTTTCTTTCAGCATAGGTTGCCTCGCAGGACTTAACACTCTTATATTTGTATGTATGAAGATGGTCCAGGACCTGATCTAAAGGGAGCTGGGGTGGGCTGTACCACCCCACTCTATGATACTATGACACCATAATGTGAAGGGGGGACTTTGATGTGATGGGGGTTTCTGATGTGATCCAGGCTGACTACCCAGAAGTAGAGTCAGACGGCACTTCCAGGTCGTGACAATACAGAAGCTTGCAGAGGGAACAAGAAATAAAGGTTCCAAACATCTCTAACACTGTGTGACAGACTGTCAGTGACCTGGTGAGTAGAGATGGGCTCGGGCGTGTTTGAAACCCCACAGTCCCGATCCCACCAGGAAGCCGACACTGCACACGGCTAATCTCAGGCAGTGAGAGTTTCCCGATCTGTGCAGCTGCGAATCAGGACATGTCTCACTGTCTGTGATTAGCGCTGTGCAGTGCCGGCTTCCTGGCGGGATCGGGCACGTGGGGTTTTCGAAACACGCCCAAGCCCATCTCTGCTGAAGAGACTGAAAAGCAGGGTGTGCTACCCGGAGAAAATAAAACAAAGGTGTTTTTGCAGTATACCCCCACACCTTTTTTTACTGCACCCCCAGATCAGACATGATAGATTTGGGATTAAAACCCAGCTGAACATTCAGTTTAAATTAGTTTAAATTAGTTAATTATATTACAAGTGTATCAAAACAAAAGCTGTGCAAATTCTTACAGTTTACTTAAAAAAAAAATGCAACAGCCAGTGATTAATTTATGGATGTCAGCCACGCCCCCTGCTGATCCAGAACTCTCCAATCGGCAGGAAGCATGAGCTTTGTGCTTGCAGAGCTATAGGTCTGAATTAGTAGGGGGCGTGTCAGACCTCTACATGGCTTACCCAGAGAGAGCAAGGGTCTCACTCTGCAACTGCTAAAAACTGCTGAAAAAACAGTAAGAATATACACACATTTTATTTTGCACTGCCCTTTGTAAACTTCTCACAAACAGATTCACAGACTCAGAAAGGCAATCTTAAACAAAAGATTAAATATGAAAAGTACTAGTCATGCTGTCGGTCTTACCAAATCCTTAATGGTCTTATTCAGATTCTAGTGCAAAAAAAACAAACAATGTTATTGGTTGTACAGAGAATCATAATGAATTATTACTGAATGCATGGCAGTATTTTTAAAGGAAGCATGATCACAAATATATGACTGAAATTATAGAGATAATAAATAAAATGCATGATTCACACTGAGCCCTTTCATTTGATTGGTATCTGCTATTGGTTGTAGGATATTGATGAGCTTTCTTGAACAGGCTCGTAATTAAAGGACATTTCTGGGACAATTAGGGCTGTTTGTCACTGAAGCAAATTCATGGGGAAATATCTACTGCTTTGCATACTTGTTGAGAGAAATTAAACAGCATGGCACATTTAAATGTATTGCCTTGTTGCTTGTATGGCTATTTCATACCTGGGGTCATAACGGCAGATTTCACCCAACACTGTTTCTATAACAGCAGATTTTCTCCCAACACCCATGCTATACTGCTGGTTTAATATCACCCTGCAAAGGCCCCCCCCCCCCCCCTCTCCGGTGTCACATTTGGCACCTTTCAGGTCTAATACAGGCATTTGCTCCCACTACCGGGCATATATATCCGCATATATCTATGCCACGTCCTGCGCCTCCTCCGCCCCCCCTGCTGTCTTCTGGGAGACACACAGGTCCCAGAAGACAGCAAGGTCCATTCAGATCGCGCAGTACGACTCGCGCATGCGCAGTAGGGAACCTTGTGGCTTCACTTCCCGATTCCCTTACCAAAGATGGTGGCGGCAGCACCCGAGAGACAGATCAGCTTCGGGTGTCGACATCGCAGGTGCCCTGGACAGGTAAGTGTACATATTTTAAAAGTTAGGAGCTGCAGTATTTGTAGCTGCTGACTTTCTGAAAATTCGGCGGAACTCCGCTTTAAATATATTCCTCAAATGCCAAAAAGAATATAAATTCACTTTGTGTGAAAATGCCTTTACAAACACAGATATTACCTCTTATAAGAAGCAGTGACATCATCACTGTGCAGAGAACAGAGCTATGTGAGGGGTCCTACAGGCTGCCTGTAGAAAACTACAGAAGAGGGCAGAGCCAAGAGGAGTCACCCTCCACAAGGAGAGAGCGCAGCATTGACTGGCTGTCACAGCCTGTAGGGGAGTGGAATGCAGAAGGCACAGCCTTCTAGGATGCACCATTTGGAGGGCTTAGTTCTCATCTGTGTGTGATGTAATAAACTGCCCACCCCCTGCTTTCCAGAAGAAGGCGTGAAATAAAGCAGGGCAGTCACATGACAATAACACAGCAAATCAAAAATAAAGTAACTATTGTTTTTTATGTAATGCCAATATGGCAGCTAAATAACATGAACTGTTTGAACTAGTGATTTTGAATCTGTACAATCACAATTTAAGTACCGTGTACAGTATTCTGTCCTGAATCTTGGTTTACTTTGTGTATTTATTCCAGATCTGTGCAGTAATTCAGTGTGAAACTTTGCCTCTGTGCAGGAGCTTCCTGTAATAAAGAATGGTCTCTGCTGCTTTCTCTTTGTGCAGGGTGACTGGTCTTGTTTCCACCCCTATTGTATTTTTTTTTTGCAGGCAGCTTGTAGTGGGTGGGGCCTGCTGGGCCCCTTCCACAGCTCTGTTTTCTGCGCAGGCTACGTACATCACAGCGATAATGTCACTGCAACTTCTGCATAATAGTATCTGGGTTTGCAAAGGCATTTCGGGCAAATGAAAGGGATTTACATCCTTTGTAATTGTTGAGGAATATATTTGAATATAACTTTTTGTGCCCAGAGTTAAATTTTAAGGAGTTACACCTTCTCCTTTTTAGAAAATAATAACTTTTCAGCTGGATGTACTCTTGAAACTAATAAAAACTAATAAAAACAAGCTTTGCATACCTCCCAACTTTCTGAAATGGGAATGAGGGATACCTATTAGAAAAAGTATGTAGGCATAGGACACACCCCCTACCACTTCCTCCTTTAAAGGGGTTGTAAAGGAAAACATTTTTTTCATAATAAGCATCCTTTACCTGCAGACATTCCTCTTTTCACTTCCTCATTGTTCGTTTTTGCTCAGAAGTTGCTCTATTCTCTGTTCTGTTCACTTCCTGCTTGTCTGACTTTACTGACCACCGTGACGAGAGGGTTTACTGCGGTGGTCAGTAACGTGCTCACCCCCTCCTGGGAACTACATCTGTGCGGCAGGACGCTCTCTACGTGTTAGAGACTTCAAGGAGGTGTGAATTACTGGGCGTGCCGCAGTTCATACTGGGAAATGTAGTTCTTACATGAACAAGCGCGAGAGTAAATGAGAGAACAGAAACTAGAATGCCGGAGGTGATATAGATGAAGGAATTTAATAGGTATTTACTTGTTTTTTAACAGAATCATTACACTATTCTGTCTGTCTACCTTGCAGACATTAATTTTAGGCAAAAAAATGTTTTCCTTTACAACTCCTTTAATGAGAATTCTACAAAAAAAAAAAAATTGATTACTTAAACCTACAAGTGCTTTTTACCACTATTATTCCTTTATATTGGATTTTTTTTTTTTTTTTTTACAGAAAGGTCTTTATATTGGATTTTAGTACTTAGAAATGCAGCAATTTAGAGATTGGGTGAAAGGTTTAGCACTGGGAAACACTTATTGATAGATAAATAGTACATTTTATATACAACTATGTAGATCAGACCAAAATTAGGGAAAAATGAGGAGGAATGAGGGACAGAGGGATATTGCTCCAAATCAGGGACAGTCCCAATAAATCAGGGACAGTTGGGAGCTATGGCATTGCTGTGGACACAAGAGAATGCTTAAAGTGGAACTTCATTCTCTCAGTCAACGTTGACTATTTTTAATTTATAATGCTGCTAGATAGGAAACAATATCATATTTACTTGTTTTAAACTTTTTTTTTTTTAATTTCTTCATTTACTTCCTGGTTTCCAGGCCTAGGTTAAGGATGTCATACATCCCAGGAGTCTTCAGGAGGGGAGGAGGGGAGGGGCTTTCATAGCCAAACACACTCTCCTGCCTGCATGTTTTTCAAAGTGATGTCTCAGCAAAATAAAGCATGGCGACATTGATAGATGGGTGAGTTTGCCTTAAATATTAAAAATGAACTAAATAGAATATTTGGTTTGTGGTGCTCAGATGCAGTGTAGTTCCACTTTAAATACATATTTTTAATTACCCTTGTATTCTTACATTTCAGAGAGGTTTATTATTATTCTTTATTATTATGCAACAACAACAACTAATAACACACATATATATATATATAATGAACAATACCTTGCAGACTTGTGTGGGATTCCGTTTATTTAGGAGGTTTGTTAGTGACTGCAATAAAATATAAAATTATTTAAATCAGCAGAACTCTTAAAGCCAATGTACAATTTAGTTTTTTAAGAAATAAAATAAAGCCCATGGGGTAAAAAAGTTGGTACCTTCATCATATTCAAAGACCTGAAAGCCCCACAATCTGGTGCCCCTCTATACAGAATTGTCATTTCAAGTTAACAAGTTGGAGCCTGGCTGCAGCCACATTTAAACAGAGGCTAATTTTAGAAAATGATTTATACTTCATGGATAACTTCAAATAAACATAAGTTATAAATAGGGGTGCAACGGATTAAAAAACTCACGGTTCGGATCGTTCCTCGGATCAGAGGCACGGATCGGATAATTTTTCGGATCACCACCAAATATAGTTCCCACTAAAATGTCCACATCTTCCCCACTGTAATGTCCACATCTCCCCCACTGTAATGTACACATCTCCCCCACTGTAATGTACACATCTCCCCCACTGTAATGTACACATCTCCTTCACCCCCACTGTAATATCCACATATTCCCCACTGTAATGTACACATCTCCTTCACCCCCACTGTAATATCCACATCTCCCCCACTGTAATGTCCGCATCTCCCCCACTGTAATGTACACATCTCCTTCACCCCCACTGTAATATCCACATCTCCCCCACTGTAATGTCCGCATCTCCCCCACTGTAATGTACACATCTCCCCCACTGTAATGTCCGCATCTCCCCCACTGTAATGTACACATCTCCCCCACTGTAATGTACACATATTCCCCACTGTGATATGATTCTACAGTGGGGGAGATGACGTGGATATTACAGTGGGGGATATGTGGACATTACAGTGGGGGATATGTGGACATTACAGTGGGGGAGATGGGGACATTACAGTGGGGGAGATGTGGACATTACAGTGGGGGAGATGTGGACATTACAGTGGGGGAGATGTGGACATTACAGTGGGGGAGATGCGGACATTACAGTGGGGGAGATGCGGACATTACAGTGGGGGAGATGCGGACATTACAGTGGGGGAGATGCGGACATTACACATCCCCCCACTGTAATATCCACATCTCCCCACTGTAATATCCACATCTCCCCACTGTAATATCCACATCTCCCCCCACTGTAATATCCACATCTCCCCCCACTGTAATATCCACATCCCCCCACTGTAATATCCACATCTCCCCCACTGTATATACGATTGTCTGCTTGCTTAGTCTTACCACTACAGAATAGAACGGCACAAGCAGGCAGATCCACGAGCAGTTGAGGCGGGTGATGATGTCAGCGCGCCGCTCTAGGGGAGCTCACCTAGGCAGCCGCTGGGTGTACCAAGATGGCTGCCGCTCCGGAGCTAGGCCGAAGCCACGGAGAATTTGTTAATGAATGTACTACAAATCCTGTCACCACTGTGACAGATGGACTTGTTGTTCTTAATGAACTACAAGTCTTGTAATTGACACTTCCTCCAGCTCTCCAACTGACAGCCCGTACAGAGGTATGGGCAAAGAGCTGGAAGAAATATTTTCAGGAACCTACCATTGCACCCACCATCCACTGATTGCGGGTGCAATGGTTTACAGACTCCAATACAAAAAATTATAAATGCACATTTGTTTTCTGCAAAAGTTTGTGCATTTATTTTTTTTCAAAGGTAACCCTAGCCTTTAAATCCTATAGTCTAAGCTTTAAGGTAACCAATTATCTGTGTAAAAGCTCACAGATAGTGATAGCGGCCAATTAAACAGTTAACACTTCCTTTTTATATGCTTCAATTGGAATTTGAATTGCTGCATTCATTAGGCAAACAAAAAACACAAATAAATAAAAAATGTATGCATACCGCAACAATCTTTGTTACACAGGTAGCCTGTAAAATAAAGTAGTGTTAGTAAGGGCTAGAAATCATTATTCAAGTCTAAGTGAACTTTTAGTATTAATTAGCTAAATATAATTCAGGTGCATGAACGCAAAAGGTATTCAAGTCTTAAGCCTCATACACACGATCGGATATCTGATGTAATCGAATCCGATGGATTTTTTTATCAGATATCTGATGAAGCTGACTTTCATCAGTCTTGCCTACACACAATCAGTCAAAAATCCGACTGTGCCAAAACGCGGTGACGTAAAACACTACGACGTGCGAGCATGCGTCGACTTGATTCTGAGCATGCATGAATTTTTGACCGATGGTCTTCCACACAGACGATCGTTTTCTTTCTATCGGTCTGTTTTCATCGGACAAACTAATCGTGTGTACAGGGCTTAACAGTTTGTTTCTTTAAAAATCAGCCGCAGCCTGAGGAGAAAATCCTGTCATGCCAGTATCTTCCAGAGTGGAACCCTTGCTCTCTGTGGGTAGTCAGAGCCAGTGCTCTCCAATCAGCAGGGAGTATGAGCTCTGCTGATTGCACAGCTACAGGTCTGACTCGGTAGGGTGCATGTCGGACCTCTGCAATGAGACCACTGCTTCTCCACAGAGAGCAAGAGTCCCTCTTGCAGCTGATAGCAGGGGATGAGATTTTCTGCTTTAATCTGTGCCTGCTTTATAATGAAAACAAACATTGTATTGATGCACTTAGTTTGTATTTAGCTGATTTAAAATTGGTTTAATTGGGCTTTAAATGCTGATAAAATAATTGAAACATGAATACTGTAAAAAAAAAAAAAAAAAATAATCCTAGAAATGGTCTGTAGCTATTGAAACAATGTTATATCTATATTTGTTAGTCCAGTTGTGTTATGAAGAGTATTTCATACCTGTGCGTTCCAAATCTTTAAATTTGATATCACCTGTAATTTCCCCTCCTGACAGGCTATGCAGGGTGTCAGGAAAATGTAATATAAGCAGTTCAAACAGTTGCTCTACTACTATTCTGGACAGTACCAGGAGACGGCTCTCTGGTAAGGTGAGGATGCTAAAGTGTGCCCCTGCCAAGCTAAGGTTGAGCCTGCACATCCACATATGCAGTTACTAGCACAGTATGGCACATTAGTGCCATTCACTGGCAGAGGAGCACCGCTGATTACATGGACAGAGACGTACTCTCCCAGTATAATCTGCATGGCTGGGCTGTAATTATGGGAAATGCAGAGGCAGGGAAGGATCCTTTCCCAGCAGGGCACCCAAGGTGAGTTCCTCGTATGTCTCTGCCTTGGCCCCAACCCTGACTCTGGAACCAGACAGCTCTGCAGTTTCCAAATCTTAAACAGAAACTGAAGTTATTCATGGGTAAACAATTAAGGTAGACATGACAATTTTAGAAAAAGGAAATGCTATTGTAGGTAGTATATAGATTTGTAGATCGCTCCAATTCAGCTTAAAATATTTAAAGCAGTGTACACAAAAATGACAGCAATGTACACGAAGCAATGACTGATCCGAAAAGGGTATTATATTTAAATTGAATCGGTTGTTTAAACTTCTACATTTATGAATTTTAGTTATTAAATTAGAACAATAGCCTAAAAAAATTTGCAAACAGGCAGGATTTTTAATGTATGTCTCTTCTGCATTACCATTCCATTGCCTGTCTGTATGCATGCACATGCTGAGATGACAGCAGTGCTGAGATTACTGAACTTCTGTGCATGCATGGGAGTGACATAATCTCGAACAATGCAAACAGCCGGAGATCGATACCCAGAAACCTCTGGGCTGAAGATGACAGGAAGCCGGTGTCTTGTCGATCTAGTTACCCTATCGATATGGTTCCATGCTTGACTGGCACAGACGAAGCCCAAGGAAATCTCCGAACCTCGGGCGGCATCCAGGCTCATTCCTCAACATCCCTGTGGATTGGAGGATGTTAAAAAAGGAGCCAGGAGGCCGAGCGAGCGCAGCGAGCCGTCTGAACGAAGCGAGGACGTGAGGCTGACTGGCCACTTACAGCAAATTCCACGTCGCCTTGGACCTTTTGCTACAGCTGTTCAGGTTCGGTGATTTCCGTCGGCTCGGATTGCGACTGCGCAGTTAAGACGGGAACCATATCGATAGGAGGAACCATATCGTCAGATCAACTCCGGAGATTACAGCGCTGGAGAACAGGTGATTATAGTTCCGCTTTAAATCTGTTGTTTGAATGTGTTTTACAATGACTAATATTCAGACATTATAATTGGTGCATTCAATATCTTTGTAAATATAGCAGTTAAGAGGAACAGCACTAGTGCTACCACAGTAACTAGTCAACGACACTGTATATACTGTAGGAATAACAACGCTGATTTATGCCTAATTATATATTTTTAGTCTGAAGAAAAGCATTAATTACAGGTGAAAATCAGAAAGATTTAAGATACTGTTAGAGATCTTACCGAATCACATAATAACGAGAGTACATCTTTTAATCCCAAACTATCCTAAAATAGAAAGAAGATACATATTTTTTACTTTGTATTTTTTAATGAATAAGTCAAGCTTCAAACCTTTCAAGGCCATTGTTGCTCAATGTATGGAGAATTAGATCCTAAATACCTCTTTCCATAACAGCTTGGAACACTTAAAGTACAACTAAAGGCATTTTTTGGAGTGGAGAGGGAAAAGAACACCTATTAGGTTTTTATTGCAATCTGTGCCCTCGTTCAAGAGATTCACCCTCTCTATTTGTCCTGTTTACCATTATCATTGCATAAGAAAGTCAACAAAGTCCCAAATGTTGTGTTGTCCCAAGAAAAGTAATAGAGGGGAATATTTCCAATGGGGAATGCCAAGAAGTTCCCTTAAATTTGTGGGGGTTATCTCTCACTTCCTGTTTTGGCTATGGGACATGAAGTGAAGGTAAATGTCCCCAATAGGACAGAGATGGCAAAAAAATAAACTGACATGGGTTATAACTTTCCCTTACTCTATCCAAAGTGAGAAATATACTTCTATTTAAAAGTGGACTGCACACTAAAACACAGTGGGGTTGATTTACTAAAACTGGAGAGTGCAAAATTTGGTGCAGCTCTACATAGAAACCATTACCTTCCAGTTTTTTTTTGTCAAAGCTTAATTGAACAAGCTGAAGTTGGAAGCTGATTGGTTACCATGCAGAGCTGCACCAGTTTTTCCACTCAGTTTTAGTAAATCAACCCCAAAGTCTGCTTATATGGCAACCCTCATGACTAGAAAATAATAATCACCTTTCTGCATTGGATTTTGGCTGATGCTTACTACCTGTGGCTGATGTCCGTCACAAGAACAAGCTTTTAGCACTTTTCAGAAGTGCATTCTTGCAGAATTTGGGATACTCGCTTTTTCCAGGGTATTACAAGGGTATGGGGGATCTGGTGTTATCTAGGGGTATAGGAGATCTGGTGTTATCTAGGAGTATAGGGGGTTCTGGTGTTATATAGGAGTATGGGGGGGGTCTGGTGTTACCTAAGAGTATGGGGGGGTCTGGTGTTACCTAAGAGTATGGGGGGGTCTGGTGTTATCTAGGAGTATAAGGGGTTCTGGTGTTATCTAGGAGTATAGGGGGTATGTGTTTGTGAGACTATTGCTTGAGCAACAGCAATCAAAGCATATTTTATAGGTACAATGAAGGTTTAACCGTGCCTCTTTAGCCCCTACCATTGTTAACAGTTTGATCGCACCCAATTTTTTTCCGTGGCGCGCATAGCGCGCTGTAGGTCACTATCTCCAGAAAATGTCTCTCATTCTCAAGTTTTAAAGTTGGGAGTTATGTGTAAGGGCCCTTTCACACGTGCGGACCATATGTCCGCATTTTTATCCGTCCGTTGCGGATGAAAACGGAACATACATGGGTCCCTATGTGATTTGTGATTTGTCCGCCTCCGCAAAGATCCACAAAATCGGACGGAAGAAAATCCTATTTTTCTTCCGTCTGCCGGCACGGATGGGATGAACACAGACATACGGTCCGTGTTCTTCTGATCCCCCATAGGGGAGAGCGGAGGAAAGACAGGGCGGTCCCTGCAAAGTGTGCGGGGACCGCCCTGTCAGCTGCCAGCTCAGCGGGGATTTTACGGAGGATCCCTGCTGAGCTGTACAGACACACGGAGGCGGATCATTACTGATCCGCCCCGTGTGAAAGGGCCCTAAGTGTTTCACCAAAATCTAGCATTATATTTGCATTATACATGCTTGAAAATTATTATTTTTTAACACACTGATTAAAACCCACTGCTTGCTCACTCCTTCTGTTTGACATAATGGGGTTACTTTATTAAAGGCAAATAGACTGTTCATATAACAAGGGAATTTTTCCTTAACTTTATGAATGTGATAAAAATTCACTTTGCAAAGAATTCCTATTAAATACTGTACATGCAAGAAAAATAAAGAATACAGTATTTCAGTTTGCGTATGATTAGATGATGGAAGTCATCAGAGCTTCGCCTTATTCAAGCTAAGAGAAAATTCCCTTGCATAGTTAAGTCTACTTGCTTATCAGAGTGCAGACTGGGACAGGCAGCCTGCACACATTATTCCTTTTACTCACAAGGTCCTAAGGTCCTGTCATTCTTTTAAAGCCAAAAAATTGTTTGGACCGTGTATAAGTCAGAGTGAGGATTCTAATGTGAGCATGTTAAAAGCAAGAAAAACCTCCCCATGTTTGTTAATAGATATGATATTCTGTAGGACCATCATGCAGGCTGAACTTTTCATTGTGCTTTTGTTGTTCTTGTTTTTAGCATCAATATAATAGACAGGAAAGTGCTTTTAGTTTATATTAGAGCCAATTAACACTCTTTTAATATCAGTAAACTTACCAAAGCTGTGATAACAGTTTCTACAATAGGTTGTGCAGAGTCAGCAGTGACATCCACCAAATTTACCTAGAATGAGAAATAAATCATATATTATATGCATTGTCATAGTGTTTACAAACTGTACTAATTCATTCTGTTTTTGATTCAGGGTCTATTCACACCAGGTGTGGTAGGACTGCATTAGGTGGCAATTTCAGTACATTTCCACCGCAAGACAAGGCAAAATGTCGCAGTGTTACATTTCAAAAAGGTTCATTAAAAAAAAGACAGTTTTCATTGAACAGCGTGATGTGTCATGGTTGGCGCATTAGTATTACAGTCACCCCACTTCAGTTGCTGCGCTACATGTAATGCAGCGGCTGTTGTGAATAGACCCTCAAACATACTAAGAAGAGAACATTTTCTATCAGTCAAATCAGAAAGTAGTGCCAGATTAGTGCTCATTTATTTAAAGCTCATGTAGAACTCAATTACTGTAAACCTCCCTAATACAAATTGCAAATTTATGTTGTAGCTCTGAATGGGAAGAAATGATTACATTTTGCACCTTATCAGTCCTTGTATGTAGTGGCTACATTAGTTTCAGGTTGTCTTTTCCTTCATTTTCACCTAGCCTTACTCACTCAACTGTACAACTGTATACATGAAGAGAGCCATGGTTGTCACTCTAGACCACTCACCTCATTACTAACCTTCACTCCCCATATCAGTTACATACAGTAGGGAAGAGTTCTTTTGTAGGTCACAGAAGGGTAGCTGGGAAAACTGATTAAGCCCCGTACACACGACCAGTTTCCTCAGCAGAATTCAGCTTCCGACCGAGTTTCTGGCTGAATTCTGCCGAGAAACCCGGCCGTGTGTACAATTTCGCCGAGGAAGCCGACGAGGAGCTCGACGAGGAGATAGAGAACATGTTCTCTATTTCCTCGTTGTTCTATGGGAGCTCTCGGCCCGCCGAGCTCCTCGGCGGCTTCAGGGCTGAACTGGCCGAGGAACTCGATGTGTTTGGCACGTCGAGTTCCTCGGCCGTGTGTACGGGGCCTGAGACTTGTTGGTATATCAGTTCAGAGCACAGTAAGTTAAAGTGATTGTAAAGGTAAATTAAAAAAAGAAAAATAACAAGCATGTCAATACTTACCTGCCCTGTGTAAGCCACGAACCTGCTCCTCTTTTTGAGTCCCCCCGCCGACACTCCTGGCCCCTCCCCTCTGTCCAGTGCCCCCATGGGAAGCAGCTTTCAATGGGGGCACTTGTGTGTGCCCCGCTGCTGTGTAAATTGACAGACAGCGGGACTCGCCCCTACTCCCAGCTTTCTAGTCATTGGCATTGATTGCAAAGACAGCAAGTCCCGGAAGTGAAGGGAGAGAATAATTGCAGATGTGCATGGCGCTGGATCGAATGAGGTCTCAGGTAAGTAAAAGGGGGAGGGGGTATATATATCAATGGCCATTGAGCACCCCATATTGCTTTACTACGTGATCACTTTCATGTCATTATTTCAATGTATGACTTTTATTGAATAAACCTTAAATTGGTTTTATTGACCTGCGCTATTGGAGCCCCCTTTCTTTTATTTTATCTCATGGTTTGACCGGAGCTTCAGCCAAGTCCATTGTTTGTACTCCTGGATACACGGTCCAAGGATTTCCTTTGGAATCTGTTGCAGTTCTACAGCACGCCGTTTGAATATCGCTGGTTCCCGGTGTCCATGCCAGTTGGAGTTTCATCTACAACTTCCGTCCTACATCCGGTTGCAGTGGTCCCGGTTTCCAAATGACCACTATGCCCGTTTGACTCTTTTGCTGTACAGTATCAGAGTCCAACTCATCCGGTAAGCGTATTTATACCTACCTTATATCTGATGTTATTGCGATTTCTACAGATTACTGCAGACAACTTGATCACCTGTTTGTTCTGTCAATCACTGGACATCAATCCACTCTACACCCTTCACCCATTGTCCTATTGATGATCCACTTCAAGTTCCTATTAGAGACTTGGTCATGTTTTTTCTTTTTTATATGGAATTTTATTTTTGACTATTTCAATGTCAGTCTGATATGTGCACTTGCAACATTTAATGTTGGTGTCTCACCTGATATCCCACATTGTATCTTTAGCGCTACATTTTTTGTTCAATATCATACTTACCTCCACTGTGCAGTTCGTTTTGCACAGAGTGATCTTGGTCTGGTTTTCTGGTGTCCCCCAACAGTGCTCGCAGGTCCCCCCCACATCGAAAAACCCCCTAGGAGAAGCATTCTCCCTGGGGGTTACCGTGCGGGCGTGCTCTGGAGTCCAGCATTTGCGCGCATACACACAGAATGCCGGACTCGGCCCCGCCCCCCGGCACCCGCGTCATGCATTTGATTGACAGCAGCGGGAGCCAAAGGCTGCACTGCTATCAATCTATCCAATCAAGAGCTGAGACACGGGTCAGAGAGGGTGTGCACGTCTCCGGCGTGGGAACGAACAGGCTCGAACGAACACAAGGGTTTACAACCCCTTTAATCACTGTGTATGGAAACCACCTCTGAAAATTTTCAATGCAAAGTGCTAGTGTGTAAACTTACTTCACCAAGCCCGAGGATTTTGCGGAGATCACAGCCATCCTGTTGGGTAATAAGAAATCAGATCACATTACTGCGGCTTAACCTCCTGGGCGGTGTTCCCGAGTCTGACTCGGGGTGAGATTTTTGGGCAAGGATCGGTAACCCCGAGTCAGACTCGGGCTCGCCTCGCTGGATGTACAGGGAGTTTCACTTACCTTGTCCCTGGATCCAGCGATGCCACCGCGCTGTGTGAGCGAGCAGGACCTCGCTCGATTCACACAGTGCCTCCGTGTGACGCCGATCTCCGTTCCCTGCGACGTTACGACGCACGGGGACGGAGAACGGCGCCAAATTCAAAAAAGTAAACAAACACTATACATACAGTATACTGTAATCTTATAGATTACAGTACTGTATGTAAAAAAAACACACCCCCCTTGTCCCTAGTGGTCTGTCCATTGCCCTGCATGTCATTTTATATAATAAAAACGTTTCTTTCTCCCTGCAAACTGTAGATTGTCCATAGCAACCAAAAGTGTCCCTTTATGTCAAAAATAGTTTTAGATCAGCTAAAAAACAGCGATAATAAATTATAATCACTTGCAGAATTGTGCGATAGCGATTTGTGGGGAAATTCGTCATAAAAAAAAAAAAATAATGACAGCAACAATTCTGCAACTGAGCAAATTTCAGTGATTTTGATTTGATTACATTATTGAATAATTTTTATTATAATTATATTATTATTTGTTATATTGATTTATAATTATTTATTATATTATAATTTATAATTTTGTTTTTAAAAAAATTTCATACCCGGGATGCCTATTAGAAGCTTGTTTGGTCAGATTTAAGTGAGTTATTTCTAAAAATGACAGACCTACAATATAAAACGCCAAATTTCCTTGCAAATAATGGTACCGCTTTCAGCATGTTTTTTCTGAAAGAATCATACCGCCAGGGAGGTTAAACAAAAAGTTCCTTCTGATTATATACAGGATGTGATAGGGACAGTGAGCTGCATCATTCACATAAAGTGTCACCTGCAGAGGAAATGTAATATAGCCATTTAATCAGATGTAATGCTGCTCTGTGAGGGGCATTATATGTAGTATAACATATGAGTCTAATAAATGGTGACACTCCAGTTTCCCTGTTATTTACAAAGATTATTTGGACAAGATTAGCACCAGCCAATAAAAATTCTGATTTAGCTGAAGAACCAATTTAATGGAAGATCATTTTTTAGTAAATAAAAGCAAGCATGATGTGACAGCCATAAACTAAGGTAAATTAGGCTCTAAATGTTACAATTACCGGTATTTCTTGTGATGATCAGAATGTATTATTGGACACATTTGTATCCTGAGTATTAGCTAGTCTGGCTGCATATTCTAGGACACAACTAGCCTATACTGAGGGTCAGAGGGAAGCTATAATGGTTTGGGGTCAAATATATGTTATTTCTTTATTTTTTAAAGTGTACATATAGATACAACTTTTGTTGTAATACCATCAAATAACATAAAAATTTGGCATTAGGGTCAATGAAATGTATAAAATATGCACTGTAGTTAAACAAAACACAGGCTTGTCTTACCACCACATTTCCATACTCTTCTACAAACTTAACGATTTTTGCAGCCTTGTCCCGTGATGACTGTGGAAGTAAAATGCAATCAGTTAAACATGCAGGAGAGGAATTCTGCTTATGATGCAATCTTATTAGAAAATGTATATAATATAACCTATAGCATCACAACACTGTAGTACTTGTTCATTTCTATTTTGTCTTATCTAATATATCAAGGCAAATATGTACTGGGAGAAATATGTGGACTACCATTGCTAAATCTTCCAAAAATGCCATGCTGATCTAGTGAATTGAGTTCTGAATTCACTTTGACTTTACTTGCTGCATACTTGTTCTGGGTCATTAACTTAATAAAATAAAACAAGAGGTAAACAAACAAGTAGCATATTTAGGATAGGTCAGCAATGACAGCCCCATATTTTCTTCAGTAGAAGCTTACTGTAATGCAGGCAAAACAACTTTTCTTGAAAATCAGAAATGTTGTGCGTTTTGTGATCCAATCTAATTTTGTGGCTGGGAATCTTCTTTTCTTTCCAGGTCACATCTCACGCTCATTTCTTTTTCATTCATATTTCTCACACGATTCTCCCATCATTGATTAGAAATTTGTTTGTTTTTCAAAAAATGTCAACATCACTCAAATTCGATGGCCATGCGAAAATCAAACATTGCTGTGGCCCACAAATTTTGCGAAATTAGAAGGCAAAATTCTCAATTGCGATATTTGAATGAAAATGAGTTTGGAATTTGACCTGTGTGTGGCCGGCATGAGACTGAACTTCAGCCAAACAGCTTAAAACACAGTTAAAATACATATATGTGAGCTATTTTATTGCTCCCGAGGCACCTTGGGGCAAATCCACAGAAACCTAGCCTAACTTAACTTTTACCATTTAAAGCGGATGTGCCATGGGAACAAAATATTAAAAGTCAGCAGCTACAAATACTGCAGCTGCTGACTTTTAATATTAGGACACTTACCTGTCCTGGAGTCCAGCGCCGATCGCAGCAGAGCACGAGCGATCGCTCGTCACTCTGCTGCTCCCCCCGCCATCCACGCTGAGGGAACCAGGAAGTGAAGCGCTGCGGCTTCACTGCCCGGTTCCCTACGGCGCATGCGCGAGTCGCGCTGCGCCCGCCGATTGGCTCACACGCTGTGTGCTGGGAGCCGAGTGTTCCCAGCACACAACGGGCGACAGACGGGATGTGACGGAATGCCCGTCTTTCGCCCGTATCGTGTGGCCGGAAGTGGGTGCAAATACCTGTCTTTAGACAGGTGTCTGCACCCCCCTCCCCCCTGAAAGGTGTCAAATGTGACACCGGAGGGGGGGAGGGTTCCGATCAGCGGGACTCCACTTTAGGGTGGAGGACCGCTTTAAGTTACACTGGCGGAAAATTTCTACCTAAGTGCCCGATCCACAAAGCACTTACCTAGAAATTTTCGGCCGTGTAACTTAAATGTCTCCGGCGCAAGGCGGTCCTCTTCTGCAGGGGGCGATGACAATTTAAATGAGGCGCGCTCCCGCGCCGGCCGTACTGCGCATGCTCGTGACGTAATTTTCCCGACGGGCAGCGCGCAAAATTACGTTACGCCGGGCTTTGTGGATTGCGACGGGACAATAAAGTTGCGTCGGGTAAAAAAAAAGTTACGCGCCGAAAAATATAATTCAAAATTTTAAAAAAATCGCGGCGATAGAAAAAAAGGTCTGTTTTTACAAGGTGTAACTAGTTTACACTTTGTAAAAGCATCCGTAATTTTACGTATGCAAACGTAAACTTACGCAGAAAAAACAAAGCTGAAAAGCTTTGTGGATCTCCGTAAGTCCTCATTTGCATACGCAAAGCGCATTTCAACACGAAATGCCCCCAGCGGCGGATGCGGTACTGCATCCTAAGATCTGACAGTGTAAGTGTCTTACAGATGTCAGATCTTCTGCCTATCTTTGGAAAACTGCTTCTGAGGATCAGTTCCAAAGATAGGCACAGGGATACGCAGGCTGAACAGCAGTTCCGCCTGCGTATCCCTTTTGAGGATTTGGCCCTTTATTCCTGAGTTAGGCTCAGGGTGAATTTTCAGTACCAAAAGCAGTAACCCCGAGCCACACTCGGGATCACATCGCAGGATCCATGTACAGCTTACTTACCTTGTCCCCAGGATCCTGCGCTGTCTCCCCGCTGTGTCTGCAAGCTGTGTTTCTGCTCGATGTATCACAGTGCCGAGCTCAGATCCCTACGAGCATTGCGAGTTGCGACGCACGGGGACGAAGCCCGGCGCCAAATTCTAAAGTGAAAAACACAGAATACATACAGTACTGTAATCTTACAGATTACAGTACTGTATCAAATAGTTTCACATTCCCTTTGTCCCTAGTGGTTTGTCCAGTGCCCTGCATGTAGATTTATATTATAAATACTGTTCTTTCTGCCTGGAAACTTGAGATTGTCCATAGCAACCAAAAAGTGTCCCATTTACGTCAAAAGCGGTTTTAGAACCAGCTAGAAAACAGCAAGAATAAATTAGAAACACTTGCAGATTATGATTTGTGGGGAAATTCGTCATCAAACACTGAAAGTAATGACAGCAACAATTCTGCAACTGAGCACATTTCTGTGTTTTTGATTTGATTACATTATTGAATAATTTTTATCATTATTATATTATTATTTGTTATAATTATTTATAGTTATTTATTATATTATAATTTATGATTTTGTGTTTCAAACTTTATCATACACTGGATGTCTACTAGACTGTTGTTTGGACAGATTTAAGTGAGTTATTTCTAATGCCGTGTACACACGATTGGAATTTTCTATGGATATTCCGACCGCGTGTGTGCCCCATCTGAGTTTTTCCATCAAAAATTCTGACGGACTTAGAAAGAGAACATGTTCTCTTTTTTTCCAATGAAAACAAATTCTATCGGAAATTCTGGTCGTCTGTATGGAACTCTGACGGAGAAAAAAACATGCATGCTCAGAATTAAGTCGACGCATGCTCGGAAGCATTGAACTTTTTTCTTGGCTCGTCATAGTGTGGTACATCACCACGTTTTGGACGGTCGGAATTTGGTGTGACAGTGTGTATGCAAGACAGCTTGAATGGAATTCCGTCTGAAAAATCCGTCTGAGTTTATCCCAACGGAAATTCTGATCGTGTGTACAAGGCATAAGAATTACAGGTCTACAATATAAAATGCCAAATTTCCATGTGAAACAATTGTACCGCTTTCAGCATCAAAAATCGGACATAATCATATCGCCAGGGAGGGTAAGCAGGGAATGTGTATGGGTTATTTGTAGAAAATAAGAATATCGTTTAGAGTGACTTTAAGCTCTACTGAGTAAACCATGTCAGAGGAGTAGTGGGATTGGTTTAATATTACTGAGTGCGACTTCCTTTCTTTAATTTTTATTAGTTACCCTATGAACATTCATAGCACAGAAATTAATATTATTAAAACAATTTTTATCCATTTTAGTGCATTCTATTATATGACTTTATACAAGATAACTTTTTTTATGTCTAATAATTACCGAGTCACTGGTATATACTGCGCATATAAAATCTACAAGATCTGTAGCGAAGTTTGGAGCCGCCTGTTCGAAAAAAAAAAAAAAAGCATTAATAAGTCATGGATTTTGCAATACAAAGTATCTACCAACATTTTACAGCAGAGATCCACATATTTGTTTAGTTTGGGGGCCGTTGAACAATGAAGGGAACTGTACTGGAGAAGTATTGAGGCTGACAATGATAACCTCTCCTTCTGAGGTACCAGTTCCCTCACTGTCATGGCCATCCAGTGGCTTCACTACTTTATAAAACCCTGACTCAGAGCAGTATACAGATAAAGGACCAGGCACAATACTTCCTAAAATTTCTAGAAAAGGGCAGAGAGAAATACTCACCTGTGACCAGCGTCGCTCCCTCACGGGCCGCATGAGTGAGATATTGTAACTCATGCTGATGGAAACAATGCAGAATCTCCCTCACCGGTGATGAAGTATTGCTTCTTCATCTGCCCAGTGAGCAATGCCATGGAAACAGTTAAATGTTTCTCTCTGTCCTTTCCAGCATTCCTGTCACCAAAGAGTGGGGGGGGGGGGGGCTGGGGGGCTGCGGGCATGAAGTGCCACCTCCCTGAAATTTGTTGGTTGGGATGTCTGGTATAACTGTAACTATAATAAATATATATCACTAGGACAGTGGCAGGATTTTTGTCAGGGACAGGGTTTGTTTCACTAGGATGGTGGCAGGGTCTGTCACTAGGATGGTGACAGGGTCTGTCACTAGGATGGTGGCAGGATTTGTGTCACTAGGATGGTGGCAGGATTTGTGTCACTAGGATGGTGGCAGGATTTGTGTCACTAGGATGGTGGCAGGGTCTGTGTCACTGACACCAGAGTAATGAGGTAGAAAAGGCATATGCTGAAGGACTGAACCAAATATTTGTGTATATAATGTGCTCAAATAAATTGATACATGAATAAGACAAGACAAAAAAAGCTTACCTCAACAATCTTCCCAAGACAATTAAGTCCTACTATATTTCCTTGTGATCCTGATGCTGAGTCTGATTCTTGAGCTTTTGTTTCTACAATGAAAAGACAAATACATATTAGACGACAATCCTCATCCATCATAGCAATACTTTCATCGTAGCTCTTGTTTTCACATATTGTTAAAGTCCATGTATAATAACTTTCCAATTACTGAACCCTTTATAATAAAATGCAATGTGTTTTTATACTGCTGGCTTGATTTTTAGAAGTCCATTTATCTAACGAGGCAGCAAGAAAGGGGACTGGAGGACCTCAGATTTGAGGAACGACTGCAAACATCAAAGCGGTTGTAAAATCAAAAACATTTTTTTTTTTTATAATTCTGTTTATTGTAAATTGTTAATATGTGACACAGTCTGCCCCTATTCTGTGTGTGCCTTCATAGCAAGCCGTATGCTATGGGGGCTCATCTGCCGGCATGCTACCAAGCTGGGCTCTTTGCATCCATAGACATGCACATGGCTGTTTGACCCCGCCCAGCTCCCTCCTCACATAATTTGACTGACAGCAGCAGAAGCCAATGATTCCTGGTGCTGCCTGATTCTCCTGTGAGAAAAGAAAGAGGGGCGACAAGAGCTGCACACAGCACTCACAGCACTCCATTGATGTAGGACTCAAGGAAGAGGGAAAAGCAGCTAGTAGATTTTTTTTTTTTACTGTAATGCATTCTTTTGACCTTAGAACCACTTTAAACTTATTTTCCATGGAGAAAAGATACTTAAGAGAGGGTATAATCTCAATATACAAATATCTGAAAGGTGATTCCAGCTTAGGGAGAAAACTATTTAGCCTTAGGTTTCTTGAGAAGACCCGCGGCCACTCAATGAAGTTGGACTAGAAATAGTTTATCCTTAAACTGTGTAGGGGGTTCTTTACCGTGCAAGTAGTAAGGATGTGAAGGTCTCTTCCAAAGTTGGTGGTGTCAGCGGGGAGTGTTGATAATTTAAAAAAACTTTTAGATGTGTTAATTAGGGAACACAATACTGTATACAGGGGTAACTATGTGCTAGCATTTTGTGTTAGGAAAAAGAAAGAAACATTTATAAATGATGGATTAACCCTTTATTATACCTTTTCATGGGCACAGATGAATGGGGATGGCCTTTTGTATAGGCTAAATCATGCTAATGCAAATGTGAAAAACAATGCTATTAAACTGGGATTGATTTACTGAAGGTGTAAAGGATGTCAATGTTTCAAAAATGTTAGTAAATCAGGTGAGCCTGTGTTCCTTTTCAAAATGCAATCATGTGAAAAGGTAAAAAAAAAAAAAAAGGCTTTTGGCTAGCACATGATTGATTGGTAGATTGAAGTGAACACTGGTTCTTCCTATTTGCTAAACCTGATGAACATACACTAAGTAAACAGCCACTATCCTTTATTAAAGCAACTCCATAATTTGCATTCTAAATACAGCCTGCAGAGACCGGGGACATGGCTGCTTGGCTGTGAGCAGTAGGGAATCTTGATACAGAAAGTACTTAGCAGCAGCTTTCTTAATTTGTTTGGCTGTTGTTGTTGTTGTCCACAGGTTTCAGTAGGTAGCAAGGTATAGAATGAACAAATGTAATGCTAACAAACTAATAAATGTAGTGTAATTGTAAAAGCTGTACTGAATGTTGCCTCCTGCTACCCTGCTGTTCTAGCCTTATCCAATGAGTGTCTTGTGGAAATAGAAGCCATGTTTATAGTGCCTCAATATACATGAGTAATGCATCACTAAAAAATGTAGCACCAAGAAGTAGATCTAACCTTTCTATTTCACTTAACTGACAAATAAAAGCGAATGGCTTACCCCAAAAGCTGTGACCAGCCAGCAGAAAGAAGGTGAAGATGAAGGTCTTCATTGTTCAGGTTCTTTTGGTCAACCTCAAGGTACTGTACCTAGGTGTAGCTCCTCTTTTTATATCATTGAAGATGATGACATCATCAAAAATATGGAACAAAATCAAGGACTTTAAAGGTCTTCACATGACAGTCATTTTTAATCCTAAAGGGCAAATGATTAAAATAAATATTGGATGAAGTTAAAAAAACAGTATGTGATTGCCAATTGTTTTCCTCATCATAAACTGAGAATAATGTGCCAAAGTACCATTTTGCAATTTTGGCACCAGGTCCTGCTTTTGTAACATGTCCAATTATGATCAACACTTGTTGAGCTTGTGATAGGGACATTGGGCCAGATCACGTAGAGCGGCGCATATATAGACCGGCGTAGTGCATCTCTGTTACGTTACGCCGGCTCAATTTCGTGACGCAAGTACCGTATCCACAGAGTACTTGCGCCCAAATTTGCGCCAGCGTAACGTAAATTCCGAGGCGTAAGGCGGGGTAATTGAAAGTGGGAAGGAAGTGGGCGTGCTCCATTGAAATGAGCCGTGACCCCATGCAAATGAAGGGCCGGCCGGACTGCGCATGCGCGCATGATTCTGCACCTCACTGTGCATGCTCAGAACTCGGCCCGGCGCAATCAGTGAGATAGGAACTAGGCCCGGCGTACTTAGTGAGATACGCCCTGTGTATAAATAGGCCCAGACAAACGCCCTTCCATTGCAAAAGTACATCCATGTGTTTCCCTTCCTGAAGCAAGGTGCTTTTGTTCTGTTGTCTGTGGCTGTGTGTTGGTTTGTGTAGGAGTGTTATAGGAAAGATTTATTGGAGTAGGAGATTGTATTAGCTGTTTGTTTTTTCTGGGTGTTTTTTGTGTCTGTTTTTTGTGTGTGTTTTTTGGTGTCTGTATTAGCTGTCTGTTTGTGCTGTCTGATTTTGGTGTTTGGTTTTTGCTGTCTGTTTTTGTGTCTGTTTGGTGCTGAGTGTTTGGTGGTGATATGGCACCAAAGAGGAGGAAGCTAAACTTCTCTGTCCGTGAGAAGGAGATCCTTGCCAGGGCCATCACCCGAAATGGGTGTTTTTTGCATGGCCCTGAGAGCCGGGAGATAGTTGATAAAATCAATGCCTTGGGGGGGGGGAGACGAGGACCGTCAGTGGTATCTCCAAAAAGATTAATGATCTGAGGAGCGTGGTCCGTGATAAGCTGGCCAAGCTTACAGCACATTCCATGGGCACTGGAGGGGGACCACCTTGCACCATCAGGCTGACTGATGAGGAGCGTGCGGTGGCCCGGTGCTTCAACAGGCAGCAAGTGGTGGGCCTGCCTGGCTTTGACGCCGAAGAGGCCGTGAGGACAGGTAAGTTTTTTTTTGAAAATTGTAGATTCACACTGAAGGCATCAAAACTATGAATTAACACATGTAATACATAACAAAAAAGTGTGAACCAACTGAAAATATATTTCATATTCTAGGTTCTTCAAAGTAGCCACCTTTTGCTTTGATTACTGCTTTGCATACTCTTGGCATTCTCAAGGGGTCACCTGGCGCAGCACCCCATCACTCTCCTTCTTGGTCAAATAGCCCTTACACAGCCTGGAGGTGTGTTTGGGGTCATTGTCCTGTTGAAAATTAAATGATGGTCCAGCTAAACGCAAACCGGATGGAATAGCATGCCCCTGCAAGATGCTGTGGTAGCCATGCTGGTTGTATGCCTTCAATTTTGAATAAATACCCAACAGTGTCACCAGCAAAGCACCCCCACACCATCACACCTCCTCCTCCATGCTTCACGGTGGGAACCAGGCATGTAGAGTCCATGCGTTCACCTTTTTTGCGTCGAACAAAGACACGGGGGTTGGAACCAAAGATCTCAAGTTTGGACTCATCAGACCAAAGCACAGATTTCCACTGGTCTAATGTCCATTCCTTGTGTTCTTTAGCCCAAACAAGTCTCTTCTGATTGTTGCCTTTCTTTAGCAGTGGTTTCCTAGCAGATATTCTACCATGAAGGCCTGATTCACACAGTCTCCTCTTAAAAGTCCTAGAGATGTGTCTGCTGCAAAAGGTGGCTACTTTGAAGAACCTAGAATATGAAATATATTTTCAGTTGTTTCACACTTTTTTGTTATGTATAATTCCACATTTGTTAATTCATAGTTTTGATGCCTTCAGTGTGAATCTACAATTTTCATACTCATGAAAATAAAGAAAACTCTTTGAATGAGAATGTGTGTCCAAACGTTTGGTCTGTACTGTATATATGCCTGTTAGCTTGTGGTTTGAGTAAATATCAAGTGATTTGTGCGGAAGGTACATTGATGCGCTATGCCATTTTCAAGTTTCATTTTCGTTATTTATACTCCTGACACAGGGGTTATAAAGTAGGTATGTTAGCAGCTGCATTAAGGTCACCTAATTTACCATAATTTACCATAGCATGGTAAGTCGCTGAGTCTCCTAATTGCAAAGCCACAGGCAAAGCTGGACTCCGGTCAGAAAGTTATAAGTCAACTAGTGATGTTCTACTCCCTGAGCTATTGGTAGTCTTCAATGAGGCACTTGAATCATCCATGCTCCCAGCCTCCATGAACAATGTAAGTATAATAGTCCTCCCAAAGTAAGCATTTAATGGGTATACTCTGGCAGAAGCCTTCCTCTATAGTATTTGAAGAAACAATTTTAGTGCCTTGTACATCACTCTGCAAGATAAAACAGTTGCTATTTTTTTCCTATTATTACTGGGCCAGTTGTACTTTTGAAAAACCGCTGATGGAAGTCTTCACAGACTTTGAATGAATAGTTTTTTTGTATTGTAAAATTGAACGTTAATAAAAAGTATTTGGAAAAAAATGAAATAAAACATTTATTAAAAATGTGTTCATAGTACTGAACATAAAAAATAAGAATCATACATTACTGACCAGTAAAACCATTGTCATAAAAAGGCTGTTGTGTTATCAACTGGTTGCAATTCATCTAAACTGGGTTATGGTCAAAAACTTGGTCAGTGTTAGAAGCAGTAGTGTATTTAGGTTTTGTGCTGCCCTAGGCCTGACTAAACTTGTGCACCCCCTAATTTAAATATGACCCACCCCTTCCTGTCAAGGTCACACCCCTTGCTGTTTAAGACCTGCCCGAGTAGGGACACTAGTTTTGAGGGCCTGGGGGGGCAAGGGATTCCCTTAATTTGCATAGATTTCCTCTCACTTCCTGTTTGACTATGGGGAAGGAAGTGAAGGGAAATCTCTCGGGCAAATGCTCCCGATGCTTCACCCGATACTTGTACTGTCGGCGGTGATCAGTGCGTGGGGAAGTTACAAGCACCGATCTCCGCTGATTTTAAAGCAGCTGAAAGCCGCCGTGTATCCTGTGTATGCCGCCGTGTGTATCCCGTGTATGCCGCCGTGTGTATCCTGTGTATCCCGCCGTGTTTCTCTCCCCTTTCGGTGCTCCTCCTTTACCCCCTGGAATTGTCAGGATGGAGAGCGGGGTAGGAGCCGGTAAATCCGGCTCCTTACTGCTCCGAATGGACAGAGTCAGTGATCACTGACTCTGTCCATTCACATAACTGAAACATTGTAACCTGTGTTTACAAATGTTTCAGTTTATGAATGAAGAGAAGACGCTGTCTTCACTCCATTCATTTTCAGTGCAGCTGATGCTGCTGAGAAAGGGACAGGGGAACATGTGTCCCTGGTCCCTTTCCCTGTCTCAAAGGGAAGATGTCAGAGGTCTGTTAAGACCCCTGATATCTCACCAAAGCCCCCCCCCCCAACAGGGCTGAAAAAAGAAATAAAAAATAAAGAATAAAAAAACAAAAGAATAAAAAAAATTATTGTATAAAATAAAAAAATTAAATAAAAAACACACTGACATGGTCCACCCCCCCCCCCCCTTAAAAAAAAGAAAGCATTATAAATAAAAAAAAATGTAAAAAAAAAATTGTAAAAAATGTCAAAAATGAAAAAAAAATTGTTAAAGATAAAAAAAAACATACTGACACATGTGCTGCTGTCACATTAGATTAAAAAAAAGTATCGGTATTCAAAATCGGCGAGTACTTGAAAAAAAGTATCGGTACTTGTACTCGGTCTTAAAAAAGTGGTATCGGGACAACCCTAGCTATAACCCTCCCTTACTCTATCCAAAATGAAAAAAAAAATGTTTTGCCTATAGTTCTACTTCAAGCACACATTTCTGATAATTTTATGTAGAGGACTAAGAAGATATAACCATGCAAATAGAAACATATAGCACAGTGAGGAAGGTTTGTGGTCCAGGATGATAGGATAGTCAAAATTAGAAGCAGAGCCCCCCCCCCCCAGTTGCGGAATTCAGTCCCCTTTAAGCGGCCGCACTGCTTCCAGCATGGAAGCAGTGCGGCCGCTTAATGGGGGTGCTAGACTAATTTTTGCCTAACAGTGCAGTGCAAACCGACGGGGACTCTTTGCGTGCTGCCCCCTTGCAAAGTGCTGCCCAGGGCCAGAATACAGCTTTGGTTAGAAGCAGATGGTCTAAGCTCATTATACTCTTCACCTGTACAACATGTAGTTACTTTAACAAAAGATAGTTCATTCTGTCATGTTGAATTCATATCTGTCAGAAAATTATTTGTTCATTTCATGCAAATATGAATATGTGGATAAGACTTTTAAAGACTGATAAAATATCAGTGCCTCCTTTGTTCAGGTGATATGGATGTGTAAAGTCTGAAAAGGTTAAAATCACTGAAAGAGAAAATATGATGATATGGTTAGGAAACTGCCAAATACAAGGATCTGGCAGCTAAAATGGTAATTGTTGAGACTTATTCTTCAAAATCAGTCATTAGTAGTTTCCATATTAAAATAATGTTCTAATTCATTAGGCAATACTAAATTAATTTATGTAAAATATATACTGTTAATACACAGTAAATATAAAGCATTCACTAAACAAATATCCCTTGGCCATTGTACCCCACAGGGGCCCCTTATGAGTGCTTCTTCTCATCCTGTTCACATAATATAGAACATATGACTGTGCTTATGTACCAAATATTGATAATAATTATCCTCATCATATCGATCATCTAGATTTGTTTGGTAATTTGCCCACCATTCACCTTTTTTTGTCTTGCCCAATATTTCAAATATTGTGTGCCTTTGCACTGGAAATATATATTATAAAGTGGTAACATAGTTACATAGTATGTCAGGTTGAAAAAAGACACAAATCCATCTAGTTCAACCAATAGAAAAAATAGAAAAACCTGCATATACACTATCCTAAACCCATGGTTGTATCAGAGGAAGAAAAACAAACAAACAGACAATTAAGCATCATCCAATTTGCTCCAGTGAGGGAAAAATCCTTCCTGATTCCCAAGAACACAATTGGATATTCCCAGAGTCAATTACACCTGGTGTTATTAACTACAAATTGTAGTATCCGGTTATAGTTCATGCATTTAGGAATGCATCCAGCTTTTTTTTAAAACAATCTATCAAGCTGGCCAGAACTAATTCTTAAGGGAGTTTAATCCACATTTTCACAGCTCTTACTGTATATACGAAAAATAAAAAGTACCCCTAGGGACTTTGAATTGCAGCAAAAAATAACAAAATAAACAATGGGTGAAAATTTATATGAAAGTATAAAGTTTATTTACATTCAAATGGTATCAAAGAAATATATGTATAAATGGTAAAAAAAAATCTAATTTGAATCAGGACATGAGCTCCAGAGAGAAACATAATACAAGGGCTAATGCATACAAAAGGCAGCCATGGAAAATAAGTATAACATAAAAATGATTACTGAGGACGCAAGGCCACAACGAGTTCTGACCTTTTACAAAAGTTGCAGTCTTCTTCAGGGGGGAACGAGATTTGCGACCATAAGTACTACAATAAAATACATATATATTAAATATTATATACATGTTTTTTTGCAAGCTGCACACACATGACATATAATGACATCACTGACATATAATGACATCACTGCCAAGGTACACATACCCAGGAGACTGTCAGAGGTCAAGGACGGCAGTCATCCAGTAGCCAAATGTCGAGGAACAGCCCTTGAATGGCCCAGCCGGATGGGAGGATGGTCAGGTGGATAGAAAGACCAAAAAGATTACGGGGTGAGAAAAGCATCACCCCCTGGCCTACAAGAGGCCGCAACCTGCAGCCCCACACCAGCGGAGCCAGGAAGGGGGGGGGAGAGCGGGTGGAGGGAGAGGCCACCAGGCAGGACCCAGGGAGAGAGGGGGGGAGCGGGGGACGGGGCAGCAGCCACCAAGGTCCAGTGGGCGGGGAGGGGGCCAAGGGGTGCAGGCCAACCAAAGATGGAGGAAGACTATCCACCAAAGGAGTGACACCAGTAACCCTGTAGGGAGATTGTACAAAAGTAAGCATAAACATGCAGATATTTGCCTGTCTATATATTAATCAAAAAAATGTTAATCAGAAAATATATATATGTATATATATGCATATACAGCCATATATAGCCCAGGACGGGCCCAAAAGAAATATATATATATAATATATAATAAATATAATAAAATGATAAAAAAAATGATAGAAGTGATGGATGGAATTTAATATGTGTGGGTGATAGAATGATGATGTGTAAATGGTTGCACAAATAAGTCAGGATGCTCTCTATATTGCAGATAGAGAAAGGAGCTGTGTGTTAGTGGGAGTCCTGACTCTCCTGTAGTCCAAGGGAGGGAGCGAGCACGACACTCTACACCAGGGAGAAAGCCTTGCATTACTGTGTGGAGTTACAGACAGAAGAACAGGAAGTGAGAATTTCTCAGAAGAAATAAGGACATTTAAAAGCAAAATCGAAGGATGAGGTAAGTAAAAGAGGACTGCACTAAGGTAAAGGAAGATATTTAGGAAAAAAAAATTGTACCTTTACAACCCTTTTAAGATTTAATATCTCTCAGAGATGGTTTGGGTAAATGAGAGTTCTTAAAATGGAAAAGTTCCCAGGGTAGTTTTAAGCAGCAAAATAATCATAAAATGGTAAGTATTTTCAATATTTTATTATCAAAGAGTGCCAAATACAAGTTTTTACAAGAGTTTTAAAATGTGAGCCCTGGTTGGAATATAGAACAAAGCATTATCCACTATATGTTGTTACATTATACTTTTACTTTACATATGAATACCCCAATGCATTTTCGACCACTACATTCATGGTCTTCATCAGGAGGTTTTTGTTACTCTTAGGAACATTTCAAAAGGGAAGATTTTTTACTTGTTGACCTATATGAATATTTCCAAGAATATGCATAAACATTTAATTTTAAACAAAATATATCTTTGGTAAAGTTTCAAGTATATTTACCATTTTATTGATGGAGATAAAAGTGTGCGACACCCAACCAGAATTTAAAGTTCATTCAGTGATCCAAAGTACTCCGTGTGATCCTTCAACACCCTTCGGGCTAGCCCTAATCCATGGGGCTTACAACGAGTCACGCGTTCGAACCCCAGAGAGGGGAAAGGAAGGAGGCCAAACACCTGCAATGTATAGTTCACTAAATAAATAGGAGCTAGGTTTTTTTTGTACCACCTATTAAAACCAGACCCAGTCGAACCCAAATAGTTTATTGATATTAGGTTAACATTTATTTCTAATTTGAGTTTGTATTTAATTGATTTAATTTGGGGCTATAGAAATAAAAATATATAACTAGAGCCCCTGAACATGATTATGTAATATTATATCTTAATAAAAAAGAGGTGAAGTGGGGTGCGATAAAGTAAAAGTTCTAGTATTAAGTGGGACAAATCAACGGTAAAAAAATGTGTGCATGAGAAAATTAAAAGGGTTGTAAAGGAATTTTTTTCCCCCCTAAATAGCTTCCTTTACCTTAGTGCAGTACTCCTTCACTTACCTCATCCTTCAATTTTGGTTATAAATGTCCTTATTTCTTCTGAGAAATCTTCACTTCCTGTTCTTCTGTCTGTAACTCACCACGGTAATGCTAGGCTTTCTTCCTGGTGTGGAGAAAGCCTCTTGAGGGAGGAGGGGGGCGAGCAGGCAAGTCAGGACACTCTCTACTTTGCAAATAGAGAAAGGAGCTGTGTGTTAGTGGGTGTCCTGACACTCCTGCTCGCCCTCTCCCCCCTCAAGAGGCTTTCTCCACACCAGGAAGAAAGCCTCGCATTACTGTGTGGAGTTACAGACAGAAGAACAGGAAGTGAGCATTTCTCAGAAGAAATAAGGACATTTAAAAGCAAAATTGAAGGATGAGGTAAGTGAAGGAGGACTGCACTAAGGTAAAGGAAGCTATTTAGGGAAAACATTTTTTTTCCTTTACAACCCCTTTAATGGTGCAATGTTGAAGCAAAAAACAAAGGAACTGTGCAAAATGACACACAAATAACAAGCAGCAACAATGCTGCTCAATCTGGGTGAAGTAAAATGGTAAAAGGTAAAATATATATATATCTGTTTACCAGTATCGAGCAACTGGAAGACCTTACCTCGACCCTCCGTGACAAAACCGAAGAGCATAAGACCAGATGGTTCTATTGGAGTCTCTTCCGCTTCTCTGAGGAATACTTGCAACACGTCTGATCCAGACAATGTTTGGGCCTGTCCTCTTCACTAAGTATTGGACTGGACCTACTTTTTTTTTGGCTCCCCCAGCGGTGAGCTTCTCCTACCCCTTCTCCACCCCCTCCCTTTTTTTCACACTTCGCCCCTCTTCCTTCGTTTTCCTATTCTCTCTATATACTATACTAACAGAAATGTTTTGGGATATGCTCAGATTAAAACACGTATAGCCTTATCTGACTTTTGTACATCTTTTAACTGAAAATCTACCTGGCAAATGTTTCCAAAACAACTGTCAGACTTATTTATACAGTTATGTATTCTTTTGTTAACTGATGCAAATCTTCTAAATAAAAAATGTAAAAGAAAGCATGCTGGATGCAGGACAGGCCAGTAGCTCAATTGCATATTGAGCAAGTTCTAGCCAGTGGTCCAACCTTAAAGCCGAGGTTCACCCTAAAAAACAATTATATACCATTACATCCAGCATACTTCTGACATGTACAGTATGCTGGTATTTTTTTTTTTTCCGCTGTACATACCGTCTTATAGTTTTTTTTTTCACCCGGCTTAGATGATTGACGTGCGGATAAGGCGCGTCACGCCTTTCGAAAATAGCCGAATTGGGACTCTATACGGCGCTATACGGAGCCTGCGCACAGACTAGGAGCCGTGTAGAGCTGACTGCGCAGGCGCCGTATAGAGCCGAGTCCCAGTAAGGCTATTTTCAGAACGCGTGACGCGCCTTATCCGCACGTCAATCATCTACGCCTCTTCATAGGAACGCCTACTCCCGGCGCGAGTGAGAACCCGGAAGCCAGGTGAAAAAGAACTATAAGACGGTATGTACAGCGGAAAAAAAAATACCAGCATTCTGTACAGTTGTGGCCAAAAGTTTTGAGAATGACACAAATATTAGTTTTCACAAAGTTTGCTGCTAAACTGCTTTTAGATCTTTGTTTCAGTTGTTTCTGTGATGTAGTGAAATATAATTACACGCACTTCATACGTTTCAAAGGCTTTTATCGACAATTACATGACATTTATGCAAAGAGTCAGTATTTGCAGTGTTGGCCCTTCTTTTTCAGGACCTCTGCAATTCGACTGGGCATGCTCTCAATCAACTTCTGGGCCAATTCCTGACTGATAGCAACCCATTCTTTCATAATCACTTCTTGGAGTTTGTCAGAATTAGTGGGTTTTTGTTTGTCCACCCGCCTCTTGAGGATTGACCACAAGTTCTCAATGGGATTAAGATCCGGGGAGTTTCCAGGCCATGGACCCAAAATGTCAACGTTTGGTCCCCGAGCCACTTAGTTATCACTTTTGCCTTATGGCACGGTGCTCCATCGTGCTGGAAAATGCATTTTTCTTTACCAAACTGTTGTTGGATTGTTGGAAGAAGTTGCTGTTGGAGGGTGTTTTGGTACCATTCTTTATTCATGGCTGTGTTTTTGGGCAAAATTGTGAGTGAGCCCACTCCCTTGGATGAGAAGCAACCCCACACATGAATGGTCTCAGGATGCTTTACTGTTTGCATGACACAGGACTGATGGTAGCGCTCACCTTTTCTTCTCCGGACAAGCCTTTTTCCTGATGCCCCAAACAATCGGAAAGAGGCTTAATCGGAGAATATGACTTTGCCCCAATCCTCAGCAGTCTATTCACCATATTTTCTGCAGAAGATCAATCTGTCCCTGATGTTTTTTTTGGAGAGAAGTGGCTTCTTTGCTGCCCTTCTTGACACCAGGCCATCTTCCAAAAGTCTTCGCCTCACTGTGCGTGCAGATGCGCTCACACCTGCCTGCTGCCATTCCTGAGCAAGCTCTGCACTGGTGGCACTCCGATCCCGCAGCTGAATCCTTTTTAGGAGATGGTCCTGGCGCTTGCTGGACTTTCTTGGGCACCCTGAAGCCTTCTTCACAAATGCAGTGGAATTTTTTTTATGGGATTAAC
The DNA here is from genome assembly GCF_905171775.1 of Rana temporaria. Classification (NCBI taxonomy): domain Eukaryota; kingdom Metazoa; phylum Chordata; class Amphibia; order Anura; family Ranidae; genus Rana; species Rana temporaria. The sequence goes on along the minus strand of NC_053495.1, from coordinate 127,862,484 downwards.
TTAATTTTTATGGCAAAGAGGAACTTTGCAATTAATTGCAATTCGTCTGATCACTCTTCATAACATTCTGGAGTATATGCAATTTCCCATCTCAAAAACTGAGGCAGCAGACTTTGTGAAAATTTGTATTTGTTAGTTAGTTATATTAGTATTCATTCTCAAAACTTTTGGCCATGGCTGTAAATGTCGGAAGTATGCTGGATGTAATGGTATATAATTGTTTTAGGGTGAACCTCCGCTTAAAGACCCAGTAACTCAGTGGATGCTCTGTTGGAAAGGTTTGCAAGTCTGCTCTTGCCCCTAGATATTACTGCACCATATAATACAGACGCTGGCGATGGTTGTTGGAACCAGACCTTAATGCTGAGGACTGAAAAATTGTTTAAAGGCATTGGTCTCTTCCTCTGACCGAACAAAGCCTCAGAAACACGTTGTCCATCACCAGGAAATAGTAACCTCCCAGTAACCTTACCCTTGTAACGTGGATCAAGAAGGGTTGCCAGCAAGTAATAATCAGCCATGATTAAGCACTAAACGATAGTGTGAAACGCGTAAGCTGCATCCCTATTTATGCTGTACTTTGTAGTGCATTTTCCATTTGTTTTACAATAAAGACAACCTTCAAGGTTTTTTTGGAGTGCGGCTTTCCATTTTATAGCCTCTATCAAGTAATGATCCCTCTTCTTAATACCACAAATCCTAGGGTCCTTTCACAGGCTTTGCAGAATCAGGGAGGCCATGCAGGGTAAGTTTGCAGAGGAATTTGATTCTGAGTCCTCTGGGTCAATAAGGATCACATTATCCATAACTACCTCCTCCCAGCCACGTACAACTCCTTGGGTTTCTGACGACTGAAAACCATCCTTTGAAGACTGCTGCGTATTTTCCTTGACATCCATGCTGACACAATCCTCCTTTTCTTCCTGTGTGTTTGGCAGACCTGCAGGAATGCTATCTGGATAAAGGGGGTCTTGAGAGTAAAGGAAGTCCTTCTCTTCCTCCCGCTGTTCTACCTCAAGTGCCTTGTCCATGATTCCACAAAGTGTGTGCTCCAGCTGGAAGACTAGAGGGACAGTGTCACTGATGCATACATTGTCGCTGCTTACCATCCTTGTGGCCTCCTCAAATGGTGACAGGACAGTGCATGCATCCGTGATCAGTAGCCACTGGCATGGCGAAAATAAGCCAAGCTCCCCTGACCTTGTCCTGGTGCCATACTCACACAGGTACTCATTGATGGCTTATTGATCTGCTGTGTGTGCAGCCGCTGCAGCATTGCCAATGTTGAGTTCCACCTGGTGGGCAAGTCACAAATGGGCAGGTTGCATTCCCTTTGAATGTCAGCCAGCCGAGCACTGGCATTGTATGACTGGCGGAAATGACCACAGACTTTTCTGGCCTGCCTCAGGAGATCTTGTAAGCCTGGGTACATGTTCAAGAAACGCTTCACCATCAAAGCGTAGTGTTCCTGTTGGAGGGCGGAGAGAAGCTGATGTGGAGTCAACCACCTCTGAGCCTGCCCCTGCAGAGCTGACAGAATCTCTTCCCCAGTGTTGCTCCTATGCCCTAGGCAGACCAACTCAAGCACCACATGACATCTTTTTGCCTGACTGCTTGCGTAGCCCTTTGAGCGTTTAGGGAGCACTGCTGGTTCAGTGGACAATTCTGCAGGAGAGGCCATAGAGGAAGAAGAGGAGGGGGGGAAGCGGCTGCTGTTCTGGTCACGCTTGATACGCTTCAATCATAGGTTGCAAACAGCAACGGTCCGATTTTCTGCACACGTGTCGAAAAAGGCCCACACCAAGGAACTTTTAAAAGCCAGTGGGGAGTCAGCAATACCCTGCGCCATGCGAGCTCTGTGGTGTGATGCAATAGGGTGGCTGCCCTTAGGCTGACCGCTGGAGGAATTGTGCCTCCTCCTCCTGCTCACTTTCCTCCTCTCTTCTCTCAAGCACCCAAGTACGGTCAGTGACCTTATCATCCCCTCGCTCCTTGTCACTGGAGCAAACTTGGCAATATGCTGCAGCTGGGGGAACATGACTGCCAGTTTCTTGTCCTTCTGTGGCATCCCCTCTCTCTAGGCTCATGTTACTCCCTTCCACCTGGGAACCAACATCGGAGCCTTCAAATTTCTACGCATCCTCCAGCCAACATCTAAACCTTCAAATTACTGCGCATCCTCCGGCAGCATGTAACCAACACTGTGGTCAAATTATTCTGGGGACTCCTCCGTGCATGATGGTGGGGCTACGGAAAGAGTAACTGTGGACAAGGAGCCTGTGGAATAGGCCACTTTGGCAGCTGCGTTGGAAGGAAAAGTACTATGAGCCTGGGTGACAGAGGATGAGGACGACTTTGTTATCCACCAGTGGCGGCTGGTGAAGTTTTAGGATGGGGGGGCACAATACCCCGCCCTTCCACATTTGGTCCCTCCCACTTCTCATAAGCCACACCCCTTATAGAATCCACCACTCCGTCCCCTGTATTCCACTTGCTTCCACTCAATGTCAGGAGTATACAGCTCAGCGTCACAGCACAGAGTATATAGCCCCAGCATCACAAATCATGGTATATAGCGCAGCCTTACAGATCGGTGCAAACAAACTAAAATATGACACTGTTAGTAATGAAGGACTCGAAATGGGCAGGAGATTACCAGAGACTGCGGACATACTGCAGGAGATTATCAGAAACTGCGGACATACTGCACAGGATTACCAGAGACTGCGGACATACTGCACAAGATTACCAGAGACTGCGGACATACTGCAGAAGATTACCAGAGACTGCGGACATACTGCAGGAGATTACCAGAGACTGCAGACATACTGCAAAAGATTACCAGAGACTGCGGACATACTACACAAGATTACCAGAGACTGCGGACATACTACACAAGATTACCAGAGACTGCGGACATACTACACAAGATTACCAGAGACTGCGGACATACTACACAAGATTACCAGAGACTGCGGACATACTGCAGGAGATTACCAGAGACTTGCGGACATACTGCAGGAGATTACCAGAGACTGCAGACATACTGCAAAAGATTACCAGAGACTGTGGACATACTGCAGGAGATTACCAGAGACTGCGGACATACTGCAGGAGATTACCAGAGACTGCGGACATACTGCATGACAAGTCGTACCCCATGATTTCCAATGAGAACCGTTCATATCTGTGCGACTTCAAAGTAGTCCCTGCATTACTTTGGTCCCACATTGATGCAACTTGAGGTCCATAGACCTCCAGAATACACAGGCATTGCTTTAAGTCACATCAAAATTGCAGTAGAATTGTGCAACTTTCAGACTGCATTAGCCTGAAAGTCGCAAGATTCTGCCACAATTTTTTGGTGCGATTTTGCAGCGACTTGAAGCAATGCCTATGTATTCTGGAGGTCTATGAACCTCAAGTCACATCAAGGTGGGACAAAAGTAATGCAGGGACTACTTCAAAGTTGCACAGATATGAACAGTTCTCATTGGAAATCATCGGGTCCAACTTATCCTGCAACTTTCCAGTCCCAAGTCGCAGGACAATTTGCAAGCGGGGGGTGGTGTGGTGTTGACGGCCGATATTTTCCCTGCACATTAAGTATAAAAAAAGTTTTTTTTTTAATAACTGGGGGGGTGGTCTGGTGGGGTAGTGTTACCGGCCGCTATTTGTGCTGTAATGAATTTTTACATAGAAAAGAAATGTTGTTAATAAGTGGGTAAATGAATTATAAAAAAAGCCGGTTATTGAAAAAAACGTTTTTTTATAATTCATTTACACACTTATTAACATTTCTTTTCTATGTAAAAATTCATTACAGCACAAATAGCGGCCGGTAACACTACCCCACCAGACCACCCCCCCAGTTATTAAAAAAAAAACTTTTTTTATACTTATTGCTAAATGTAATCAAATCTAAAAAATAAACTGTTAATAAGCTTAATATATTTAACTAATATTAAATCTAAAAAAAAACATTGATTGGGGGGGGGGGGGGACTGTTGCCTGGCATTATTTTTGCTGAATATTAAATATAAAAAAAAAATATTAATTTTTTTTTGGAATTTACCGGCGGGGGGGTGGAGATTGGCCGCCAGCCGCCGAATATTATATTTGAATAAGCGGGGGGGGGGGGGGGTGCCGGCGGCCGAATAAGAAAAACTTTGTGGAAATCACGGGGGAGGTTAGAAGCTGCTGTATAAGTGGGTGGGGTGTTGTGGAGCGGCCGCCGATGCTTAGAGACAGGCAGGCTTACCGGTTCCTCGGTCGGGCGCACTGAGCTCGAGCTGTCCCGACGTCACTTCCTGTTTTTCGAGTGACGTCGGAACGAGCAAAGAGACGGGCGGGTGCACATAGAAAGTGTATGCACCCGCCCGGCCATAACAATACACTCCATCGCGTCGGAAGCAAGTGGCGCGATGGAGAACGCCACAAAGCCATATTTTTTTGCCCAATGTAGCGCCGCGTCTGCAATCCCGTGATTGCACAGACATGGCGTTACTCCTACAGCACTGTGCCCGGCGTCCGGCGCGCGGACACACTGCACATAAGGTCCTTTTGTGGAATTTATTTTTTTCTTAAAGGGACAGATTTAAAAAAAAAAATTCTTTTTACTGACTGGGGGATGGGGGGCGGCGCCCGGGCGCCCCTATGGACGGGCCGCCACTGTCCACTCCACTAACTCTTCTGCATGTTGTGGCTCAATAACATGGCCAGCAGAAGAAAAAAAGGACAAGCGTGCCCCACGGCCACCTGCCGAGGATGCTACATGTCCACGACCCCCACTGTTGACTGTAGACTCTTTTGGTGGCCTGTGAGTGTCTGCCTCTCCTTGGTGGCCTTCTGGACATGATGGGGATTTTTTATTTTCACAGCACACTACACTGTATTATATACTTTGAACACTGCCTGCACTTATTAGAAACAGTACACGGCTGCACCAGACGAAGTGCACAGCTAAGTGCACAAAATGCATCAACGTAGCTGTAGCAAGCCCATCCCTGCACTCCACTATGGCCCCCAATCTGGGATGGTAAGGTGTTTCCTCACTATTGACATCTAAGGGACCATACTTGGATAAGTCTACATCCGCAATCACTAGCGGGCCATTCCGGTCGCTGTAGCTCTGCATTCCAGACGCTGAAGGGGAAGTCTTGAAGTCTCTCCGGACAAACAAACTGCCATTCGGAACAGTCAACGCAAGCGGTCAGAGTCCAGCAAGCGGCACCACAGTCACCTCTTATGTTTTTTCTGCCAGAGGACATATCGAGTGATATTATATCATGGCCAAAACGTTCTGGTAAAGGAAGGGTAAGCGCCCGTTCTGGGCAAACACTATCCACGTATTTCTTCCCTTCAATAAGATCATATTACAGCGATTATTCACGGATATATTTTAAACTGTGATGAATGCCTCACTTCTCACGTTGTCTATATGGTTACTGCAGCCCTTTACACAAATAAATACAGTCAACATTCAACTAATGTAAGGTGAATACTGCTGCTTATTGAGAGACTATTCTAATACAGTGGAACCTTGGATTATGAGCATACTTCGTTCCAGGAGAATGCTCCTAATCCAAAGTACTCGCATATCAATGCGAGTTTCCCCGTTGAAGTCAATAGAAACGAAAATTATTTGTTCCGCATTTATTTCAATGGCATGCAATTCCGCATGCGGCCAGAGGCAGGGGGCGCTGGAGAGCCTCCGTTCACAAGCCTTAACGAGGTTTGCCGAGCTCAGCCGAACTGTCCTCGAGCCTTTCCAGCCGTTTCCGAACACGGTACTGCACACCGCGTTGGCCTGAATCCTGCTCGTTTTGTGAGACAACACTCACAAACCGAGTTAGGATTTTAGGAAATACAGTGCTGGTATTGCGAAACGCTCGTTAACCGCGTTACTCGCAATCCAAGATTCCACTGAACTCTATAACGCATACTGCAATAGACAGCTGTGATTTGTTTATTTGAATGGCAGACTTATTCTATCAGCTGAAGCAAATGACTGGAATGCTATGATTACAGGGCTATTCATATTCTCTTTTATTATATGACCTCACACTGAAATATTTGTACAAGCCTTTTCCTACAGACCTACAGTCCCTGTCTTGTTTGCACCGCCTGTATACTGCTGTTCAAAGTATATAGGGCCAAAGGGGCTGGTAATGACCTGGGGTGAGGGGGGAAGGGGGGGGGAGGAACCCATGCTATTTTTCTCAATGATTTCCATCCATATTGCAGGGACCAGACATTACATTAAAGCCGCAAGCAATTTTAAATGACTTTTTTCTTATAGTAATGTCATTTTGTGCAGGGACAGTTCTAAACACGTGCCACTTCACAGGCATACTATAGACACCCAGCAGGTACGATATTTAAAGGAATTTTTCATTTTTTTTTCACTTTAAGCATCATTAAAATCACTGCTCCCGAAAAAACGTTTGTTTTTAAAACTTTTTTTTCTATTGATCCATGTTCCCTGGGGCAAGACCCGGGTCCCCAAACCTGTTTTATGACAATAACTTGCATATTAGGCTTTAAAATGAGCACTTTTGATTTCGAACGTTCGAGTCCCATAGACTTCAATGGGGCGTTCAACTCGAACATCGAGCTCATCCCTACTCACCATGCTGTAAGTTACAAAACCTGACCTGCCCCTCTGTATCTGCAGTTCAGTCACCCCCCCATACACCCCCCATACACTTTAGAGTGGGCAGCCTGACCTCAGGTACTGGCCCTTCTCCTAGTACCACCATAGGCCTGCCTGTGGCTTCAAAAGTTGCTACATGAAGGAGCCCAATTCCTTTATTATGATGCTGCAGGAATTGGGACTGATCTGTGTTGAAAGAACAATAGCAAGTAATGTAAATAAATTAGAGAAAATAAATTAGACTGAGCAGGTGTGAGCCTACTCAGAATAATTAGGACTTTACGGAGGGGGGTGTGTCTATTAAGGTGAGCAAGGATAACAAGAACGTTATAATACAAAAGTATAAATTTTATTAAATAGTTAAAATGATAATAAAATCAGTTTTTCCCTGATATGATACAGATTACAAGATGATTCAGATGGAGATAATGCTGGTCGCCGACATGTTTCACAGTTTTAGCGTCATCAGGGCGCCGCATCCATCTATTTCTTCATCTAGTTCTATACAAAGTAAAGCACAAAGCATATTACTAATTGTCATGGTCTTACCTCTCTCCTGTCTCCTTCGTTTGACATGTGCTGGCGGCCATCTTGGTTTCCAGGTCTCTTGTAGCCTCCCACCCTGCGGCTCCTCCTTCCCACTGGGAGGAGCTGGATGCCTGGCTCATATATATAGGAGTTCTGTGGCTTCAGTTCCTTGCTTGGTCCTCCTGTGTTCACATGCTTCTAAGACTGCTGCTGCTTCTGGTTCCGATCCTGGCTTCGTCTGACTTCCCTGCTGGTTCCTGATCCTGGCTTCGTCTGACTTCCCTGCTGGTTCCTGATCCTGGCTTCGTCTGACTACCCTTCTGGTTCCTGACCTCTGGCTTCGCAAGACTCTGATTCGGGTTCACCATCTGTTTTGGACTTTTGCTTTAATGCTTGATATTCAATAAAGCCTTCTTATTTTTCACTTATCTCTTGTTGTACGTCTGGTTCATGGTTCCGTAACATTAGGACCAAGCCATGAATTTTGACGGTACAGAGCCATCCTTGCTACCCACGCTGGTTGCCAGAATTGATCAGCTGGAGTCCCTGATGGGTCAGTTCGCCGTGGCGTTGCAAACCCTGCTTGAACGCATGGCTCATTTCGCTCCCGTTGCCGATGGGTCGGTCGTCGCTCCTGGGCCCGCTCCTACGGCCGATCCGACTGTTGCGCCAGAGTCTACCTCGACACCTGTTGTTGCGCCTGCGGTGTTTCGGGGTATGTCCGGTTCTGCCCCCCTTCCACAGCGATTTGGGGGAGAGCCAACTCAGTGCCGAGGTTTCCTTAACCAAGTGGGCATTTATTTCGAGTTGCTGCCACATGCCTTTCCCACTGAGAGATCAAAGGTGGGGTTCTTGATCTCGCTGCTCTCGGACAAGGCCTTGGCCTGGGCCAGTCCTTTATGGGAGAACAACAATCCGGTGGTTGCCGAGTTTTCCGGTTTTGTTGCTTCTCTTCGGAAGGTATTCGATGTGCCGGCTCGCGCCGCCTCTGCTGCGAAGCTCCTTATGTCCGTCAGACAGGGTTCACGATCCGTAGCCGAATACGCCATTGAGTTTCGTACCCTGGCAGCAGAGGTAGGTTGGAATAATGAGGCCCTGGTCGCTGCTTTCTCTCATGGTCTCTCGGATGCCTTGAAGGATGAGGTTGCAGCTAAGGACCTACCAGTGGAGCTCGAGGCTCTTATTTCTTTCCTGATTTTGATTGACACCAGACTCAGGGAGAGACCTTCCTTTAAGGTGAGCCTGCGGAGGCCTCCTAACAGTTTGGCGCCTACGTTTGCTGTCCCACCCGTGCCTCCCTCTCCTCCCACGCCTCCTGGTGTTGACTTGTCTGGGGGTGAACCCTCGCAGCTGGGGTTTGCTCGCTTGTCCGAGGGGGAGAGGGTACTCCGGAGACGCGAGGGCCGATGCATGTACTGTGGTCTCGATGGGCATTTTCGGTTGGCATGTCCGAACCGTCCGGGAAACGCTCGCACCTGAGATCCTGTCGGGGGCAGATCTTGGGTGGAGTCTCCTCGTCCCCGGTTTCCCGTGTTGATAAACCACTGATCACTGTTGTCCTCTCCTGGGTCGAGGGCTCGGTGACGACCCAGGCGTTGGTGGACTCTGGTGCTGGTGGTTTTTTCATTGATAGTGTGTTCGCTGCCGCCAATTCCATTCCTCTACAGGCTCGAGGTTCCCCGCTGGCTCTAGAGGCGATAGACGGCAGACCCCTCCAACCGTCACACGTGACTCATGAGACCCTTCCAGTGGGGGTAGCCATTGGTGCCGCTCACAGAGAGTCGGTCTGCTTCCAAGTTATTTCGTCTCCACACTACTCGGTGGTCTTGGGGTACCCCTGGCTCCAGAAGCATAATCCGACTTTTGACTGGAGATCGGCCGAGATCCTCTCATGGTCACCACAGTGTGGGGCTAAGTGCATCCTTGGGCCTGTCAAGTTGCTGTGTACTTCCTCGGACTCTCTGTTGCCTCCTGAATACGAGGAGTACCGGGATGTATTCGATAAGGTACGCGCAGTTGCCCTACCTCCGCACCGCCCATATGATTGTGCCATTGAGTTACAACCTGGTGCCGTTCCTCCTCGCGGCAAGGTCTATCCACTGTCGGTTGCGGAGAATGAGGCCATGGAGGAGTACGTGATGGAGGCGCTGTCCCGTGGTCACATTCGCAAATCCTTGTCCCCGGCAGGGGCTGGATTTTTCTTTGTGCAAAAGAAGGGCGGTGAGTTGAGGCCTTGCATCGATTACAGGGGTCTCAATCGCATCACGATCAAGAACGCTTACCCGATACCCTTGATTTCCGAGCTGTTCGATCGCCTTAAAGGGGCCACGGTCTTTACCAAACTCGACCTGAGGGCGGCATATAACCTGGTAAGGATCAAGGCGGGCGATGAGTGGAAGACCGCCTTTAACACCAGGACCGGTCATTATGAATCCTTGGTTATGCCCTTTGGGTTGTGCAATGCGCCCGCAGTCTTTCAGGAATTCATCAACGATGTTTTCCGTGACCTGTTGCAGCAGTGTGTGGTGGTCTATTTGGATGACATCTTGGTATATTCTGAATCCAGGGAGGCCCACATTCTGGATGTCAAACGAGTGTTGCAACGGTTACGAGAGAACAAGCTGTTCGGTAAGCTTGAGAAATGCGAATTTCACCGATCCCAGGTAACCTTCCTAGGTTACATCATTTCCGCTGAGGGGTTCTCCATGGATCCTGAGAAGGTTTCGGCTGTCTTACAGTGGCCTCAGCCCAGTGGTCTTCGTTCCTTGCAGCGTTTTTTGGGCTTCGCCAATTATTATCGGAAGTTCATCAGGGACTTCTCCATGCTGGCCAAGCCTCTCACGGATCTGACCAGGAAGGGCAGTAATTCCCAGGTCTGGCCGCTCGAGGCCATCCGGGCTTTTGAGGCCCTAAAATCCGCCTTTGTGTCAGCTCCGATTCTGTCTCATCCCAACCCTGGGTTGCCCTTTGTCCTCGAGGTGGACGCGTCCGAGACGGGAGTAGGCGCCCTTCTGTCTCAGCGTAGGACACCAGAGGGTCCGCTGCTTCCTTGTGGGTTTTACTCCCGGAAACTGTCACCCGCGGAGTGCAACTATCAGATTGGTGACAGGGAGTTATTGGCCATAGTGCAGGCTCTCAAAGAGTGGAGGCACTTGCTCGAGGGCTCGGTGGTTCCGGTTCTCATCCTGACGGACCACAAGAATCTGACCTACCTTTCTGAGGCCAAGAGATTGACACCACGTCAGGCCAGATGGGCTCTGTTCTTGTCACGTTTTAATTACGTGGTCTCCTACCTACCTGGTTCCAAGAACATCAGGGCGGATGCCTTATCACGGCAGTACTCCGAGCTGTCCAGGGAGGAATCTATACCGACTTCGGTCATACCTCCAAATCAGATCCTGGCCGCCATTCGTACCAGCCTGACCTCTCCCCTTGGTGAGCAGATTTTGGCGGCTCAGTCTGGTGCTCCCTCTGGGACACCCAACGGCAGATGTTTTGTGCCTGAGGAGTTGCGCACTCGGTTGTTGCGAACCTACCATAACTCCAAGACCGCGGGGCATCCTGGTAAGAATCAGCTGTCCTGGGCTGTTTCACGTCTGTTCTGGTGGCCTTCCCTACGTTCCGACATCGCCGCATATGTAGCGGCATGCTCCGTTTGTGCCCAAAGTAAGTCCCCTCGGCACCTTCCGTTGGGTCTGCTGCAACCCATAGCCACCGGGGAGCGCCCATGGTCACACCTGGGGATGGATTTCATTGTGGACCTCCCTGCATCCCGAGGCCATACGGTCATTCTCATGATTGTGGATCGGTTTTCCAAAATGTGCCACTGTGTTCCTCTCAAGAAGTTACCCTCTGCACAAGAGTTGGCCACGATTTTTGCCCGGGAGGTCTTCCGGTTGCACGGTTTGCCCAAAGAGATAGTGTCGGATCGGGGGAGTCAGTTTGTGTCCAGGTTCTGGCGCGCCTTTTGCTCCCAGTTGGGGATTCATCTCTCCTTCTCCTCGGCCTACCACCCTCAGTCCAATGGGGCCGCAGAACGATCCAATCAGGCCTTGGAGCAATTCCTTCGTTGCTATGTCTCCGATCACCAGGACAATTGGGTTGACCTCCTGCCTTGGGCTGAGTTTGCCAGGAACACGGCTGTGAACTCTTCCTCTGGGACGTCTCCCTTCATGGCCAATTATGGGTTCCAACCTGCCGTGTTACCGGAGGCATTCTCTCCCCAGGATATTCCGGCTGTGGAGGATCACCTTTCTGCTCTACGTGCTTCTTGGGTACAGATCCAGAGGTCCCTTGAGGTCTCTGCGCAGCGCCAGAAACTCCAGGCTGATCGCAGACGAGCGCCTGCTCCTTCCTACCAGGTCGGAGACCGTGTATGGTTGTCCACTCGCAACCTCAACCTTCGGGTGCCCACTCCCAAGCTGGCTCCTCGCTTTGTTGGTCCCTTCCGAGTGCTTCGCAGGGTAAACCCGGTAGCCTATGCCCTTGCGCTTCCTCCTGGCATGCGGATCTCCAATGTATTTCATGTCTCCCTGTTGAAGCCACTGGTGTGCAATCGCTTCACTTCCTCGGTTCCTCGGCCTCGTCCGGTCCAAGTGGGCAATCATGAGGAGTATGAAGTGAGCAATATCCTGGACTCACGCCTGGTCCGCGGTCGGGTGCAGTTTTTGGTCCACTGGCGTGGTTATGGTCCAGAGGAGCGTTCCTGGGTTCCCTCCGCAGATGTCCATGCTCCTGCCTTGCTCCGAGCCTTCCACGCACGCTTCCCTCAGAAACCGTTTTTTGCACCGCGGAGGAGGGGCCCTTGAGGGGGAGGTACTGTCATGGTCTTACCTCTCTCCTGTCTCCTTCGTTTGACATGTGCTGGCGGCCATCTTGGTTTCCAGGTCTCTTGTAGCCTCCCACCCTGCGGCTCCTCCTTCCCACTGGGAGGAGCTGGATGCCTGGCTCATATATATAGGAGTTCTGTGGCTTCAGTTCCTTGCTTGGTCCTCCTGTGTTCACATGCTTCTAAGACTGCTGCTGCTTCTGGTTCCGATCCTGGCTTCGTCTGACTTCCCTGCTGGTTCCTGATCCTGGCTTCGTCTGACTTCCCTGCTGGTTCCTGATCCTGGCTTCGTCTGACTACCCTTCTGGTTCCTGACCTCTGGCTTCGCAAGACTCTGATTCGGGTTCACCATCTGTTTTGGACTTTTGCTTTAATGCTTGATATTCAATAAAGCCTTCTTATTTTTCACTTATGTCTTGTTGTACGTCTGGTTCATGGTTCCGTAACACTAATGTAGATTTGTATTACAGGGTGTAACAACATTTTTTGATCATAGATTTATTTGCTGGTAATCTAATTGCAATTTTGTGCTCACCTATTTTGTCTAATGAGACAGGGACTGCACAAGACGGTTCCTGGTCACAGAGAGCAGGAGCGAGCAACCGTAGGGAGCCAGACCCATGGGAGCCAGACCCATCAGGTTGCTGTGGAGCTGCTGAATCTTACATATACCTAACAGGATTTGGGGTTTCCAATGTCTAAAAAACTATTTTTATAATGGTAATTAATATAATATAATAAAATATAATTGTAATTAGCGTCAGGTGACTAGATCCAACGCACATATATGTTTAAGTTGGTAATTACTGAGGTACCTACTAGATAAATGGTTGGTGTTCCACATGAATGTTATCCCCATAGATTAGGTGGTGGTTACTATACTAGGTAAATGACTGGTGAGGAGCTGGGGCCACAAACAGAGGGTGCTCTAAGAATAAAGGATAATAATGCACGCTGTTTAAAAAAGCATATAGATAGGGTATGTAAAGTATCTAAAAGTATCCATGCTGCTTCAAAAACAAAGACAAGAGGTGATGCTATATATACACAGCACCCCATTTTCTTACTCAGTCATGGGTAATTAGGAGTTACAGAGGACCCCAGTAGCGTTATTACCTTGAAGAGCGTTGTGGTGGTATTCCCCGCTGTGTGCTCCCACCGTGTACTGCCTTAATCGGATGACCGTCGGACGCATCTGACAAACAGGCATCTGCATCGGCATCCTAAGTACTGAGGTCCACCCGGAAGTGATGGGTCATGACTGACCCCTGACATCACTTCCGGCGGTTGTTCCCGGGCAACACGTGCGCAGATGAACCACCGGCAACGGCCATACTGCGCATGCGCCATCATAGTCTGCATATAATGTGGACTGGAGTGTGGGGAAAAGAGGTATCTCCCCACAATAGGACTTAACCATACCCACTTAAGACCCGCGCTATAGACAAAAGACATCCACAGCGCGGCTCTCAAGTGCCAAGTGGACGTCTTTTAAAGTACATTACCCGCGCGCGCCACTGGGGGGCGCGCAGCGGGTAAACACTGTCCCGGCGCATCGCTGAAGTGCCGATGCGTGTACCTGGCGGCCGCGATGTCCGCCGGGTACACGCGATCGGTGGGAACACAGCAAGGACGTGGAGCTCTGTGTGTCTGCCGCAATATCGCAGTCCCAATAAAAATCACAGATCGCCGCCATTACTAGTAAAAAAAAAAATCATAATTCTGTTCCCCATTTTGTAGGCGCTATAACTTTTGCGCAAACCAGTCGCTTATTACAATTTTCTGTTTTTTTTACAAAAATACGTCGAAAAACACAGATCGGCCTTAACTGAGAAAAAAAATATTTTATTTTTTTTAAAATTGGGATATTTATTATAGCAACAAGTAAAAAAAAAATATATTTTTTAAATTGTCGCTCTTTTTTTGTTTATAGCGCAAAAAATAAAAACCGCACAGGTGATCAAATACCACCAAAATAGAGCTATATTTGTGGGGAAAAAAGGACGTCAATTTTGTTTGGGAGGCACGTTGCACGACCGCGCAAATGTCAGTTAAAGCGACGCAGTGCCAGAAGCTGAAATTTCGCCTGGGCACGAAGGGGATTTATGTGCCCAGTAAGCAAGTGGATACAGCTCCACCTAGCAGTGTGTCCTCCAGTGCTGATCGTCCGCAATCCGAGCATCACCAAACGCCATGCTGCTGAGCCTGTCCACATAGGAAACAAAAATAAAGTATTGGATATAATACATAAAAAATATATACTGTATATATTTGCATTTATATCTATTCAAGGCAGCAGAAATAAGAATATAATTGTAGTATTGCAATGTACATCGCTGTACTTAGTATGTAGAACACACACAGTAAGGAAATTAGAATTTAGATGTTCACTATCACATAACATAAAAAGGACCGCTAGATGGCATAGTAGAGTCACATTGAGTGGCATAGGAATTGGAATTCGGCTATACAGATACACATTTGAAAAGTATAAATTAAAATAGATGAAAAAATAATAAATAAAAGAAGAAAAATAGAAAAATTCTTACTATAGCTATTCGCATACTCTTTACAAAAATGGTTTAAATGATATGGCTGTATTAAGCCCTGGTGCATAAGTAGCCCTTTGGTTAAATATCCATCTTGCTTCTTGTTGAAGCACTTTTTTGTCAAAGTTTCCTCCTCTTTCAGTAAGTAATGCAAAGTTGCTTTGTACTGTGTATATATATATATATATATATATATATATATATATATATATATATATATATATATACATATATATATATATATATAAATATATATATATATATATATATATACACATGCATTATACCTTTCTGTCCAGCAGGTGGCTATGGTAATATATTTAGAGGAAGTACCTTCCTTCCTATGTGTGTGTAGTTGTATCCTCTTGCTTCCTGTTCCATGATATGCTTTGATATCCTCCATGAAAGTAAGGGTATACTCTGCATACAACAATCTTCCAGCGCATGATTCAATAACCTGCTAATAGGTTATTGGTCCCAGGCACCCAGGCATTGGAGAGGATACTACAGGCACCCAGCAGCACCCAGGCACTAGAAAAAGAATCCTGCAAGTCTGTGAGTACTGTATACAAGCTGCTGAAACATGACACGTGAAGTTTGCAATAGCAAAGCTGAACAATGCCAATTACCAGTTGTGGAAGTTTTTTTTTAAATCAAATAGGGTTTTATTGAAGAACAACAATAAACAAAGGAAGATACAAAAATCACAGAAATAAATGCAGTACAGCACACCCAGTTAAGGTACGACTTAAACTTACAACCACAAATCATCAATACATAGCAGACATCTCACCTCTGGACCATCTCATAGTATTCTAAGTAGCATACCCATCAGTGATACAACTAGCCATCCCATGTGGAATTACAATGTCCACTCCGCCACCGGACCGCGACCTGCGACTTGCACCACTACGGCTTCCCTGATCCCCCAATCCTCCTCCCTCCTCTTACGGTACAATAACAGGCGGTCCATAATGAGATCAACCGAAGCTAACCCGGGAACATTCAACCAGCATGCCCAAATGTTTTAAAATTTCTTTACACTCCCCCTGTGCTGATAAATGTATTTCTCCAGTCTAATAGTATCGCCCATTTGGTTAATCCATTCCCGCACCATCGGGGGTCCCTACGACTTCCAGTGCCTCAGAATAAGCACGCTCTTCCCATCAACATCATGCCGTGCAGGATTTGTTGTCTGTGGCACACCTTAGAAGCCTTGTGAAACTGGAGTTTTCTGGTTCTCCCCTTGTGACTGTGTGACGTCACACAGGGGAGTAAACCAGGGGATTCGAGAGACATCTATAGCAGCAATCATCTGCGGCTTGCAACTTTAGTGACAAAAAAAAGAAATGTATAAAAATTTTTTAGAGACAAATCAACTTGCTAAACATGTGTTATGGGTTGTGGCATGGCAGCTATGAGCAGCGGAGCTTGGTTGCTATAGCAACGTAGATTGGTAAAGAGGCTTGGATTACACAAAATTGCGCATGTGCTAGATTTTAGCAGGGAAACAAGGCAAGGGGGAGATGACATCCCCAGGGGGAGACAGAAAGCATTACTCAAGATGGCGCAGCCTAATGCCGGAAGACTATTTTATTGCAAACTACAGTACAGTAAGCAAGCATCTTTCTTATATACATTAAACTATGCAATGCTTGTAAGTAATGTTTCCAGTCAAAGTACATGAAAAGCCCAATACAGAATGCAGAGTTTACTTCCTCTTTAAGATGTACAAAGGCACAAAGCACAACAAAGAAAGCAGAGCCTGTTTTCGCTGTAAAAGGACCGGTCACTTAAAAAATGACTGTTCTATCTGGAAAGCCGAGCAGTAAAAGCTAGAGCTTTTCACAAAAGAAAGCATCAAAGCAATCACAAAGGAAACTGCAGACACATCATCAGGCCCGGATTTCCCACAAGGTCACCAAGGCCAGGCCTCGGGGTGGCAGGGCGCTGAGGGGCGGCAGCAGCATGGAGTCCCCCGATGGCCAGTTAAGGGCGGTAAGTTGCTTTCTGGAATCCGCTCCCTCGTTAACAAGTGATTGTGGCGATGTCGCTCAAATCACTTGTAAAATGTGTGCTGCCGTCCGTCCTCCCCTACCCCCACATACCTCTCTACTGGCTCTGTCTTCGGGACTCCGTCCTCCCCAGGCCGCCTAGTCTGTCTCCTGTGACTGTCCCTGCCACCGATGTACACTATGAGAGGGGTGATCTGTGCTCTTCCCATCTCAGCTGTGGCAGGAGTTCTAGCACAGTGCTAGGACTCCTGTTTTGGAGGTGACAGGGTCAATAAAGAGAACCCGTCACCTCCAATTGCTATCACACAGGGAATTGTTTTCTCCTGTGTGATTGCAGTAAAGTTATGTGAAAAAAATTGATAAAAAAATTTGATAAAAAAATAAGAAATAATAATTAAATAATTAAAATAAAACAATTATTAAAAAGTAAAGAATAAGAAAAATAATAAGAAAATTATATAAAAATAAAAAAAGTAAACGACTAGCTACAAAATAAAAAAAGTGATAAAAAAGAAACAAAGAATACTTGAACTAATCCGGTTGGCATTCTCCATTGATTTGGGGGAGTGGTTTGGTTGGCGGGGAGGGGGTGCATTGCGGAACCTGGCCTTGGGGCAGCAGGGAGAGCAAATCAGGCACTGCACATCATGGAGTGGCACCTTTAAATTCACAAGGAGCAGCAAGCCACACACCTGGTGCATAGACTTGGGTGCGACAAGCCACATGATTAGCAATAAGACCTTCTTCACAAACATTGATTACAGTACAAAAGACAAAGATTTCCTAGCAAATGGGAACAGCATCACATCCGAAGGTAAAGGTCAGGGCTTTCTGTGTTGCATTACACCACAAGGTGAGCAGAGTTTCCTTTTAAAGAAAGTGATGTATGGTCCAGAACTAGAAGGCAGCCTTCTATCAGTGAAAATTCATGAAAACGGTTCCACAGTTAAGTTCCATGGTGATGAATGCACAATTCATAATAGAAGGTGATTCCTCGCAAAGGGAAAACTGGATGATCACCTATACAGGCTCATCACCACAGACCAGCAAGCCAATATAGTTTCTAATGACCTACAAAGAAAATGTATTAGCTTATGGCACAGACGGCTGTGGCACAGAAGTCTGGAATCTATACAGGACATTATAAAGAGAGGTTTATCAGAAGATTTAACAAAAGCGCCTCGCAAAGTGCCTTATGAAACGCAAGTGCTGTATTGAAGCAAAAGCCACACGTTCTCCCCTTCCACAGGCGTCTCAAAGAAAGACTACCCACCTCCTGCAGCTCATACACAGTGTTGTATGCGGTTCCAATGAATACTCCCACATCAGGCGGGAACAGATATCTACTGACTTTTATTGATGAGTATTCCAGGTACACAACTACTTATCTGATGAAACACAAGAATGAAACATCATAGAAACTTCAAGAGTTTGTTGCCATGTCTATCAACAAATTCCAGAGCAAACCAGGAATAATACGCTCTGACAATGGGGGAGAATACAGTACATAAGCAAAGAAGTGGTTTTATATCTGAAGAGACAAGGAATAGTACACCATGCCATACACTCCTGAACAAATTGGCGTAGCAAAAAGGAAAAATCACACTCTTATAGAATCGGCCAGGTGCATGTAGTCGGATACCAACCTACCTCACAATTACTGGGGAGAAGCAGTCAACCTATCTACAGAACAGACTACCCTCAAGAGCCATTAAAAGTACTCCATTCAAAATGTGGTATGGATCAAAGCCTAGCATAGGGCACATCAGAGGGTTTGGATGTAAAGCATATGCCTATATTCCAAGTGAAACGTGATCCAAGCTGGAGAAAAGAGCAATAGAGGGCATTCTAGTAGGCTACAGTGATCAAAATAAGGGTTACCATAATCCTACACCCAAAGACTGACAAAGTGACAATAAGTCGTAGTGTTTATTTTGATGAGAGCCCATCATCAGAAACACAAATCTCTTAAAGCTGTGAAGTGAATATGCCAAGCAAACCAGAAGAAAAGGTTGACCAAAGCGAACCTGTGCAAGAGTCAGAACAAGAGGTGGAACTCACAATGCCTAAATCAAGTTCCTGCTGAACTGCCTGAAGTCAGAGCACAAAGGGGATACCACCCCACAAGCTGTCATATACTGTCAAAACACACAGCATACTTGAACCAACATCCTGGGAAGACATAGAAAAACTGCCATACTGTGAAGCCAATAAATGGAGACAATCAACAAAAGAAGAATTAAAGTCACTTCAAGAAAATAAAACCTGGACACTCACAGAGCTCCCTCCTAACTGCAAAACCAATGGAAGTAAGTGGACCTTCAAAGTAAAGTCAGACGCAGAAGGGAATATCCACAAATACGAAACCAGACTAGTCGCCAAAGGTTACTCCCAGAACTTCGGTGAAGATTACGATGAAACATTTGCTCCCGTCGTAAAACACTCCACCATCAGAGCGCTTCTTAGCAGCAGGGAAGGGCATGCAAGTGAAATATCTAGATGTTAAAACTGCTTTCCTATATGGAGACATTAAAGTTGATGTAAACCACTTTATTTGGCTGGCACAATGTAGAGTATAGGATTTCATATCATCTGTGCCCAGTCTTGCCACAAAGAGTTAATCCAGCTCTGAGCAAACCTCTCATCTTTTTTTCAGTGAGATAAAACAGACTTATGGTGAAAGCCCAGTCTGTTCTTCCGCCCTGCTGTGAGTGACAGGTGTTTTACATATCTCATGCACGAGAGAGGCACATTCTGTGTACTAAGTACACAATTCACACCCCCTCCCCCTCCCCTATTTCTTCTCCAGCTCTCCCAGGATTGGCTGCCTTTCCTGTGTTTTGACTGGATTTTTCTCATCATCGGGTCGGATCCACAGAAGGAGAAAATGCATGTATGGTGCAGTGAACTCACAGGCCACCAGCAGAAGATACACAGACAAGTGATTTGATTTAGGGGAGATGTACCTAGTCAGAACTGGGCAGAGGAGAAGCTCCAGTGATCTGATTATTGTTATAATGCAGTGTGTGTGTGTCTGAGGTCACCTGATTACAGTCGCAACATTCCTTTTGATCACAAGGATGTGTTATGTGGGGGAGGGGTGGATGTCTCACTTTTCATAATTATACCCAGTAAGACCCCTTTCACACCGGAGGCGTTTTTCAGGTGCTTAAGCGCTAAAAATAGCGCCTGTAAAGCGCCTGAAAAAAGCCTCAGCTGCAATCCCAGTGTAAAAAGCCCGAGTGCTTTGCCACTGGGGCGCTGCGCTGGCAAGGTGTCAAAAAAAGTCCTGCAAGCAGCTTCTTTGCAGCACTTTAGGAGCAGTGTATACACTGCTCCTAAAGCGCCGCTGCCCATTAAAATCAATGGGCAGCACTGCCGAACCCCCTGAAAAGCACTGATGCAGCGGCGCTTTTAACCCTTTTTCGGCCGCTAGCGGGGGTTATAAGCCCCCCGCTAGCGGCCAAAATGTGCCGCAAAAACTACGGTAAAGCACCTCTCAAAATAGCCGATCCCCGGGGTGCTTTCAGTCTGAAAGCACTCTAAGGCTAAATAAGCTCAAAGCTTACAGCCTACCAATGTCACCTGATTGCTCCCACCAAGTATCTACACGAGTCACCTGACTGCTCCTACCAAGTCCCTACATGAGTCACCTGACTGTTCCCACCAAATCCCTACAAATGTCACCTGACTGCTACCACCAAGTCCCTACACAAGTCACCTGACTCCTCCCACCAAGTCCCTAGACGAGTCACCTGACTCCTCCCACCAAGTCCCTACTCGTGTCACCTGACTGCTCCTACCAAGTCCCTATGTAGCGGTGTGTTGCTACTAGTTACTAGATACACGCATATTCACCCTGCTGCCAGACATCCATACATCACACTTTGTAGACAACAATGTTATTTTATTTGGGGGATTGAACTTGGTTGGGAAAAGGGATATGAGATGCCCATAGGATGAATTAGTATTTGTAATGTTATAGCGGTTCATGCTTTACAATGAAAATGTTATAGCGGTTCACTCATTACTTTGGAAATGTTATAGCGGTTCACTCATTACTCATTTCCCACCTCTGCACCATCCCTGCAGACTTTTACCTCCAGAACACTTCTCCTGCACATCACTTTCTTGTCACAGCATTAGTACTCCTGTCCCACCATGTTGAGCTGACCAGGCCTCACTCTGAATAGGCTCTAGTAGTGATTTCAACGGATTATCCTTAGTAGGCCGGGGGCCTGCAGTACACCTTCTTGGTGGCCCTGAACATTACTTGAAATTGATATTTGTTGATGGACTACTGTACATCGCTTCCTCTCTTTCGTTCTCCAGACTAGCTAGCACTGTAGGCCTGACACTGATTCAGCCAGGCCTAAAGCAAATGCCCTTCACAGGCAGGGACCGCGGACACCTATGGTGTAGCAAAAAGAAAATAGTAAATTCTGGTACGTGCTAAGTCATTGAAAGATCGTCTGACAAAATTCTATCCATACCCACTTTGTCTCCAGGCTCTTTTTCTTGTAAAAAATGCAATTACCGTTGTTTTATGCTAAATAGCAATGAAGTCAGACTACCCAATGTCCGTGTTCATCAATTAAGCATTACATGACCTGTCAAACTGCTGGTGTCATATATATGATGCAATGTAAGAATAAACGATCATGTGTCCTTGATTAAAAAACATAAGATGGAGACTCCAATCAGTCGCCATGTAGGACTCTTTTATGGCTTCAGATTGGACACTATCAAATTTATGGCCCTTGAACATATCCCCCCTGATGTTAGAGGGGGCAGTAATGATCAAAAGTTGTTGCAATTAGAATCTCGGTAGATCTTTTCTCTAAAAGCAACAGTGTACCCTGGTTTAAATGAAACGTTGAGTTATAAACCTTTTTTATAATTTGTACAACCTTTGTCATTGTGCCCCCTATCTTTCATTGAACTCTGTTTCTTATTCTTTTTTTCATTTTCCCTTTCTCTTCATTTTTCATTTTTATTTATTTATTCTTTTATTTATTTTTAATATTTTTTCATTTCTTCCTCCCCTTTTTCCCCCCTCCCTCCCTTTTCCCCAACCTCCAATCCACACCCCCTCCCTTTTTCCTTTCCCTATCCCTTTTTCCCCATTCCACTCCTTTTGCTCCTCCCCTTTCCCCCCTTTTTCAATATATTTTATTTGTATTATTATCATTATTATTTTTATTATTATTTATATTTATTTTTATTTGTCTTTGTTTTTTGTTTTGTTTTCATTTTTTTTATTTAATTAAATGTATTTTATTTTATATATATAATTTTTTCTCCCCCTTTCTTTTGTTAATGATGGGTTTTTACATCTCTTCCTACACCCTCCTTATATTACCATCCTTTTATTCCCCCTTTTCCCTAGCCCGATGATTCCCAATGAGTATATTAATTACTTGTGTACTATTTTTGATTATTATAATTGTTTCAGTATTCTTCTTTATATACTTTACTGTTTTTTATTTAATTAAAATCAGTCTGCTTTATTATATTGTCGCACAGCATGCACGTGATCACATTTATTAATTAATCATATAATTATACACAATGTAATTGTATTTAATTGAATTTGATCTTTGTAACACTTATTTGTTTTAATTTATACATGTTTATTTATATACACTTATTATAGTATATGCCTGCGTATCGCCATTTTACTTTGAGCATCTCTTCCCATCAATCCTCTCTCTCCCTGATGGTTTCTCTCCCATGTTCTTGCCCCTGTTTGACATGGCTGTCCGATCCCCGTGTGCCTCTCGGGTTACCACATGGACGCCCAAGGGTGTCTCTGTCTCCAAGCAGGGCACCCGATTTCACTGTCCGTGCATGCCTCTGTCCCCTTCGCTTTCCTCCTTTCCTCTGTGAGGTTCCCCATCAGTTGGGTTAATCTTCTTTCCAACCACTAGATGGAACTCCTGTGCTATCTTTCCCATGACTTAACATTAGGCATGGAAAGCACAGAGTGATGTCAGCGACAAGGGCTGCGCATGCGCGCTACAGTCTTGTGTCTGCTTCCGGTCTACGGACCGGATGGGGGTTATAAAGGGCCGCAAGATCCGGCTGTTCAGATGCTGCTGGAGCCCCTGGGACAATGTTTGCTGACATACTGGCATAGGTAATACTTGGAACTGTTCTCAACATACAGAGTTCAGGTGGTTACACACAGAGTGCAGAGCTGTCACTTGTAAACACAGAAACCAGACTTTTGTGTTTACAAGTGATTGTGGTGAGCAGGCACCAAAGGGTCTGAGCCAGAGGTGGTGGAACCGAGTTCCCCCAAGTTCCCCCTGAAAAAAAGCCCTGGCTAACACCTATTGCATCTTGTTGACAGCACTTGTCCCAGGTTTTTAGGCTTAAAGTAGAACTAGCCCATGTAAGTTTATCCATTATTTCCCTCATATACTTCAAGTAGTGTGGACCCGTTTTCTATATGGTCCACTTATTGTTTATTTTACCTTATACCTTATAAGGCTGGTCCCTCTGTTCCCCCTGTATTGACCCAGCACCTTATGGTGTGTCGGACCTGACCGGTCATCGAATGGGATGACATTGATGGAATCCGCCATAGGGGAGACAGATAGGTGGCAGTGCTCTGGGGATTGGGGATGCGCAGACATAAAAAAAAATTAAAAAAATATTATTGCAATTGTTAATTTTGATTGATTTTGATATATTGTTTCTTTTTGTACTATTCCATCTTAGAATACACAGTCCTCTCCTATGGTTCTGCACCCATCTCCGACTGCACTCTCCCAGTCCTTTCAGGTGTGCCTCCCCAGTCCTCCCGACTGTGCATGCCACTCACTAGCCCTCTTGGCTGCAACCAATGGTTCCTCTCCCTGGAGACCTGCCCAGCAGTACTCTCTCCTGCTGTCCTCTCTTGCTCCCCCTGTGCCTCCTGTCCAGGACACCTCCACATTTTCTTGGAAAGCCCTGTCCGCACCTGAGTCCAGGCCCAAAGTCACCCCCCCAGACTGGAGAGCCCTGTCCGCACCCGAGTCCATGCCCAAGGTCACCCCCCCAGACTGGAGAGCTCCCTCCAAGGCCCTGACAGCCTCTGTACTGCAACTCCTCCACCCAATAACTTCTCCCAAATTGGGCTGACCCTGGGTATTTGAGAAGGCCTGCCCCCTGCCAGTTCCGAGTTGGGGATTGGTCAGGGCTCCTCAGAATACCTCAGGCAGCTCCACATCCCCTCTCCTCTCTTTCCAGAACCTTCTATAGACTCTGGAAATAAGAGGGAGGTCTTGGTAATGCTGCCTGTGAGTCACCCAGATTCTACCCTGAGCCACTCCCAGCCCAGATCAAACAAAAACAAACAGGCCTGGCTGCCAGCCAGGCCAGTCTACATGTACCTACACTAACAACTCTCACTCTAGCACCTACACTACTAGAGGGTGCTACAATTTGCATAAAATATTGGGCGTTGACTTAAAGGGGTGTGGTTTAATACAATCTGAGATGACTTGCATAGCGCAGAATGTGGTAATGTTAAATAGGGAATACACAGGTAGAGTGGACGATGGTGGGTAGTATATGCAGGAGAGGGGTGTGGAGTGCATGGAGGTGAGTAGTATGTACACTAGGGGAGTGTGAAGTGTATGGAGGTGGGTAGTATGTGTAGGAGAGTAGTGTGGAGTGTACAGTGGTAGGTAGTATGTGCAGGATGGTTTCAGTAGGAGTCAGTAGTTTTTTTTTTTGCAATTAATTAATAATTTTTTTTTTTTTTTCAAAATGTTTTTTTGGGACCAGTGGATGGTGTTAGTAGAGCAATGGACAGTGTTAGAATTTTGTTTTTATTTTTTACAATTTATTTTTGTACAATTTTTTTCACAATGATGGGGGGGGGGTTTATTTTTTAAATATATTTTTTCACAGTGCTTTTGGGAAAGGAGGTGGGGATGGAGCAGTGGACGGTGTCAGTGGTCGGTGTCAGTAGGGCAGTGGTTGCTGTCAGTAGGGCAGTGGTTGCTGTCAGTAGGGCAGTGGTTGCTGTCAGTAGGGCAGTGGTCGGTGTCAGTAGGGCAGTGGTCGGTGTCAGTAGAGCAGTGGTCGGTGTCAGTGGTCGTGTCAGTAGGGCAGTGGTCGGTGCTAGTGGTCTTGGGGCTCTGGACCGTGTCGGTATGAGGGGGGGGGGGCGGTTGTGGTGTCAGTAGTTTTTTTATTTACAATTTTATTTTTAATTTTTTTTACAATTCAATTTTTATATATAAAATGTGTGTGTTTTTTAACAGCCCTGTTCACATCCCCCCACAGTATTTCTCCCTTTTACATGCCCCCTCCCACACACACACAAGGCATTGCCCCCCCCCCCCCGTACCTTCGCTCTCCATCCTTTGCATGTTCTTTCCTCCCTTAACTCTCCAACCTTTCACAGAGTGGACAGCAGGAGGTGGAAAACCCTAAACTGAAGGTGGAGGCACAGCAGCACTGAATGGGGCACGGGAGCTGCCATGTTACCTTTTCATTTTAGCAAGCTGGTGATTGTCTGATAGGAGCGCCTCCTTCCTAGCAGCCAATCATCTCCTGGTTAACGTGAAAAGTTAATTCAGGTGTTTAGCAGCTGCCTCTCTCCACACAGTGCTGGTCCCGCTCCAGGCCAGAATTGTCCCGCTAATGACAGCGGCGAAGGCTGGGGACAAAATCGGCAGCTAAATGGCTCGATCGCGGCAGTCCAGATAGAGCAGTAGCCCAGGTCGGGCGTGGACCACGAGCCGCCATTTAGTGATGCCCACTTATTGTGTTTCCCAGGCTAACACTAACTGCTTTGCTCAACCTGTGGTTTAAAGAGTTTAATGAGCTCAGATTATTAACAGTACACACAGCTAAATGATGAATTCCTTTTCCTTTCATCTTCTCTGTCTGCTCTGTACAGCACTGTGTGGTCTTGAAATTAGAGATAGAGTCTGGAAGCAGCTTCTGCTCTGTGCTCTGTTTAGAAATTCCACAATGCTTTAGGTCATGGCTGCATTCTATATTAAATGGTAAATACGAAATAAAGAATTTGTATAACTAGAAAATGCTTATTTAACAAATAAAAACATGTAAAAGTTAAAAAAATATAAACATCCAATAAACCCTAATAACAAGCTATGTGCAGCACAGTGATAATGCCCTGGCTAATTTTACATAGCAATATCTGAGTTTGCAGAGGCATTCGGTGCCCACAAAGTGGATTTATATTATGGGGAGATGTTTAATTGACAGTTTTTGCGCATAAATGGTAAGTTCACCTTTACAGAAAATCTCTAAGCTTACCTTACACTGGACCCCCTCCCCATACCCCGGTCCTGATGTACCAGACTTCCGCGATCCCCTGCTGTCAAACACGGAAAAGCCACTTCACCGGTCTGGGGTTTCAAATCCTCGGACCAGTGAAACGGCATTTCCTTGGCTGACAGCAGGGGATCGCGTCAGTCTGGTGCAGTGGGACTGGGGGGGGGGGGGGGGGGTTGGGATTGGGTATTGGGGTCCAGTGTAACGTCACCTTACAGATTTTCTGTGAAGGTGAACTTACACTTTAAAAGGTCACTTTTACTTGAAAGTATTAAAAAAGATATTGTTTTTACACTTTTTTCAATTTTTAATGAAAGCAGTTGCATAGCCAAGTCGTTTCTCTGGGCTGTTTTATACCCTATGCTGGAGACTCCTCAGTAACTTTCTAGTTGTTAATTGTAATTTAATGTCCTGACACAATACTTGGGAAGGATAAAGGAGAATTTACAGGTGACATTTTCATGTCAATGCTTTCACCCAAGATTCACACGTGTTTCTAATACAATCCAATGTAAAACGTGTGTAAATTTTGGGTGAAAGTTGTCTGATAGCATTGATGAATAGACCCCTAACTATAATATGTATGACTGATGCAATATTAAATATAATATTAGAAAAAGATGGAGTTGCGCTAATAAAAATAAGTGTCAGCAAAGTGAAAATATTCAGAAAAATGTCCAATGGTGAAATTGGGTACGTCTTCCCAAAATAAAAAATAGGAAAAAAATTATTGTAATAATAAAAAATAAATAAAAATAAGTGCAATTCATTGAAGAATCAGCTTCATAGGAGTGTCCCAACAGTGAGTGTTGAAAACTGGATCACAGCTGTCTGAAATAACGGACCCTTACCAGAGTTAGCGATCCCAAATGGATCAATTCAAGCAGGTAGCCGTAACCTGGGCTGTACAGGGGATCTAATCCAGGACACAACCTCCCGACAGTCCAGCAGTGATGAACCCCAAAAAACAAAACAATAGAACTCCAATAGTGTGATATAGTACAGACACTAATGCATAGCATCACCAAGTGACTGGCAAAAGGACAGTGTGACAAAAAACCACCACCACAGAACACACTGGTCCTTACCAGATCCTTGATTCAGAAAGGCAAAGGACAAACGTGGGATGTGTGTGTGCAGCCAACACAGGGGTCTTAGGAATGGAGCAATCCTCAAACAGGTCAACGATCCAATAATAAGGAGAAGAGAGCCATATAGTGTAATAACGTATGTACGGGGTTTAATAAAAAATGTAGCACTTACAGCATAAAATCAGGAAAACAGCAAAAAACGAAAGCTCCGGCCGGTAACGGAGCTACTTCCTCACAAGCGGTGACGTCACTACGCCTCCTCCCAACGTTTCATCCAATAGGACTTGGTCACGGGGTGTGAGGAGGCGTCTTGCGTCACCGCTTAAATAACATAGCAGCAGGCGGGGCCAACGTGGACACACGTCCCGAGCGATCAGCGATTCGCCATTTTAACTATGGGCACAGATAAGGGAAAAAAACGACAAACAATAAGGAAATGACCCAGAGATCATAAAAAATAATAGTGACAAGGTATAAACGAAGCCTCTACTACCTGAGACCCTCGAGGATATTAGTCCAAGGGAGCAGAGGAAAAAAGGATTCACCTTGCACACTCGCTATTCAGTAGAGTAATCAAAACGTGGATTATAAAGAATAATCCACATCAAAAGGCTACTAGAGCCTCATAGCTGTCAGAGTGAATCATCAAAATGTTTAAATAAAAATATTTTCAATACCTGCCCAAATATATCCAATTGATTGGTAATGGAAAGGTTAACATTTAAAGGTATTAAAAAATGTATTAAAAAATTAATTAAAAATTAATTGATTAACGATAGCGACTATCGTCATTTAGGAGAATGTACAGTTGGTGACCGATATTACCAAAAATACTAAAAATTTAAAATAAAAAGACATGTTTATATAAAAAATGTCAATAGATAAAAAATGTTAAAAAGAAACCGAATTGGGAACTAAACTAAACGGGACTTATCGTCGCACGTATAGGGAGTCACCAGAAACGTATGTCCACATTGCTCGTACAGTATCTATACTCTTTATAACAAAGATGCTGAATAGATATAAATTTAATGACAATCAATATAGGTGACATATGTCGTCATAACCCAAGAAGTATATGTCTAATGTAAACCTCCACATTAAAGGACAGTGCCCATTTGGATCTATACACGACACAAGGGGGGAAGAGACGGAACAGATAAGGGGGAAGTGGAAAAAAAACTCTATATATACAGGAAATCAAAAAAAGGGGGAGATCACATGGTTGATGTCAGTTTGTTAAGCATTGTCAATGAAACAATTGACATCCACCTCTATATTTAGGCCATGGGGCTCGTAGCACTTAAGAGTGTGAACCCACTGCATTTCTGTTCTTGAAATAGTCCTAACTAGATCACTTCCCCTCCAGTGTGCCTGGAATTTGTCTATGCCTATACATTTAATGCCAGTAGGATCCTTCCCATGGCACATCAAAAAGTGTTTTGACACTGAGTGATTGGGGAAGCCACTGGCAATGTTGGTGACATGTTCATTAAGGCGAATATGCAGGGCACGTTTGGTCCTGCCCACATATTGGAGCCCACATGGGCATTCCAGTAGATAAACAACCCCAACACTAGAGCAAGTTATGAAAGATTCGATATTAAATGTTTTGGATGAGTGTCTTGAATGAAAAATCAAAGTCTTTTTTGAAATTGTGGTGTTGACAGCACAGACTTGACACTTCCCACATTTGAAAAAGCCAACTAGGCCTGACAAAAACATTGAGGCAATTTTGGGAGGATCTAGAACATTAGGAGACAATTTATCTCTAAGTGATGTAGAGCCCCTAAATACCACTCTCGGTTTTACAGGGAGAATGGCATTGAGGGTCTTGTCACTCCTAAGAACATGCCAGTGTCAGTTCTCACCAACTTACTTACCCTGAACTATGTGTGTTAGATAAAGGATTGAAATATGCTCCACCCAAAAATATTAGCAAATCCAAAACATACATGGATGTTCATAAGTTTGTAAGGAAGCTCAACATCCAACGGTATGTCTCGTCTAACCCCTTTAATCCCTCCAATACTTTACTTTCTAATTATGTTCATTCTGATTTGAGAAATGCTTCTACCTACAACCCCCCCGGTCCAATGCCTGCTTCCTTGAAGGTTTTCAAGGATCTGGTCCTTAAGGACCTGGAAGATCTCAATGTGAAAAAAGTGAGATGCAAACAGGTATTGGAGGAGGGTATTAAATCATTGAGTGATAACAAGAATCTGGTAGTACGCCCCGCTGACAAGGGGGGGGGGCATTGTGGTCCTCAATAAAACAGACTACTTGGCTGAAATGCATCGTATTCTTAGTGACGAAGATACTTATACTCGTCTCCCCCTTGACCCGGGAGACAAGTACAGGAAATCATTGGTCAAGTTAGTTAATAGGGGCTTTGTTTTAAAAATTCTAAACAAGAAAGAAAAGGCCTTTTTGGTCCCTAAGGCTCCACGGGTCCCCATTATGTACTACCTACCTAAGGTACATAAAGACCCTATTTGCCCCCCGGGTCGACCGATAGTCAGCGGTATCGATTCCGTGACGTCCCGGGTGGGCAAATATATAGACTTTTTTCTACAGCCCCTAGTACAAAAGATGCCGTCTTTTATAAAAGATACTAGACAGGTTATTAATATTTTGGAAAACCTACAACCCACCTCAGATTTGTGGCTCGTGACTGCTGATGTCACGTCTCTTTATACGGTAATCCCACACACCTTAGGCCTCGAAGCAGTAGGACATTTTTTGGACAGAGATTCAGCACTTTCTGATGTCCAAATTGCATATATTATGGAATTGCTGCAGTTTGCAGCTTCCCATAATTTCTTTTGGCACAATGGACAATTCTACCGTCAAGATAGGGGAGTTGCTATGGGGGCTAAATATGCCCCCAGCTTGGCAAATTTGTTCATGGCCAAGTGGGAGGAGGATGTCGTCGATGTTACCTCTAGGCCCCAGATTATGCTGTGGGCCAGGTATATTGACGACATCCTCCTCCTATGGAAAAGCTCCGAAGAGGAGCTATCCACCTTTATGTCGTTTCTCAATTGTAATGATAGAGGCATTGTCCTGAAATACGAGGCAAGTCAGGAAAGTATCAACTTTCTAGACCTCACCATTTCAATTGATAGAGGTAAGTTTGCTACCTCCACTTACTTCAAGACGACGGATAGAAATTCATTTATACCAAATGACAGCTGTCATCATTCAGCCTGGCTTCGGGCTGTACCGAAAGGTCAATTCCTCCGTTTAAAGAGGAACTGTAGCTCACATAACATCTTTGTTGAACAGGCAGATGTTTTAACTGAACGCTTTCTAGACAAGGGCTATAGTCATGATTCCCTTGTGAACACACTGGGTCTGGTTAATCAAACTAAGCGTGAAGACCTGCTCCAGACCAAACCGAAGGTGGATCAGTTGAACAATTATTCTGCTCCGTTCATAACGGATTATTCGTGCCAACATGCCAGTGTCAGACATATTGTGTCTAGACACTGGCATGTTCTTAGGAGTGACAAGACCCTCAATGCCATTCTCCCTGTAAAACCGAGAGTGGTATTTAGGGGCTCTACATCACTTAGAGATAAATTGTCTCCTAATGTTCTAGATCCTCCCAAAATTGCCTCAATGTTTTTGTCAGGCCTAGTTGGCTTTTTCAAATGTGGGAAGTGTCAAGTCTGTGCTGTCAACACCACAATTTCAAAAAAGACTTTGATTTTTCATTCAAGACACTCATCCAAAACATTTAATATCGAATCTTTCATAACTTGCTCTAGTGTTGGGGTTGTTTATCTACTGGAATGCCCATGTGGGCTCCAATATGTGGGCAGGACCAAACGTGCCCTGCATATTCGCCTTAATGAACATGTCACCAACATTGCCAGTGGCTTCCCCAATCACTCAGTGTCAAAACACTTTTTGATGTGCCATGGGAAGGATCCTACTGGCATTAAATGTATAGGCATAGACAAATTCCAGGCACACTGGAGGGGAAGTGATCTAGTTAGGACTATTTCAAGAACAGAAATGCAGTGGGTTCACACTCTTAAGTGCTACGAGCCCCATGGCCAAAATATAGAGGTGGATGTCAATTGTTTCATTGACAATTCTTAACAAACTGACATCAACCATGTGATCTCCCCCTTTTTTTGATTTCCTGTATATATAGAGTTTTTTTTCCACTTCCCCCTTATCTGTTCCGTCTCTTCCCCCCTTGTGTCGTGTATAGATCCAAATGGGCACTGTCCTTTAATGTGGAGGTTTACATTAGACATATACTTCTTGGGTTATGACGACATATGTCACCTATATTGATTGTCATTAAATTTATATCTATTCAGCATCTTTGTTATAAAGAGTATAGATACTGTACGAGCAATGTGGACATACGTTTCTGGTGACTCCCTATACGTGCGACGATAAGTCCCGTTTAGTTTAGTTCCCAATTCGGTTTCTTTTTAACATTTTTTATCTATTGACATTTTTTATATAAACATGTCTTTTTATTTTTAATTTTTTGTATTTTTGGTAATATCGGTCACCAACTGTACATTCTCCTAAATGACGATAGTCGCTATCGTTAATCAATTAATTTTTAATTAATTTTTTAATACATTTTTTAATACCTTTAAATGTTAACCTTTCCATTACCAATCAATTGGATATATTTGGGCAGGTATTGAAAATATTTTTATTTAAACATTTTGATGATTCACTCTGACAGCTATGAGGCTCTAGTAGCCTTTTGATGTGGATTATTCTTTATAATCCACGTTTTGATTACTCTACTGAATAGCGAGTGTGCAAGGTGAATCCTTTTTTCCTCTGCTCCCTTGGACTAATATCCTCGAGGGTCTCAGGTAGTAGAGGCTTCGTTTATACCTTGTCACTATTATTTTT
This sequence comes from Rana temporaria, assembly GCF_905171775.1. Classification (NCBI taxonomy): domain Eukaryota; kingdom Metazoa; phylum Chordata; class Amphibia; order Anura; family Ranidae; genus Rana; species Rana temporaria. Next base: position 127,830,622 of record NC_053495.1, on the reverse strand, counting down.
TATGATCTCTGGGTCATTTCCTTATTGTTTGTCGTTTTTTTCCCTTATCTGTGCCCATAGTTAAAATGGCGAATCGCTGATCGCTCGGGACGTGTGTCCACGTTGGCCCCGCCTGCTGCTATGTTATTTAAGCGGTGACGCAAGACGCCTCCTCACACCCCGTGACCAAGTCCTATTGGATGAAACGTTGGGAGGAGGCGTAGTGACGTCACCGCTTGTGAGGAAGTAGCTCCGTTACCGGCCGGAGCTTTCGTTTTTTGCTGTTTTCCTGATTTTATGCTGTAAGTGCTACATTTTTTATTAAACCCCGTACATACGTTATTACACTATATGGCTCTCTTCTCCTTATTATTGGATCGTTGACCTGTTTGAGGATTGCTCCATTCCTAAGACCCCTGTGTTGGCTGCACACACACATCCCACGTTTGTCCTTTGCCTTTCTGAATCAAGGATCTGGTAAGGACCAGTGTGTTCTGTGGTGGTGTTTTTTTGTCACACTGTCCTTTTGCCAGTCACTTGGTGATGCTATGCATTAGTGTCTGTACTATATCACACTATTGGAGTTCTATTGTTTTGTTTTTTTGGGTTCATCACTGCTGGACTGTCGGGAGGTTGTGTCCTGGATTAGATCCCCTGTACAGCCCAGGTTACGGCTACCTGCTTGAATTGATCCATTTGGGATCGCTAACTCTGGTAAGGGTCCGTTATTTCAGACAGCTGTGATCCAGTTTTCAACACTCACTGTTGGGACACTCCTATGAAGCTGATTCTTCAATGAATTGCACTTATTTTTATTTATTTTTTATTATTACAATAATTTTTTTCCTATTTTTTATTTTGGGAAGACGTACCCAATTTCACCATTGGACATTTTTCTGAATATTTTCACTTTGCTGACACTTATTTTTATTAGCGCAACTCCATCTTTTTCACATGTTATTTTGTTTTGTATAAACATTTTGAGTTTGTAGCTTCTTTGTATATACTAGATAAGCGCACTATTTTTTTCCACTTTATTAAATACAATATTACTAATTGGTCTGTGTTAATACCGGCTAACGTATATGTTCTTTTACCAGACATGTTCACGGCTCAAATGAAGAAAACTATGAGAAGAAATCACTAACACATAGATTGATATGCAATGAATTTATTAATCAATTATTTGAAAAGCAGTAAAGACGACTTTCTAATATTAATTTAGAGAGACTTGATTTAGGAAAAAAAGGTAAATGAAAAGAGAGTATTGATTGGAATTTCAGTATTTGATTGCATCCATGTGAAGGATCTTCTTTCCATGTTCACACAGAGAGGCCCACCCCCTGTAAAAGAATAATGTGATATCAGTATTGTACATATTAAATCATATGTTATTATAAGTCTTTTATTTGGGAGTTGAGATAAACTAAATACAATAATCAGATTTGTGATTTTAGAAGACAGTGGGTGTCATTTATATCAGATGCTAATGGGGGACACACAGGAGTCCTGGCAGAGTTGGAAGTAGTTTTTATTGACTTTTAAGGCTGGATTCACATTAGTGCGCGGTTCGAAGTCATTCACACTGCTGTGCAAATCACATGCGATGTCTGTGCGATGCAAATTCAGCCATACAGATTGTACGTCTGAATTTGCGTCGCATTCAGACCAAAGTCGTGCAGGACCCTTTTTTTGGTCCGCACCAGAATCGGATCGCATAGGTGTACACGCCCATGTGATCCGATTCATGGCAGCGTGAACTGCCTGTGAGTCGGGTGCGATGCAGGAACCCACAGTGGATTTGCAGGGCTTCCTGCATCGCACCAATGTGAACTGAGCTTTAATTACAGCTGAATAGTACAAAGTGTTGAATTATGCACTTAGTGAAGCAAAAATGGGATTGGCAGAGTGCTTGTCATCGCACTGCACCTCACACACTGCTGGCTGCCTAATGTATGACTCACTTCTCTCCATAGAGTACAATGATTTGCAATAGCATCTCCCGTAGACTGGATTTATACTACTACATACTAGTCAATACTCTGCTAATACTGCTGAATTAATAGAATATTATAAATGTCATTTAGTTATGAAAAAAAAAGTGTCTGAGACAAACATTTTTTTACTGAACCACAGCCAATCAGCTTTTACATTTTTATTTTCTAAGCTTGAAGAAAAATAATAAAGATCATAGGCGTGCGCACATAGGGTGTAAGGTGTGCCTGGGCACACCCTAATCACCCTGTGGTATGCAGATTCCCCCTGCTGACTGGCTGCAGAGAAAGGGACTGGGGAATCTCTGTCCTCAGTCCCTTTCTCTGCCTCAAAAGTTAGACATCAGGGGTCTGTTTAGACCACTGATATTTCACCAAAGCCCCCAAACAGGGCTCCTAAAAAAATAATAATAAAAATAAAATTGTAAAAAAATAATAATAATAATACAAACAAAGATAAACTACTGACACCGATCTCTGCCCTGCTGACAAAGCCCTACTGACTTGCCCACTGCCATATATGGTATATTACACACACGTGTGTTTGAGCTTTGGTGTGCACACCCTAATGCAATAGGCTGCGCACACCTATGATAAAGATAGAGGCTGACTGGTTGCTATGGGCAAGGGCATCAGCTGAGATGGAACTTGTCTCAGACACTTGTTATTAATTCTCTCTCGCTGTCTTAGTTGCTCATTACTATTTCAAGAAACTCCAGGTACAAGCCCAGACCTTCCTTCAGTAATACATTTAATCCTATACACGAAAAGCTTGTGTACTCGGGTGTTTGTTTACTTCTGACAAATGTTGGAGCAGTTTAGGAGGATTTGGATTTTTAACTGGATCATAAGGAGCAGTGCTCACTTGTTTTAGTGAATTTAGCATATCATTTAATATATTAATCTGAACTGCTATTTTTCCCTTCTAAAAGTCAATGTGGATGCATTCAGAAGCTTCATAAAGCAAGCTAAAGGGAAGTATGAGGCAGGTCAGAAGAAACTTAAGTCTGGCTTCAAATGTAGACCATTTTTCCGGAATTCACAAGTGTACCTAATTTGAAGGATGGTAAAACGTAGAAACTTGGGGCCCTTGGTAGGTGCCCAGGTTGCACCCTTTACCAACAGCACTCATTTTTGTGATACCTGATTTTATTTCTGTGTATAGAATAGACAACTCATAGATATGTGTAGACATTTTATTAGGCCTCAAAAACTTTTGTTTGCTTACAGGTTGCACTTTCTCTGTTCTATCCAGATGGTTTTTATTTACTATAATGTGGAGGTCAACACATCAAAAAATTCCTGATAAAAGGAAACTCTATTCTAACAGACATACTAAGGGCACCAACAGAGTAAGACAGGCCATAGATTATGCGACTTTTGATCTGCAACAATTGCTTAATTCCCCCATCAACACAGACTGTATTCCTTCTGCAGAGCTATTGTGATCACAATGTATTGTGAACACAATAATTGTTGCTAGTAGCTATAGCCGCTGGCAATAATCGCATGCTAAAAAATTGTACATGCTGGTTTTACCCAAGGCAATCAATGGATCGACTTGGCAACATTCAGCCTGCCCAAACATAGATGGAATCTTGACAGCACTCTGCTGAACTGATTGAAATTCCATCTGTATAAAGCTGGCTTTAGTGTTTCGAGCCATAAGGTTCTAGCAAATAATCTAACGGTCTGTACAAAAGATTTGTGGCATATTTGTGATGTGCTGATCTCCACTACTTGTTAAACTTAACTGCCTGTGTGGAAATGCACAGATAGTGAACTCCATTGCCCAGGCTTTTTTTGAAAAAAATCATCATATTAGATGAACTGTTCACATAAGTGTTTATATTTCAATACTGCTTTAAAATAGAATACTTGTTCAATTTACTGTCCATGCAAATTTACGGCCATGGCATTAAAAAAAAAGAATGGTTTGATTTACTTGGTTATTAAATAGTAAAAACAGCCAATTATAAAAATAATAAAGGCATGAATCTTAAAGCAGTTAATAATTAAGTAAAATATTATTTAGATTTAAAAAACTAGCATAAATGGATATATTTTGCATCTACAGATGGAACTTACCAAACCACCAACAACCTTGTTTAAAAGCCCATCCTGGTTGAGGAAAAGAAAGCAAATCTATATTTAACTACAGACAAAAAATTGCAACCCAGCACTCTAAAAGAGCTAAAAACAGTAAACATGGTGAAATGTCTAAGATATAAGTGTTATAGCCCAAATCTTCCACCACTGAGGATACTCGCGGTACATCCTAAAATTTAAAAATACGAAGGAAAAAGAATAATACGCAAAACACACATCCAGTGTCAGGAGATAATTAATCAGACAGTGAGGCCCCATACACACGATAGAATTTATCCGCGAATACGGTTCAGCGGACCGTATCCGCGGATAAATCCTCTCTAAGATTTCAGAGGATTTCTATGCGATGGCGTGTACACACCATCGCATTGAAATCCACGCTGAAATCCTCTGCCGATGACGTGTCGCGCCGTCGCCGCTATTATGACGCGGCGACGGGCGCGACGCTGTCATATAAGGAATTCCACGCATGCGTCTATTCATTACGGCGCGTGCGGGGAATCCCTTTGGACGGATGGATCCGGTAAGTCTGTACAGACGAGCGGATCCATCCGTTGGAATGGATTCCAGCAGATAGATATTCTGTGCATGTCGACAAATATTTATCTGCTGGAAATCCATTCCAGGGGAGATTTATCTGCGGATAAATATCCGTTGGCGTGTACACACCATAGGATCTATCCGCAGAAACCCATTTGATGGGATTTATCTGCGGATAGATTCTATGGTGTGTATGGGGCCTGAATTATTGAACATTGAAGAAACCATAGAGCATCAGTACTAATTATGATGTGTGTTACTTGTGTCCAATTGTAACAGTCACAGTGAAGTCTGGATGGAACTTGACAGATCTGCTATAAATGTTCAAACATGAAAAGAGCAGAGTCACAGCTTGTGGATCATCCATATACTGTTTATTGGCAGAGAGTTTGCTTCAAAGATCCACTAGAGGAAGATCTCAATGCACAAAAAGCACTCCATTCAGTAGTATAACCATAATTATATAAAATGTGTATCACCGTGTAGCAACTCAAAATCGCCGTAAATTAGAGTCCCACATTTTTCCACACAAGTTTTTGATAAATTGCAAAGAACATATGGTGCAGTGCTCCACAAGTATAAATCAGAAAAAAACATATAAATAAATGAGTGCTAATAATATACAGTGAATAATATATAAACTGCAAATAATTGTACTTGAATACATTATAAATGCATAAATAACAAATAATTGTGCTTAATTAAAACAAAGAGTGTACTGTATACAATGTAAATAAAGCTTTATATTACAATGCTGTGTTAAAAAATGTTTGTCCCTTTTTGCAAAGAAAATGTATGCAACATATATGCCACAATATACATCAATCAAAACTGGATGCTTATCACAGTCTCTTCTCCACCACAATTGCCACCTTGTTATCCTCCACATTCACCAAATATGTGCAAAGTTGCCTCTCTGGTAGACAGCTTCTGAGGAAGTCCCTGTACATAACACGTAAAGCAGGGTGCTGATTGTGACGTCATTCCGTGAGTGGGCGTACTTATCTCAACAACCATTCGGGAGGACAGGAGTGTTGTATATGTGAATGAGCCCACTGAGGATGCTGGCTGCTTGGTATACATGCCTAGTCTAAGACTGCTACACTGTAAGCGCAGCTGGATTTGTTCAATAAATAGCACTGAAACAGAGAGCATTAGATCTTCCCCTTTTTGTTTTCATATGCTTCTATCGAGCATTGAGGAGATGGTGACAGTAGAAGAGGCAAGTTGACCAGATAGTTGATTGCAATCCTTAACAAGACATGATGTGATCATTGCTGGAGAGTGATGCTGTTCTGATCAGGCTATTTTTGACCTTTTTGTTGTGATTGATGAACATTGCAGTTATTTTTTTGTGTGAAATATATACTGTATTTATTGGCGCATAACACTCACTTTTTTACCCTGAAAATAGAGTGTAAACTGTGCCTGCGTGTTATACGCAGGGGGCTGTGGAAAGTTTTTTTCCTGAAACTTTCCTCTTAAAGTTAGGGTGCGTGTTATACGCCGATAAATACGGTAATACATACGTTTGCTTGGTGTGATATTCAACAAAGGACTAGGAATCCTAACACAACATTTTATATAATATAAAAAGCCGCGCCAATCACAATAAAAAATAAAATAAAAGTCAATCACTGAAGATAAAGTTGATATGATCTCCTTGAGGACAATATTAACGGATAGAGCCTTTAGTTTGTTTGATGAATGACACTAAGTTCTTAAAGTTGGTCAAAACACGAACACCCAGGTGACATGCATGCTTTTAGTGCAAATCCTCCACCGTAAGAATAAGCTGCTTACCAAACGGCAAGTCTTTAATGCATTTGGCTTTAGCCCAGCCACGGCCTTTCAATCCTCTAGATACTTCAGGGTGGACACACTTGTAATTAAGCAGCGAGATCCCAGCCTCAGCATAGAATTGGAAGGCAGTTGCAGTTCACTCTCGTTACCCCCCGCTCAGGACATTAGCAATCAAGCGATCCAGACACATATATCAAGGATAAAGAAGGGGCACAATAGCGTAATACCGCAAGATAAGGAAATTTATTTAAAAGTAATGTACTTACATCAGTACGAATAAAAACAGCATATAACAGCAATAGTAAAGCCGGCCGGCTTGAGGAGCCCTCCTCCTTGGCGTGGTGACGTCACTGACGCAGCCTCCCAGACGCGTTTCGTCACTACTAGACGTTTTCAATGGGGGTAGGGCTAGCAGCAGTGAGACACCTTCATATAGCGGCCACTCAGTGTAAACGGCGATCCATGGGAACAGACTCCGCCATTTTTGTTGAGGGTAAATTTGCCCATACCGCCACGCTTAATGTGCGCGGCTTAGGACTGAGAATATCCTTCCTCTTTGATGTTAATACTCCCCTGTCGCAGAGTGAACTTTCCACTCGCCGCAAAAGAGGTCACAAAAAAGGGGGGGATAAGTAATAAAAGTTTATAAAGCCTCCGTGGAGACTAATTAAATTAAATTTAGCCCACAGATTACTCATGGAAGCACAGAGTTCATATCCGGCACAGAATAATTCAACTCAGTGCTCACTGTGGCCATCTTGTGGGTAAATTAAAAATCTCTTATTAGATTAAACCTATTGATGTTTAAACCTAGGAAAAACACCGGCCTCTAAGCCTGTATAGGGCAAGGGTTATTAAAAAAAGGTTTTGTCTTCAGTAATAGAAATATAATGGGAAGACACGTTCTTATACAAAACCAGGATCTAAACAACAAGATCAAAAAAACCCTTCAAGTGATGAAGGTAAAAATAAATTTTAAATATACTGGTTTTGACCAATTATGTGATAATAAACCAAACAATGTGTTACATCAATTTTTAAATATATATATATTCAAACAAAATCGATATATCATTAAATTTACAAAAATTATGTGATAAGTCCCACCTGGGTGGGCAAAGGTGATATTGTGAAAAATCGCAATACGTGCTGCCCCACATCCTCACAGGTAAATATACCTCAAAATGGGGGCGGGGAAGGAAAAACAAGAGAACACAATTATGTGTCCATAGTGAAACAAGAAAAAATATATATATAAAATTGAAATTAAATATAATAAAAATAAAAAATAAAAATGATAAGAAATTATGTGAAAAAAATTTTTTTCCAAAAATTAGCATTTCCACATAGGTGGAAAATGTGTAAAAATGTATTTATTTATTAAAAATTAAATCTGTTGTGTAGATTTATAAGTAAAGGAAAAACAAAACTTAATTGTATATAAGAAAAAATGCTGAACCCGTGTCTGTTCCCATAGAGCCCTTTACAAAGGTTCACATCAGGCATTATTAATAAAAGCATTTATATCCGTTTCAATATTGAGGCCATGGGGGCTATATGATTTCAACCGATGGATCCACCCCATTTCCATTTGGGAAATCTCCCGAACTAAATTACTACCCCTCCAATGCGCCTGGAATTTATCAATTCCAAGAAAAAGGGTATTGGAGGGGTCCTTATGATGTTTAAGTCTGTAATGATTAGACACAGAGTGATTTCTAAAACCTGCAAGAATATTTGTGATATGTTCATTAACCCTTACTTGCAAGGATCTCTTGGTACGACCTATGTATTGAAGCCCACACGGGCATTGGACCAAATACACAACCCCAGTAGAGGCACAGGTAATACATGGCACAATTTTAAACTCCTTCTGGGTAACTGTAGAAGTGAAGGTGGTGACACATCTCCGTTGATTACTACTGAGGGCACACACACGACACCTGTTACACTTATAGTAACCCTTAAGTTGGTCGAAGAAGCCAATGCCCCTAAGGGGAGGGTCAATAACATTGACAGAAATTTTATTCCTAAGGGACTGTACTCCCTTAAAGATCACCTTCGGTTTTATTGGCAAAATTTCTCTCAACACAGGGTCATTCCTGGCAATGTGCCAATGCTTCTGGATCAGATGTGAAATGGACCGGTGCTGGATGGAATAAGAGGTAATGAAAGGCACACCCTCAAGGAATTGGTTTCCTTCAGCTTGTTCCCTTTCATGCAAAAGTTCATCCCTATCCATAGCTGCAATATGGTCAAGGGTGTCTTTTAAGGTGCTCTCATTATAACCCTTTTCTAGGAAACGCTCTGTAAGGACAACATTTTATATAGAGCTTTATTTACATTGTATACACTCAATGATTTTCTTGAGTCTAACCATAAGGCTAGGTGCACATCTAGTGTTTTGTAAATGTACATTTCTGAACGCATTTTCTTGTTTTTGTGTGTTTTCACATGTTTTTGAGCTACACGCATAGAGCAGCCCATTCATTTTAATGGGCTGTCCTACATGTGAAAAACATGTACTTTAACGCGTTTGTCACACATTTAAAGGCAAACAAAAATTGTTTTAATTTTTTATACATACCAGAAGTGCCCGTTGCTAGGCAGATTGTCCTAATCTCTCACTTCCTGATCCGCTTTCCGTCTTCTTTCTTCTACTCCTCACGCTGCATCCTGGGGAATGGGGGAGCGGTGTCTTCTGGGACCTTGTGTGTATCCCAGGAGACATCGTCCATTCATGTAGCGCTGTGTGTCTCGCGCATGCGCAGTAGGGAATCAGACGGTGAAGCAGCAATCCTTCACTTCCTGATTCCCTCACCGAGGATGGAGGTGGGGCAGCCGAGACCCGAGCGATTGCTTGGCTTTGGCTGCCGTCATTGCGGGCACCCTGGACAGGTAAGTGTCCTTATTAAAAGTCAGCAGCTACAGTGTTAGTAGCTGCTGACTTTTAATATGTATATTTTTTTTTTAACCGGATCTCCCCTTTAACAATGAATGGCACCACATATGGCACCACATATGGGACACATGTTCTATGAACATGCATGTTCACTGAACAGCTTAGGTGTGAATGTAGCCTAAATTATTTGTTTCAATAAAGTATCCATTTATAACCCCAATTCCAAAAAAGTTGGGATGCTGTGTAAAATCTACATGAAAACAGTATGCAATGATTTGAAAATTTCCTAAACCCATATTTTATTCACAATAGAAAATAGAAAACATTTCAAATGTTTAAACTGAGAAAATTTACAATTTTAAGAAAAAAATCTGGTAATTTAAAAAAAAAAGTTAGGACAGGGCAATAAAAAGCTGACACAGTAAGTGGTACTAGCCAGGAAAAACATTTTACAACAAATTAGGTTAACAAGTTGCCGACCAGCCACCACAGTTATACTGCAGTAAGTTAGCTCGGTTGTGTGAATCGACGTACTGGTACATTGGTTCGTGCACTGGCTTTTGAGGGCGCGTGCCCTCCGCTGGAGGCTTTTGTGATTGCGGTAAAGAGAGCTAGAACAGGGATCTGTCAATGTAAACGAACAGATTCCCATTCTGACAGGGCAGAAGAGAGAGACAGAGATCAGCTGTTCCTAGTGATCAGGAACAGTGATCTCTCTCTTTTCCCAGGCAGCCCATCCCCCATACAGTTAGAAACACTGTGCAGGGAACACAGTTTACCCTTTAATCGCCCCCTAGTGTTAATCCCTTCCCTGCCAGTGTCATTTATACAGTGATCAGTGCATTGATGTCACTGGTCTCCAAAATGTATCACTTAGGCCGGGTACACACGGACAAACATGTATGGTGAAAGCGGTCCGTCGGACCGTTTTCACCATACATGTCTGCCAGAGGGCTTCTGTACGATGGTTGTACACACCATCGTACAGAAGTCCGCGCGTAAACAATACGCAGGGCGTGTCCGCGGTGTCGGCGCGTCGATGACGCGGTGTCGCCGCGACAATGACGCGGCGACGTGGGCGGCCCGCCTTTAAAATGCTTCCACGCATGCGTCGAAGTCATTCGACGCATGCGAGGGACGGCGGGCGCCTGGACATGTACGGTAGGTCTGTACTGACGACCGTACATGTCCGAGCGGGCTGAATTCCAGCGGGCTGTTTTAAAACAAGTCCAGGAATATTTGTCTGCTGGGAAAAGGCCCGGCGGGCAAATGTTTGCTGGAATTCGGCCCGCTCGCGCCCACACACGACCAAACATGTCTGCTGAAACTGGCCTGCGGGCCAGTTTCAGCAGACATGTTTGGTCGTGAGTATGGGGCCTTAGGGTCAGATTTGTCTGCTGCAATGTCGCAGTCCTGATAAAAATCTGTTTTTATGTAGATTTTACACAGTGTTCCAACTTTTTTTTAGAAATGTGGTTTTAAATAAAATATGGAGACAACTGCCTGGAAGTCTGCACCACATCCCCAGCCCTTGGTGTGATTCTAGCTGTCATCTCCCATTCCGCAGCACTCATGCACAGACAGTTGGGAGGGGGCAGCACCACTGACACAAGCAAGGAAGCTTACCGTTGGCACATTTCCCTCTAGTGGCCATGGATCTCTAAAGCCTCGTACACATGACCGAGTTTCTCGGCAAAAACCAGCAACTTGCTGTTTTGTTTTGTTTTTGCCGAGGAAACCGGTCGCGTGTACACTTTGACGAGGAAACTGTCGAGGATCTCGTCGAACCAAAAAGAGAGCATGTCTTCTTTTTCCTCGACGCCAATGGAGAAATTTGGCTCGCCGAGATCCTCGACAGCCTAACAAGGAACTCGACGAGCAAAACAATGTGTTTTGCCCGTCGAGTTCCTCGGCCGTCTGTACGAGGCTTCGCGCAAACTCTCTGGCAATAAATATGGAATGATCTGCAAGCTCTGAATCTGGTCTTTTTATGTGTTTTCATGAGGAGATTTGTCAGGTTCCATCCAGACTTTGCTGTGACTGTTGCAAGTGGGCACAAGCAACACCATCATCATATGGTGCTTAGATTGGCGTTTCATTATTTCTTCAATGTTTGATTTAATATTTCCCATCACTGGATGTGTGTTTTATACCCAAGTCTCTTTTTGTTTTGTGTTCTATATTTAACATACCAAAGATTTGAGTATTTGTTTAATTTTTTTACAGAGCACATAGCCTACCAGTCCAAACCCTCTGTTGAAGCATACCTGCAATGTACCAGGCCACCTATAAACACTAGTTATTTTCCTATATATGTGTTCAGGGGGGTGAGTGTTCCATTGGTTCTCTATTTGATGTCAGTCCTGGATCTCCACTGCTTCTCCTTCTGTGCCACACTACTCCAAACCATTACACATCCCCTGATCCTGATTCTGATCCTGTATCTCTTCCTGGCCTTTCACATATCATTTTGGAAGATTCTCTCTTCTCTTTGCCTGCCCTCTCCCAACAATACCAAAATAAAGTATTATAGTCCCATCCAGGACTTTCTGAATGTCTGAGATGGTTTATTTCCAATACTATACCATCTATTCACAAAAATCTATATGTCTGACTATGGGGCTTCCAAGAGAAAATTACGTGGGATCAGAAATGAATAAAACAATGGCAAAATCTGTCTAGCCTTAGGTAAAAAGCCGTAAGAGTGAAGTGACTGCAGAAAGCAAATGGTATAAATTCCTAATTTACAGTACATTATCCTATACCTATATTTTTAGGTATAGTAAGATGAATAAATTCACCACCAAGCAGAATCCTTATTTAGTTTCTATCATTATCATGAAATCTATGGCATTAAAGGCTGATGGAATATTTAGTAGATCTATTTTGAAAATATAACTGTTTCCTAAACTCCTGAAAGAATATGTAGTAAATAAATAAAGGAAACACTGTACTGTATACTACTACTACAACAAAACAGTTTAAAGAATTTTATGTTTTTTCAAGATCTTACTGCTATTCATACCCACAAAAGGAAAATGCATATTTAAAAAAAGATTAAAATTAAACACAACATTTTACTTACTACTACTCCACAAACTGTTTCCAATAAAGGTCCAACTTGTTCCTGTGAAAAATAAATAAGTTATTGTGAAATATATATTATACATACATACTGTACATACATACACAAATAGATATACATATACTATATACACAAACAGATGACATGTCTTATTGCCGACCTTCTGGAAGATTTTTGACAGTGCCTGTGGCTGTGGTCTGAGCATAGCTATTGTCAATTTCACAAGTTTGTAAGGCAATAGGGGGGCAGCATTACACTTTCATTTTACAAATGAAGTCCAAGTCCAGATTATATTGTTGTCTGAGACTCACTCGCCATCCCTCTGTCAATGATTTCACCAGAAGTGAAGTGAGGAAAATCTACAACAGTGATACCGACAGCAATAAAAAGCTTACAAGGGTACTTTCCTTCCCCATCTCTACTAAAAAAGCATTTTTTGTTTTTGCTTGTCATTGTAGATTGAATTACTGTCAGCAGAACATAATACAAGGGGAAGCTTCTTCAACCCTTTCTAGTCGGCTGGAGCTGGCCCTTCAAAAGTCTGTAACATCGGTGGTGTTAGTAGTTTAGAGTGATAACTGGTAACTACAACAAACCGATCTGGGCAAAATAGGTGAATAGACAGCCATCACCTAATTTAATATGGAAATCTTCCCCCTACTGAAGTTTCAGTGCTGGGTGGGTAAATACAATGGGGGTTATTTACGAAAGGCAAATCCACTTTGCACTACAAGTGTAAACTACAAGTGCAAAGTGCACTTTGAGGTGCAGTCGCTGTAAATCTGAGGGGTAGATCTGAAATGAGAGGACGCTCTGCTGATTTTATCATCCAATCATGTGCAAGCTAAAATGCTGTTTTTTATTTTCCTTGCATGTCCCCCTCAGATTTACAGCGACTGCACTTCCGAGAGCAATTTCAAGTGCACTTTTCACTTGTAGTTTGCATTTGTACTGCAAAGTGGATTTGCCTTTCGTAAATAACCCCTTCTGACTCTAAATGATTGATTTGTGTATAATATAGGTACTTTGCTTCTTTTTCAGCATTTTCTGGTATCAGGCAATGCAAGGGAAGTGCTTGTCAATTTCTGCAGGCTGATTTTAGGAAATCTAGAGTTGGCTATACACTAGTAGAATCTCATTTGAATTTTTTTTTTTTTTTTTTTTTTTACAGCGGTCGTTTGATTTTCTAATCCTTAGTGGGGTCAAATTGATGTATATTGTCAACTGCAGTGATGAGAAAAATCAAAGGAACAGGATGGATTTTTTTTTCACACAAACTATTTTGACAACGTGTTTGTGGATTTTGTTAAGTAAAGTCTATTTGTTCCAAAATTGAATGTTAAATGAAAATTACATTTCAAACTACTTTAGAGTGACATTTGTCAAGCCATCGACTCTACTAAGAATTTCTGTCCAGATTCTTTCATTCAAAAATCTTCTAGATATGGCTAGCTGTAGTTAAAAGCAGGAGAAAGAAAGATACTATATAAAATAATATTTTAGTAACACCGTACCAGAATTTGTTTTGTTAGGAGATCCGTTGCTAGATTCGCAGCGCCAGGCTGAAAAAAAAAACCACATTATTTTCACAATACTATTTGTAAAATCAAATTGCATTGTTTACACTTTTTAATTACAATATATTCCTCAAAAAAATGTTTTGCTTTTTTTCCAAGTTAAACCATCCCTCTCAGATATATATTACTAAGGTTTGCATGGCTGAGGACTTTGTGGGGAGAACTTATAAGTGGTCACAGCTATAAAAAATATGGAACAGTTGTGATAATCTGGGGCAGAGCTGACTTTTTAATGAGGCACTTGTAGGCACAGTGTCAAGGACCTGGGAAAATGTTATGGCCTATGATTACTGAATACCATACCCTTAGACCAAGCCTCTAGGCTACTAAGGGGCCAATAACCACTCCATTGTTTGCAACTGTTTGTTAAATTATGGAAAGTCAGTAAAAGCTGAAACCTGGGAAAACAAAAATCTACCCTTGCAGTGAACCTATCCTCCGCACTGCAAGGGTTAAATGCTTGTATAGTCTAATTGTGCAGGCATAAGGCGTAATACTTACCTTATTCCTGGCTCAGTCAGGCTTCTTCCATCTACGCAGCTGTCTCTCTACGGTGCTCATAGCCACGTTCGCATGCTCGCCTCCTCTGTGTACAATGCAGGGTTTATAGCCCTGCACTGTAAATGATGATGCTGAGGGACTGCTGCCAGTCCACAGCTTTGAGTAGAAGAGAACTGTGCTGGAGGGATAGGGTAAGTAATTCACCATATCCTTGTGCCCCTAGACTAGACTAGTACTCTAGTACCATGCAAAGCGGTGCAAGCTAATGCACTGCATTTGCGACCTGTGTTTGGGGTGTCGTTAACATTGACACCCCTGCAGATCGCAATTTCAGAGTGTTTTGGTGTGAGCGAGGCCTAATTCCAGGAGTTCAGCTGTAATGTTAATATTTGTTTTTTTTGTTTGAATAGAGTCGGGGAGGATTAGTACCCTTGTCAGGTTGGCAGTTGGATAAAGTCACCATTTTCACCTCAACCAGTCAGAGGAAGCCTCATATTCATTGATGAAAATACAACGCTTCTCTTGAATGGAAGAGTAGCACTCAGCCGGACTCTTCATTTCAACCATACCGCTGTGTCGCTTACTTTATGTAGCTAATACTACTACAGTCCATTACAGCACACACAGCGGCTGCCACTTTATGCAATGAAAATTGTTTGTTTGAGTCAGCTTAGCCCAAATGAACCATTAAAAACAAAAATTAACCTGAATTTCCACTTTGAGTTGTTCATACACTGATAGTTCTTTTTCAACAAAAAAGAACTAACAGACTCTGCTATCCACGCCATACACAGAAGATGGAGGAATTCACTGTGCCTATTGTGCCTGTTGTATTTTGACAATCTTTATCTACAGTTACATAGTTACATAGTTAGTCAGGTTGAAACAGGAGTATCTATGACCACAATTTATAAAGGAGGGGAAAAGGCTGCTGACTGATCTCTGCCTAAAATCCCTCATCCACCTAGGTGACTTCTTTTTGTTTTCCCCTCTTCCGTTGTACTGCTGGAGCTCAGTGTTTTTAGCCCCCCCCCCCCCCCATTTTTTTCTGTTTATCACCTGGTAGCATTTAATGTTTTTTTATCTTATATTCATGCTGTGTTTATTCACAAAATGCCACGGGTCCTGAGTGACCCATCAGCTCTGTTTTGAGATTTGACCTATTGCTATATATTTTTACATTTCTATTTATATCTTAATGATTTTTTGTTCCCTAGCATGTGGTCACATGCAGGCCAGAGTGACTTCATTGATATAATACATTTTCCACCTGCCACCATTTTCATTCATTGATATTATATTCATCTCCTATAATTACTGTATTAAAATTATAATAGATTCAATTGTAAAAAATATTTATATATATTTTTTTAAATAGTACATTGTCACCCTATGTTTAAAAAAACAAAGAATGTTTTTTTTTTTATTATAACAGCATACCAAATACATGTATGCAGTCCTTAAAATAGAAATATAACATATTAAGTAGGCAAATTATTCATATAGTTATTGTCAAGTTAACCAATGCTGCTAATGCGATAATAAATTAGAATCACTTGCAGAATTGAGCGATAGAGATTTGTGTGTTAATTCGTCATCAAACACTGAAAGTAATGACAGCGACAATTCTGCAACTGAGCAAGTTTCAGTGTTTTTGATTTTATTACATTATTGAATAATTTTTATTATTATTTGTTATAATTATTTATAGTTATTTATTATTTTATAATTAATGATTCTGTGTTTCAAACTTTATCATACCCGGGATGTCTACTAGACTCTTGTTTGGACAGATTTAAGTGCGTTATTCCTAAGATTTACAGGCCTACAATATAAAACGCCAAAATTTCTATGCAAAACAATTATAACGCTTTCAGCATCAAAAACCTGACATAATCATACCGCCAGGGAGGTTAATACAATCTTGTGAAAAGAATACCTATATATAATATACCAAAATGTAGTTAATGTACTAAAAACTGACATTTCGCAAATGTGGAGTAAAATAAAATGTTTCAAATTTTATTGGTAACTTGTTTAGTTATAAATAAATCTTACCATAGCTTTTTTAGGCAGAGGACAATTTTGGGCAATCTTGAAAAAATAACAAATACTTTAGTTAGTAGAAATCATATTTTAGATCTAAACTCAAAAGGCGACATACAAAATAAACTTTTGTATACAACAAATAGCTACCGCCTTTTCCTCATGTTTACCAATAATTAAATCTATGCATTTAGTGTACAGTTATAGGTACTGACAGTAATAGAAACTACTGGAAATTGGGTTCAATAGCCAACAAATTTCTATTTGGCATCAAAGTGCAAACCTTTGCATACCTAGGGGCAGATCCACGTACCTTCGCATAAGATTCGCCGGGCGCAGCGTATCTAAGATACACTACGCCGCCGTAACTTTTTTTTTTATTTCAAATCCACAAAGAATTTGTGCCGTAAGTTACGGCGGCGTAGTGTATCTCTTGCGGCGTAAGGGCGCCGAATTCAAAT
Organism: Rana temporaria; assembly: GCF_905171775.1. Lineage (NCBI taxonomy): Eukaryota > Metazoa > Chordata > Amphibia > Anura > Ranidae > Rana > Rana temporaria. The sequence continues at coordinate 127,813,625 of NC_053495.1, read as the reverse complement.
GGATGTAATGGGGGCGTGTTTTATGTAAATACGTTGTGACCCAACGTAAACAACGTTTTTTTTTTAACTGCGCATGCGCAGTCCCTGGGGGTATCCCAGTGCGCATGCTCGAAATGTAACCGGAATAAGCCAATGCTTACGACGGTGACGTCATTCTACGCAAATTCCTATTCGCGGACGACTTACGCAAACGACGTAAAAAATTCAAAATGCGAGGCGGGAAAGACGGCCATACTTAACGTTGAGTACGCCTCATAACAGTAGCATTAACTATACGCCAGAAAAAGCCGAACGCAAACGATGTAAAAACAATGCGCCCGCCGGACGTACGTGGATCGCCGTAAATAGCTAATTTGCATACACCTAGCGGCCGGCGGAAAAAATGCACCTAAGATCCAATGGCGTACTAAGACGTACACCTGTCGGATCGACCCGAGATGCCGTCGTATCTTGTTTTGAGGATTCAAAACAAAGATGTGACGCTGGAATTTTCAAATTACGCCGGCGTATCAATAGATACGCCGTTGTAATACCTTTGTGGATCTGCCCCATAGTCTCCAGAGGTTAAAAGATACCAGTGCTGAGGGATATTTAGGATTCGCAATGCTGATCCCGTTGTGCTACTCACCCAAATGTATCTAGCTCAAGTACACAGAGCAAACATTAATAATCTAAATTCAAAATGAAACCAGATCTCCTGTTTTCCATACTTGTTCAAAGAAATTAACTGCCTGACAGTCCGGCAACTAGCATCTTCAGATGGAGGGCATAGTCAGTGTTTCTTTCAGCATAGGTTGCCTCGCAGGACTTAATACTCTTATATTTGTATGTATGAAGATGGTCCAGGACCTGATCTAAAGGGAGCTGGGGTGGGCTGTACCACCCCACTCTATGATACTATGACACCATAATGTGAAGGGGGGACTTTGATGTGATGGGGGTTTCTGATGTGATCCAGGCTGACTACCCAGAAGTAGAGTCAGACGGCACTTCCAGGTCGTGACAATACAGAAGCTTGCAGAGTGAACAAGAAATAAAGGTTCTAACACTGTGTGACAGACTGTCAGTGACCTGGTGAGTAAAGATGGGCTCGGGCGTGTTTGAAACCCCACAGTCCCGATCCCACCAGGAAGCCGACACTGCACACGGCTAATCTCAGGCAGTGAGACATTTCCCGATCTGTGCAGCTGCGAATCAGGACATGTCTCACTGTCTGTGATTAGCGCTGTGCAGTGCCGGCTTCCTGGCGGGATCGGGCACGTGGGGTTTTCTAAACACGCCCAAGCCCATCTCTGCTGAAGAGACTGAAAAGCAGGGTGTGCTACCCGGAGAAAATAAAACAAAGGTGTTTTTGCAGTATACCCCCACACCTTTTTTTACTGCACCCCCAGATCAGACATGATAGATTTGGGATTAAACCCCAGCTGAACTTTCAGTTTAAATTAGTTAATTATATTACAAGTGTATCAAAACAAAAGCTGTGCAAATTCTTACAGTTTGCTTAAAAAAAAAAAAGCCACAGCCAGTGATTAATTTATGGATGTCAGCCACGCCCCCTGCTCATCCAGAACTCTCCAATCGGGAGGAAGCATGAGCTTTGTGCTTGCAGAGCTATAGGTCTGAATTAGTAGGGGGCGTGTCAGACCTCTACATGGCTTACCCAGAGAGAGCAAGGGTCTCACTCTGCAACTGCTAAAAACTGCTGAAAAAACAGTAAGAATATACACACATTTTATTTTGCACTGCCCTTTGTAAACTTCTCACAAACAGATTCCCAGACTCAGAAAGGCAATCTTAAACAAAAGATTAAATATGAAAAGTACTAGTCATGCTGTCGGTCTTACCAAATCCTTAATGGTCTTATTCAGATTCTAGTGCATAAAAAACAAACAATGTTATTGGTTGTACAGAGAATCATAATGAATTATTACTAAATGCATGGCAGTATTTTTAAAGGAAACATGATCACAAATATATGACTGAAATTATAGAGATAATAAATAAATTCATGATTCACACTGAGCCCTTTCATTTGATTGGTATCTGCTATTGGTTGTAGGATATTGATTAGCTTTCTTGAACAGGCTCGTAATTAAAGGACATTTCTGGGACAATTCGGGCTGTTTGTCACTGAAGCAAATTCATGGGGAAATATCTACTGCTTTGCATACTTGTTGAGAGAAATTAAACAGCATGGCACATTTAAATGTATTGCCTTGTTGCTTGTATGGCTATTTCATACCTGGGGTCATAACGGCAGATTTCACCCAACACTGTTTCTATAACAGCAGATTTTCTCCCAACACCCATGCTATACTGCTGGTTTAATATCACCCTGCAAAGGCCCCCCCCCCTCCGGTGTCACATTTGGCACCTTTCAGGTCTAATACAGGCATTTGCTCCCACTTCCGGGCATATATATCCGCATATATCTATGCCACGTCCTGCGCCTCCTCCGCCCCCCCTGCTGTCTTCTGGGAGACACACAGGTCCCAGAAGACAGCAAGGTCCATTCAGATCGCGCATTACTACTTGCGCATGCGCAGTAGGGAACCTTGTGGCTTCACTTCCCGATTCCCCTACCAAAGATGGTGGCGGCAGCACCCAAGAGACAGATCGGCTTCGGGTGTCGACATCGCAGGCGCCCTGGACAGGTAAGTGTGCATATTTTAAAAGTTAGGAGCTGCAGTATTTGTAGCTGCTGACTTTCTGAAAATTCGGTGGAATTCCGCTTTAAATATATTCCTCAAATGCCAAAAAGAATATAAATTCACTCTGTGTGAAAATGCCTTTACAAACACAGATATTACCTCTTATAAGAAGCAGTGACATCATCACTGTGCAGAGAACAGAGCTATGTGAGGGTCCTACAGGCTGCCTGTAGAAAACTACAGAAGAGGGCAGAGCCAAGAGGAGTCACCCTCCACAAGGAGAGAGCGCAGCATTGACTGGCTGTCACAGCCTGTAGGGGAGTGGAATGCAGAAGGCACAGCCTTCTAGGATGCACCATTTGGAGGGCTTAGTTCTCATCTGTGTGTGATGTAATAAACTGCCCACCCCCTGCTTTCCAGAAGAAGGCGTGAAATAAAGCAGGGCAGTCACAGAACAATAACACAGCAAATAAAAAATAAAGTAACTATTGTTTTTTATGTAATGCCAATATGGCAGCTAAATAACAACATGTACTGTTTGAACTAGTGATTTTGAATCTGTACAATCACAATTTAAATACCGTGTACAGTATTCTGTCCTGAATCTTGGTTTACTTTGTGTATTTATTCCAGATCTGTGCAGTAATTCAGTGTGAAACTTTGCCTCTGTGCAGGAGCTTCCTGTAATAAAGAATGGTCTCTGCTGCTTTCTCTTTGTGCAGGGTGACTGGTCTTGTTTCCACCCCTATTGTATTTCTTTGCAGGCAGCTTGTAGTGGGTGGGGCCTGCTGGGCCCCTTCCACAGCTCTGTTTTCTGCGCAGGCTACGTACATCACAGCGATAATGTCACTGCAACTTCTGCATAATAGTATCTGGGTTTGCAAAGGCATTTCGAGCAAATGAAAGGTATTTACAAGTTAAATTTTAAGGAGTTACACCTTCTCCATTTTAGAAAACAATAACTTTTCAGCTGGATGTACTCTTGAAACTAATGACAACAAGCATTGCATACCTCCCAACTTTCTGAAATGGGAATGAGGGATACCTATTAGAAAAAGTATATAGGCATAGGACACACCATCTGCCACTTCCCCCTTAAATGAGAATTGTACAAAAAAATTGATTACCGTATTTATCGGCATATACCGCGCACTTTTTTGCCCTGAAAATCAGGGCAAAATCGTGGGTGCGTGATATATGCCCATACCCGCTTTCCCGCGCCGAGTTTGAACCCTGCGCCGGCATATACCGAGCGCAGTACACTCGTGTATAGTCGGGCAGGCTCGGCCCCTCTCGCGCTAACGTCCTGGACGTGAGCGCGAGAGTAGCCGAGCCTGCCCGACTATACCCGAGTGTACTGCGCTCGGTATATGCCGGCGCAGTGTTCAAACTCGGCGTGGGAAAGCCGGAATCGAGCGGGGAGGACACCGCAGAAGGACGCCGGACCCGACGAAGAGGACACCCGAACCCTCAGACGGATGCCGGACCCGACGAAGAGGACCCCCGAAGCCGCAGACGGACGCCGGACCCGACGAGGCCGCCGATGGACGCCGCACAAGACACCAAAACTGTAAGTAGTAAAATTTAATAAAATGTATTTTTTACAGGAATGTCGGGTCCACTTTAGGGGTGCGCGCTATACGCCGGAGCGCGCAATACCCCGATAAATACGGTACTTAAACCCACAAGTGCTTTTTACCACTACTATTCCTTTATATTGGATTTTAGTATTTAGAAATGTAGCAATTTAGAGATTGGGTAAATGGTTTAGCACTGGGAAACACTTATTGATAGATAAATAGTACATTTTATATATAACTATATAGATCAGACCAAAATGAGGGACAAATGAGGAGGAATGAGGGACAGAGGGATATTGCTCCAAATCAGGGACAGTCCCTCCAAATCAGGGACAGTTGGGAGCTATGGCATTGCTGTGGACACAAGAGAATGCTTAAAGTGGAACTTCATTCTCTCAGTCAACGTTGACTATTTTTAATTCTTAATGCTGCTAGCATTAGTAAATAGATAGGAAACAATATCATATTTACTTGTTTTAAACTTTTTTTTTTACATTTCCCAATTTACTTCCTGGTTTCCAGGCCTAGGTTAAGGATGTCATACATCCCAGGAGTCTTCAGGAGGGGAAGAGGGGCTTTCATAGCCAAACACACTCTCCTGCCTGCATGTTTTTCAAAGTGATGTCTCAGCAAAATAAAGCATGGCGACATTGATAGATGGGTGAGTTTGCCTTAAATATTAAAAATGTACTAAATAGAATATTTGGTTTGTGGTGCTCAGATGCAGTGTAGTTCCACTTTAAATACATATTTTTAATTACCCCTGTATTCTTACATTTCAGAGATGTTTATTATTATTCAACAACAACTAATAACATATATATATATATATATATTAATGAACAATACCTTGCAGACTTGTGTGGGATTACGTTTATTTAGGAGGTTTGTTAGTGACTGCAATAAAATATAAAATTATTTAAATCAGCAGAACTCTTAAAGCCAATGTACAATTTAGTTTTTTTAAGAAATAAAATAAAGCCCATGGGGTAAAAAAAGTTGGTACCTTCATCCTATTCAAAGACCTGAAAGCCCCACAATCTGGTGCCCCTCTATACAGAATTGTCATTTCAAGTTAAAAAGTTGGAGCCTGGCTGCAGCCACATTTAAACAGAGGCTAATTTTAGAAAATGATTTATACTTCATGGATAACTTCAAATAAACATAAGTTATAAATAGGGGTGCAACAAATTAAAAAACTCACGGTTCGGATCGTTCCTCGGATCAGAGTCACGGATCGGATCATTTTTCGGATCACCACCAAATATAGTTCCCACTGTAATGTCCACATCTCCCCCACTGTAATGTCCACATCTCCCCCACTGTAATGTACACATCTCCCCCACTGTAATGTCCACATCTCCCCAACTGTAATGTACACATCTCCTTCTCCCCCACTGTAATGTCCACATATTCCCCACTTTAATATGATATTACAGTGAGGGAGATGACGTGGATATTACAGTGGGGGATATGTGGACATTACAGTGGGGGATATGTGGACATTACAGTGGAGGATATGTGGACATTACAGTGGGGGATATGTGGACATTACAGTGGGGGATATGTGGACATTACAGTGGGGGATATGTGGACATTACAGTGAGGGATATGTGGACATTACAGTGAGGGATATGTGGACATTACAGTGGGGGAGATGTGGACATTACAGTGGGGGTGGGGGAGATGTGGACATTACAGTGGGGGAGATGCGAACATTACAGTGGGGGAGATGTGGATATTACACATCTCCCCCACTGTAATATCCACATCCCCTCACTGTAATATCCACATCTCCCCCACTGTATATACGATTGTCTGCTTGCTTAGTCACTACAGAATAGAACGGCACAAGCAGGCAGATCCACGAGCAGTTGAGGCGGGTGATGTCAGTGCGCCGCTCTAGGGGAGCTCACCTAGGCCGCCGCTGGGTGTACCAAGATGGCTGCCGCTCCGGAGCTAGGCCGAAGCCGCGGCCTTTCCTATGGCTCCGCTCCTCTCCCCCCCTCCCCGGCCGGCGTCTTCATTGTCACTGTGGGCACCCGGCTGTGACAGCTTTCGGCTTCACGGCCAGGCAACCACTGCACATGCTCGAGCGGCACTGCGCATTTTTGAGCCGTGCGCGCCATCCGATTGGACAGGCGCTCGCCTACAGGGAGGGGCTGTGAAAAGGCAATTAAGCTAATCGCCTTTCCAGCCCCTCGGCGGAAGGAGGAAGTGGGACAGGAAGTCTCCTTCTCCTAAAGCCCCCACTCCCCCCCCCAAAAAAAGAGATTTTTAATACAGCTTACCTGTAAAATCTTTTTCTTGGAGTACATCACGGGACACAGAGCGGCATTCATTACTATATGGGTTATATGGAGTACCTTCAGGTGTAGACACTGGCAATCTCAAACAGGAAATGCCCCTCCCTATATAACCCCCTCCCATAGGAGGAGTACCTCAGTTTTGTAGCAAGCAGTATGCCTCCCAAAATGGTCCTCAAAAAAGAGGGGTGGGAGCTCTGTGTCCCGTGATGTACTCCAAGAAAAAGATTTTACAGGTAAGCTGTATTAAAAATCTCTTTTTCTTTATCGTACATCACGGGACACAGAGCGGCATTCATTACTATATGGGATGTCCCAAAGCAATGCTTACAATGAGGGGAGGGAGAACATCTCCAAGACAAAAGGATTTAATTTAGAGATATACTCAAATCATAATAAATCCAACTTAGTTGAGAAAAATAAAAATTTTAAATTTAACTCGAACAAGAGGAGCCCCCGGAATCCGAGGGTCTCAAACTGCAGCCTGCAGCACTGCCTGCCCGAAGGCAGTATCAGTATTCCTTCTTACGTCCAACTTGTAGAATTTTGTAAACGTGTGGACAGAAGACCAGGTTGCCGCCTTGCAAACTTGAGCCATAGAGATCTGGTGGTGTGCTGCCCAGGAGGCGCCCATGGCTCTAGTAGAATGAGCCTTTAATGATACTGGAGGAGGCAACCCTTTCAAGCCGTAGGCCTGAGTGATTAATTGCTTAATCCACCTAGAAATGGTGGACTTTGCAGCTGCCTGCCCCTTCTTGGGCCCATCCGGTAGAATGAACAGCACATCTGTCTTCCGGATCTTCTTTGTAGCTTTAAGATAGGCCTTCATGGCCCTGACAATATCCAAGGTATGCAGCAACCCTTCCTTTCTGGAAGTAGGTTTAGGGAAGAAGGATGGTAATACCAAATCCTGGTTCAAATGAAAACTGGATATGACCTTCGGAAGGAAGGAAGGATGAGGGCGGAGAACGACCCTGTCCTTATGAAAAACAAGATATGGTTCCTTACAGGATAAGGCTGCCAGCTCCGAAACTCTTCTTGCGGAAACTATGGCAACCAAAAATACTAACTTCCTTGTCAGTAGAACCAAAGGAATATCAGCCAACGGCTCAAACGGTTGTTTCTGTAAACTTGACAGAACAAGATTTAAATCCCACGGACAAAGCGGGGATTTAACTGGAGGTCTAATACGTAAGACCCCTTGAAGGAAGGTCTTAACCAGCGAGTGGGTGGCCAGCGGCCGCTGAAACCACACTGACAGAGCAGAAATCTGTCCTTTGATTGTGCTTAATGCCAATCCTTTATCCACTCCTAGCTGGAGAAAACTTAATACTCTATCGATGGTAAATTTGCGAGAAAGCCATCGCTTGGACTCACACCAGCCTACATAGGCCTTCCAGACCCTGTAATAAATCACCCTAGAGACCGGTTTCCTGGCTCTGATTAGGGTAGAGATTACTTTCTGAGACAGACCTCTACCCCTGAGAATCAGGGATTCAGCTTCCAGGCCGTCAAATTTAGATGCCGTAAGGCAGGGTGGAGGATCGGACCTTGCGATAGCAGGTCTGGCCGTAGAGGAAGAGTCCAAGGGTCTCCCACTACCATCCTTAAGATTAGTGAGTACCATGCCCTTCTGGGCCATGCTGGAGCTACCAGGATGACTGGTATGTGCTCCACCCGGATCCTGCGCAGCAGGCGGGGTAGTAACTGGAGCGGGGGAAACGCATAAAGAAGTTTGAACTGATGCCAAGGGCAAACCAACGCATCGGTTCCGCAGGCCATCGGATCCCTTGAGCGGGACATGAACCTGTCTAGTTTCTTGTTGAGTCTCGATGCCATGATATCCACGTCCGGCACTCCCCATCTTTGGCAGAGTGCTTGAAAGACTTGTGGATGCAGAGACCATTCCCCCGGCCATAGAGTCTGGCGGCTTAAGAAGTCCGCCTGAAAGTTGTCCACTCCTGGAATGAATATTGCCGATATGCAGGGCACATGAGCCTCTGCCCATAGGAGAATCAAGCTCACCTCTCTCTGAGCGGCTTGACTCCTGGTTCCCCCTTGGTGATTTATGTATGCCACGGCCGTGGCATTGTCTGATTGAATTCTCACCGGGAACCCCTGCAATTTTGACGTCCAAGCCCTGAGGGCTAGTCGAGCAGCTCTGAGCTCCAAGATGTTGATGGGCAACTGCTTCTCTGGCTTTGCCCAAGTACCTTGGCGAGTGCAACCATCCAAAATTGCTCCCCAGCCCGTCAGGCTGGCGTCTGTGGTCACTATCTTCCAAGCCACTGGGCTGAAAGACTTCCCCTTCAGTAGATTCTGAGGGTCTAACCACCAACACAGACTTTGTCGGACTCTTGATGAGAGCGGCAACGGGATATCCAAGGCCTGTGGCCTTCTGCTCCATGCTGACAGGATGGCTGCCTGTAGGATGCGAGTGTGGCTCTGGGCGTATGGTACCGCCTCGAATGTGGCCACCATCTTGCCTAGTAACCTCATACATAGGCGAATAGTCGGTTCTTTCTTGCTTAGAACCAGTAGGATTAATTCCTTGATGGCTTTTACCTTCCTCAGAGGTAGGAACACTCCTTGTTGTTCTGTGTCTAATCTCATGCCGAGATATTCCAACTGCCTTGTGGGCTGGAAAGCTGACTTTTCTCGATTTAGGACCCAGCCGAACCTCTCGAGGTATTGGACCGTGAGGGCCACTGCTCGCTCCAAGCCGGGAGACGAGTGATCTATGACTAGGAGGTCGTCCAGGTATGCTAGGATCGTGACCCCTTGGATCCTTAGTTTGGCTAGGATTGGAGCTAGGACCTTCGTGAACACCCGGGGGGCCGTAGCCAACCCGAAGGGAAGCGCCACGAATTGGAAGTGACGCGAAGCCACCATGAAGCGTAGATATCTTTGATGTGGCTGATAAATTGGAACATGAAGGTAGGCATCCTTTATGTCTATGGACGCCATGAAGTCGTCCTTCTGGAGTGTGGCAGCTGCTGACCGCACGGATTCCATCCGAAATGAGCGGATCTTTAGATATGCATTTACCATCTTTAGGTCCAAAATTGGCCTGACATCTCCATTGGATTTTGGGATGATGAATAGGTTGGAGTAGAAACCCAGCCCCTGTTCCAGGACTGGTACCTCTACTATTACTTCCTGGGAAAGTAGATGATCTAATGCCGATCTTAATGCGGCTCCCTTTTCCGGATCGTTTGGGATCCTCGACTTCTGGAAATGAGGAGGAGGAAACCTTAGGAAATCTAATTTGTAGCCTGTGGCCACGGAAGACCGTACCCACTCGTCGGGAATGCTGGCTTCCCAAATCTCTGAAAAGAGTCGCAGCCTTCCCCCCACCTTCGTGGGTGGGGGCGCCCCTTCATAAGGTTGGCTTGGGGGCTGGTTTTGCTGGTTTGCGAAACCACTGCCTTTTGCCTCTAACAGCCTGTCCTTGTGATCTGCTGTTGAAGCCGAAGTTTGCTTTTGCAGGAGGCCGTCGATACTGCTTGGCATTAGAGGGCCCCTGCCCAGGGGAATACTGTCGTTTAAACGCAGGTCCCTGAACCTTCTTCTTAGTTGGCAAGAGAGTACTCTTGCCGTTTGAAATGGTCTGAATGTATTTATCTAGGTCTTCTCCGAAGAGTCGTCCTCCATGGAAGGGGAACCCTACCAGGAGCTTCTTGCATGGGGGCTCAGCCTCCCAGCTTTTTAACCATAAGAGTCTTCTCATATGGATAAGGGATAACGATAAACGTGACGCTTGCTGGATAGAATCCTTGATTGCGTCTACCGTAAAACATATGGCCTTAGGGACATCCGAAAATTTTTCTGCCTGCTGGGCCGGAATAAGTTTAAGCATCTGCTTAAATTGATCCGATAATGCTTGAGCGACCCCAATCGCAGCCACAGCTGGCTGTACTACTGCCCCTGCAGTAGTGAAGGAGTTCTTAAGTAGTGCTTCCAAGCGCTTATCAACTGGATCCTTGAACACCTGTATGTTTTCTACAGGGCATGTTAACGATCTGTTAACACATGAGATGGCTGCGTCCACTGCAGGAGTAGCCCATCTTTTGGAAAATTTTTCTTCCATAGGATATAGGACAGAGAACCTTTTAGGTGGTAAGAAGATCTTATCTGGCTTGTTCCAATCTTGGAACAAAATTCCCTCTAATAGAGGATGGATCGGAAACACAGCATTGCTTTGAGGCGCCCTCAGTGAGCCCAAAGCTGAAACCGTCGATACCTGGAGATCTGGTACTGGCAAGTTGAATGCCCTATGGACCAAGTCCGACAATCCTTGAATCCACCAGCTCTCCCTCAGGGAGACTGCCCCAGACTCCTCTGTATCCGGGTCTTCGATCCCTGAACCTACTTGGTCCTTGTCCAAGAGGTCGTCCAATTCCCCTGAGGAAAGGACCTCCTCTTCTGAGGGTCCGCGCTCGGGCGACGGAGATCTATTCCGCTTACTGCCCCGCATAGCTGCGGCTATCATTTTTCCCATGCTTTTCTGCATCTCTTTTAAAGAGGTGAGTAATACCTCCTCCGTGACCATCTTAGGGTTGGACTGACCCGCGTCAGCTCCAGCCCCAGATCCCGATGGCCCCAAGGCTCCCTGTAGGGAAAACAGCGGCATACCATGGTACAATACCGAGGTACACCTGCTACCTATTGGTATTTGGAACTATAAAAGTTAATTGTCCAAACACCTGTTTGGGGGATAAAAAAATGCTTCCTCTCCCCTAGATGACTTTTTTTTTTTTTTTTTTTTTCGTTTTTGTTTCAAATCCAGGAAAGAAAAAACATTCTGTCCCCCTGAGTAGTATTGCAAAGAAAAACTATGAGATGGAAAAGAAACAGCCTATTTCTAGGCTTGAAAAAAACAGTCCTCTGAAGACTGCAATATCCTTTCTGGCCACTGTGTGTCCTCGGCGCCCCGTGCTGCCGCTCTGGTCTTTCTCCTCAGTTCCAAAGTATTGAATGGAACAAACAAGGAAGGGCCGCCCCTTCCTTTAAGCCACTGACCCGCCCTTCCCCCCCAGCAATCTCAAACAGGAAATGCCCCTCCCGACAGGGGGAGGGGGGGGGGGATTTTGGGAGGAAGGGACCTCTCTGTTCCAGCAAACTGCAGCCTGCAGCCTGGAACCATGAGGAGGTCAGCGTTTTGCCTGCTTTCAGGCTCTGAGGAGGAAGACTGAATGGAGCATCGCCTGGAGGCCTGCAGGTAAGCAAAGCTCTCTGACACACACATATATTTTTATATAACACAGGCCCCACTCAATGCTTTTCCAACACTACAAGGGAGGTCACATCTTATGGGGAATAATACATAGAGAGCCATCCTATCTTTATGATATGTGACTAGTTTGCCAGATGCAGTGCATAACTTTAGGCATGTCCCCTGTGACCCCCCAGAAAAAAACCTGCTAAGAACCAAGTTCCGCAAGTTTTCCCCTCACTTACCTGCTCCATGCCGCAGGACTTTGCCAAGCAAGAGGCCCAATCTTCCCCCATCTCCGTGGGGATGTCTAGACCTTCAGGCCCTGGGTTCCTATGAAGGATCCACTGTCCTGGGCCCATATAGCACCCTGGCAACAGAAAACTTTAGGTACCCAAAGGTTTCTAAGTTCTGGGCCCAGGGTCCAGCTCTCTAAAAAGAAAAGCATTATGGGCTATACCCCAAGGGTTTGGGGTCCGGTTACTGACCACTTTAGCGCTGAGGCTTTTTTGGACAGAACCGGTAGCTCACCTAATCCCAAGGATGCGGAGGCAAGCTAAACCATGACTAACACCTAAGACACTGGCGTAAAAACTGAGGTACTCCTCCTATGGGAGGGGGTTATATAGGGAGGGGCATTTCCTGTTTGAGATTGCCAGTGTCTACACCTGAAGGTACTCCATATAACCCATATAGTAATGAATGCCGCTCTGTGTCCCGTGATGTACGATAAAGAAAAATGATTGGCATGTAAGGGGGTGAGGAGTGGGATAAGCGGAAGTTCCATTTTTGGGTGGAACTCCGCTTTAATGAACTACAAGTGCTGTAATTGACACTTCCTCCAGCTCTCCAATCGACAGCCCGTACAGAGGTATGGGCAAAGAGCTGGAAGAAATATTTTCAGGAACCTACCATTGCACCCACGATCCACTGATTGCGGGTGCAATGGTTTACAGACTCCAATACAAAAAATTATAAATGCACATTTGTTTTCTGCAAAAGTTTGTGCATTTTTTTTTCAAAGGTAACCCTAGCCTTTAAATCCTATAGTCTAAGCTTTAAGGTAACCAATTATCTGTGTAAAAGCTCACAGATAGTGATAGCGGACAATTAAACAGTTAACACTTCCTTTTTATATGCTTCAATTGGAATTTGAATTGCTGCATTCATTAGGCAAACACAAAACACAAATAAATAAAAAATGTATGCATACCGCAACAATCTTTGTTATACAGGTAGCCTGTAAAATAAAGTAGTGTTAGTAAGGGCTAGAAATCATTATTCAAGTCTAAGTGAACTTTCAGATTAAATTAGCTAAATATAATTCAGGTGCATGAACGCAAAAGGTATTCAAGTCTTAAGCCTCATACACACGATCGGATATCTGATGGAATCGAATCCGATGGATTTTTTCATCAGATATCTGATGAAGCTGACTTTCATCAGTCTTGCCTACACACAATCAGTCAAAAATCCGACCGTGCCAAAGCGCGGTGACGTAAAACACTTCGACGTGCTAGCATGCGTCGACTTGATTCTGAGCATGCATGAATTTTTGACCGATGGTCTTCCACACAGACGATCGTTTTTTTTCTATCGGTCTGTTTTCATCGGACAAACTAATCGTGTGTACAGGGCTTAACAGTTTGTTTCTTTAAAAATCGGCCACAGCCTGAGGAGAAAATCCTGTCATGCCAGTATCTTCCAGAGTGGAACCCTTGCTCTCTGTGGGTAGTCAGAGCCAGTGCTTTCCAATCAGCAGGGAGTATGAGCTCTGCTGATTGCACAGCTACAGGTCTGACTCGGTAGGGTGCATGTCGGACCTCTGCAATGAGACCACTGCTTCTCCAAGGAGAGCAAGAGTCCCTCTTGCAGCTGATAGCAGGGGATGAGATTTTCTGCTTTAATCTGTGTCTGCTTTATAATGAAAACAAACATTGTATTGATGCACTTAGTTTGTATTTAGCTGATTTAAAATTGGTTTAATTGGGCTTTAAATGCTGATAAAATAATTGAAACATGAATACTGTAAAAAAAAAAATCCTAGAAATGGTCTGTAGCTATTGCAACAATGTTATATCTATATTTGTTAGTCCAGTTGTGTTATGAAGAGTATTTCATACCTGTGCGTTCCAAATCTTTAAATTAGATATCACCTGTAATTTCCCCTCCTGACAGGCCATGCAGGGTGTCAGGACAATGTAATATGTGGCCGCTTTATAGAGAAGTCCCTGTGATTTGGAAAACTGCAGCCACCAGTAGGCTCCTTTTCTCACTTATGGAGCATTACATTTACAGGCCAAATAGAGCGCATTGCTGACGGAGTGGAGCATGGCCATCATGTTTTCCTGAATACTTTCTTCAAGCAGTTCAAACAGTTGCTCTACTACTATTCTGGACAGTACCAGGAGACGGCTCTCTGGTAAGGTGAGGATGCTAAAGTGTGCCCCTGCCAAGCTGAGGTTGAGCCTGCACATCCACATATGCAGTTACTAGCACAGTATGACATTAGTGCCATTCACTGGCAGAGGAGCACCGCTGATTACATGGGCAGAGGCGTACTCTCCCAGTATAATCTGCATGGCTGGGCTGTAATTATGGGTAATGCAGAGGCAGGGAAGGATCCTTTCCCAGCAGGGCACCCAAGGTGAGTTCCTCGTATGTCTCTGCCTTGGCCCCAACCCTGACTCTGGAACTAGACAGCTCTGCAGTTTACAAATCTTAAACATAAACTGAAGTTATTCATAGGTAAACAATTAAGGTAGACATGACAATTTTAGAAAAAGGAAATGCTAGTGTAGGTAGTATATAGATTTGTAGATAGCTCCAATTCAGCTTAAAATATTTAAAGTAGTGTACACAAAAATGACAGCCATGTACACGAAGCAATGACTGATCCGAAAAGGGTATTATATTTAAATTGAATCGGTTGTTTAAACTTCTACATTTATGAATTTTAGTTATTAAATTAGAATAATAGCCTAAAAAAAATTGCAAACAGGCAGGATTTTTAATGTACGTCTCTTCTGCATTACCATTCCATTGCCTGCCTGTATGCATGCACATGCTGAGATAACAGCAGTGCTGAGATTACTGAACTTCTGTGCATGCATGGGAGTGACAACATCTCGAACAATGCAAACATCCGGGGATCGATACCCAGAAACTTCTGGGCTGAAGATGACAGGAAGCCGGTGTCTTGTCGATCTAGTTACCCTATCGATATGGTTCCATGCTTGACTGCGCAGGCCCAGACGAAGCCCAAGGAAATCTCCAAACCGGGCGGCATCCAGGCTCATTCCTTAACATCCCCGTGGATTGGAGGATGTTAAAAAAAGAGCCAGGAGGCCGAGCGAGCGCAGCGAGCCGTCTGAACGAAGCGAGGACGTGAGGCCGACTGGCCACTTACAGCAAATTCCACGTCGCCCTGGACCTTTTGCTACAGCTGCTCAGGTTCGGTGATTTCCGTTGGCTCGGATTGCGCCTGCGCAGTCAAGACGGGAAACATATCAATAGGAGAAACCATATTGTCAGATCAACTCCGGAGATTACAGCGCTGGAGAACAGGTGATTATAGTTCCGCTTTAAATCTGTTGTTTGAATGTGTTTTACAATGACTAATATTCAGACATTATAATTGGTGCATGCAATATCTTTGTAAATATAGCAGTTAAGAGGAACAGCACTAGTGCTACCACAGTAAGTAATCGACAAGACTGTATATAGGAATAACAACGCTGATTTATGCCTAATTATATATTTTTAGTCTGAAGAAAAGCATTAATTACAGGTGAAAATTAGAAAGATTTAAGATACTGTTAGAGATCTTACCGAATCGCATAATAACGAGAGTACATCTTTTAATCCCAAACTATCCTAAAATAGAAAGAAGATACATATTTTTTACTTTGTATTTTTTAATGAATAAGTCAAGCTTCAAACCTTTCAAGGCCATTGTTGCTCAATGTATGGAGAATTAGATCCTAAATACCTCTTTCCATAACAGCTTGGAACACTTAAAGTAAAACTAAAGGCATTTTTTTTGGAGTGGAGTGGAGAGGGAAAAGAACACCTATTAGGTTTTTATTGCAATCTGTGCCCTCGTTCAAGAGATTCACCCTCTCTATTTGTCCTGTTTACCATTATCATCGCATAAGAAAGTCAACAAAGTCCCAAATGTTGTGTTGTCCCAAGAAAAGTAATAGAGGGGAACATTTCCAATGGGGAACGCCAAGAAGTTCCCTTAAATTTGTGGGGGTTATCTCTCACTTCCTGTTTTGGCTATGGGACATGAAGTGAAGGTAAATGTCCCCAATAGGACAGAGATGGCAAAAAAATAAACTGACATGGGTTATAACTTTCCCTTACTCTATCCAAAGTGAGAAATATACTTCTATTTAAAAGTGGACTGCACACTAAAACACAGTGGGGTTGATTTACTAAAACTGGAGAGTGCAAAATTTGGTGCAGCTCTACATAGAAACCATTACCTTCCAGTTTTTTTTTGTCAAAGCTTAATTGAACACTCTACAGTTTTAGTAAATCAACCCCAAAGTCTGCTTATATGGCAACCCTCATGACTAGAAAATAATAATCACCTTTCTGCATTGGATTTTGGCTATTGCTTACTACCTGTGGCTGATGTCCATCACAAGAACAAGCTTTTAGCACTTTTCAGAAGTGCATTCTTGCAGAGTTTGGGATACTCTCTTTTTCCAGGATTCTACAAAAACTTCCAGATATGTCACCCTCGTCTAGGTGAGCCCACCAGAAGCTGGAGAGTAAGATATATACTGTATTTTAATGTTATAGGCTTCATGCACACTGGTCTTCAAAAAATTCCACTTTTTCAGGCATTTGGCTTTTTTTTCAGCCTGTAAAAGCACCTCTATGTTAGCCTATGTGTCCATGCACACATATGCATTTGTAGGTGTATTCGAAGAGGACCATATACAAGCTGAAAAAACAAAAAACATCAAAAGCACGTTCGGGACAGGACCCGAAGGGCAGAAAAAAAACGCTTGATGTGCCTAAATGCATTTAAAGGCGCCTAAATGCTTGATGCATTTAAGAGCGTTTGAGGGTTAACACATTTGAATGACCAGAATAGAATAATATTAACCATAATAATAATAATAATAATCCATTAACCCTCAAAAGATTGATGCTCCTAAATCCCTATGTAATACACGGCTGCTTTAGGCATATTTTCTAAGACGCTTTTCTCCTGCCAGTAGAAATAGCATTTACAGGGACTAAATAAACACCCTCTGTGCATGAGGCCCTACTTTCAATGTATTTTTTATTTTATTTTATTTACAGCTTTTCTGCTAATATTGTAATTAGGCAATGAGGTCGCCACATAAGCAGATCTTGCTCTCACTGTACATTGTACATGGAGAAGCGCAAGTCTGTGGTGAACACTGCTCTGGCATAGTCGGTACTAAGAGAAGATTTTAGCCTGAAATAAGCAAGCAGCATGGTGGGAAGTTTTTATGTTTGTTTAGGTTGGGATAGGGAAAGTGGACCTGTCCTTTAGGTAGGGAACATATACCTAACTGCTTGTAAACATTCTTAATTTTTTTCCATTCCAGGCTATTCAAAATACTTAAAGGACAGTCTCTGCTGCTGATGCAGGGCAGAGGAACACAGCCAGGCCACGGCCCCCCCCCCCCCCCCCAATCTCAGTGACAGATGTTCTTAACCACTTAAGGACCGCCGCATGTACATATACGTCAGCAGAATGGCACAGGCAGGCACATGCACGTATATATACGTGCCCTGCTTGACGTGGGTCGGGGGTCCGATCGGGACCCCCCCCGTACATGCGGCGGTCCCCGTGGCTTCAGGAGCGATCCGGGACGACGGTGCGGCTATTTGTTTTTAGCCGTGCTGTCGCGATCGGTCCCCGGAGCTGAAGAAGGGGGAGAGCCGTGTGTAAACACGGCTTCCCCGTGCTTCACTGTGTCGGCGCATCGATCGCGTCATTCCCTTTATAGGGGAGACACGATCGATGACGTCATTCCTACAGCCACACCCCCCTACACTAGTAAACACACTCAAAGTAAACCCTAACTCCTACAGCGCCCCCTGTGGTTAACTCCCAAACTGCAAACTGTCATTTTCACAATAAAGAATGCTATTTAAATGCATTTTTTGCTGTGAAAATGACAATGGTCCCAAAAATTTGTCAAAATTGTCCGAAGTGTCCGCCATAATGTCGCAGTCACGAAAAAAATCGCTGATCGTCGCCATTAGTAGTAAAAAAAAAAAAAATGCAAAAAAACTATCCCCTATTTTGTAAACACTATAAATTTTGCGCAAACCAACCGATAAACGATTATTGCGATTTTTTTTACCAAAAATAGGTAGAAGAATACGTATCGGCCTAAACTGAGGAAAAAAAATGTTATATATGTTTTTGGGGGATATTTATTATAGCAAAAAGTAAAAAATATAGCATTTTTTTCAAAATTGTCGCTCTATTTTTGTTTATAGCGCAAAAAATAAAAACCGCAGAGGTGATCAAATACCACCAAAAGAAAGCTCTATTTGTGGGGAAAAAAAGACGCCAATTTTGTTTGGGAGCCACGTCGCACGACCGCGCAATTGTCTGTTAAAGCGACGCAGTCCCGAACTGTAAAAACCCCTTGGGTCTTTAGGCAGCATTTTGGTCCGGGGCTTAAGTGGTTAAATTCCCTCTTTCAAAAACTGGTTACAATGGAGCTACAAGTCCCAGCATTCTGTGTATCTGTAATTTTATAAAGGAACTACAAGTCCTAGCATTCTGTGTATCTGTATTTTTATATAGGAACTACAAGTCCCAGCATTCTGTGTATCTGTCTTTGTATATAGGAACTACAAGTTCCAGCATTCTGTGTATCTGTCTTTTTATATAGGAACTACAAGTCCCATCATTCTGTGTATCTGTCTTTCTATATGGGAACTACAAGTCGCACCATTCTATGTATCTGTCTTTTTATATAAGAAATACAAATCCCAGAATTCTGTGTACCTGTCTTTTTATACAGGAACTACAAGACCCAGCATTCTAGTGTATCTGTCTTGTATACAAAAAAACTACAAGTCCCAGCACTAAATGTATCACCTTGTATACACGGAACTACAAGTCTCAGCATTTTATGCATATCTAGGAATACAGAGAGTATGGGGGGGGGGGGGGCTGGTGTTATCTAGGAGTATAGGGGGTTCTGGTGTTATCTAGGGGTATAGGGGGTCTGGTGTTATCTAGGAGTATAGGGGGGGGGGTCTGGTGTTATCTAGGAGTATGGGGGGGAGGTGGTCTGGTGTTATCTAGGAGTATAGGAGGGGTCGGGTGTTATCTAGGAGTATGAGGGGGGGTGTCTGGTGTTATCTAGAAGTATGGGGGGGGGGGTCTGGTGCTATCTAGGAGTATAGGGGTGGTCTGGTGTTATCTAGGAATATGGAGAGGTGGTCTGGTGTGTTAGCTAGGAGTATAGGGGATTGTGGTGTTGGCTAGGCATATAGGAGGTCCTGGTGTTATCTAGGGTATAGGGGGGTCTGGTGTTATCTAGGCGTATAGGGGGTTCTAATGTTATCTAGGGGTATAGGGGGGTCTGGTGTTATCTAAGAGTATGGGGGGGTCTGGTGTTATCTAGGAGTATGGGGGGGGGGGGCGGTCTGGTGTTATCTAAGAGTATGGGGGGGGGGTCTGGTGTTATCTAGGAGTATAGGGCGTTCTGGTGTTATCTAGGAGTATGGGGGATATGTGTTTGTGAGACTCTTGCTAGAGCAACAGCAATCAAAGCATATTTTATAGGTACAATGAAGGTTTAACCGTGCCTCTTTAGCCCCTACCACTGTTAACAGTTTGATCGCACCCAGTTTTTTGCCGTGGCGCGCATAGCGTGCTGTAGGTCACTATCTCCAGAAAATGTCTCTCATTCTCAAGTTTTAAAGTTGGGAGTTATGTGTAAGGGCCCTTTCACACGTGCGGACCGTATGTCCGCATTTTCATCCGTCCGTTGAAAACGGGACATACATGGGTCCCTATGTGATTACGGGTGTCAGCGGATGACCATCCGCTGACACCCGTAATTTGTCCGCCTCTGCAAAGATCCACAAAATCGGACGGAAGAAAATCCTATTTTTCTTCCGTCTGCCGGATCGGATGGGATGAACACGGACATACGGTCCGTGTTCTTCCGATCCCCCATAGGGGAGAGCGGAGGAAAGACAGGGCGGTCCCTGCACAGTGTGCGGGAACCGCCCTGTCAGCTGCCAGCTCAGCAGGGATTTTACGGAGGATCCCCGCTGAGCTGTACGGACACACGGAGGCGGATCATTACTGATCCACCCCGTGTGAAAGGGCCCTAAGTGTTTCACCAAAATCTAGCATTATATTTGCATAATACATGCTTGAAATTTTTTTTTTTTTAACACACTGATTAAAACCCACTGCTTGCTCACTCCTTCTGTTTGACATAATGGGGTTACTTTATTAAAGGCAAATAGACTGTTCATATAACAAGGGAATGTTTCCTTAACTTTATGAATGTGATAAAAATTCACTTTGCAAAGAATTCCTATTAAATACTGTACGTGCAAGAAAAATAAAGAATACAGTATTTCAGTTTGCGTATGATTAGATGATGGAAGTCATCAGAGCTTTGCCTTATTCAAGCTAAGAGAAAATTCCCTTGCATAGTTAAGTCTACTTGCTTTTTAGTGTGCAGACTGGGACAGGCAGCCTGCACACATTATTCCTTTTACTCACAAGGTCCTAAGGTCCTGTCATTCTTTTAAAGCCAAACATTTTTTGGACCGTGTATAAGTCAGAGTGAGGATTCTAATGTGAGCATGTTAAAAGCAAGAAAAACCTCCCCATGTTTGTTAATAGATATGATATTCTGTAGGACCATCATGCAGGCTGAACTTTTCATTGTGCTTTTGTTGTTCTTGTTTTTAGCATCAATATAATAGACAGGAAAGTGCTGTTAGTTTATATTAGAGCCAATTAACACTCTTTTAATATCAGTAAACTTACCAAAGCTGTGATAACAGTTTCTACAATAGGTTGTGCAGAGTCAGCAGTGACATCCACCAAATTTACCTAGAATGAGAAATAAATCATATATTATATGCATTGTCATAGTGTTTACAAACTGTACTAATTCATTCTGTTTTTGATTCAGGGTCTATTCACACCAGGTGTGGTAGGACTGCGTTAGGTGGCAATTTCAGTACATTTCCACCGCAAGACAAGGCAAAATGTCACAGTGTTACATTTCAAAAAGGTTCAATAAAAAAAGACAGTTTTCATTGAACAGCGTGATGTGTCATGATTGGCGCATTAGTATTACAGTCACCCCACTTCAGTTGCTGCGCTAATGCAGCGGCTGTTGTGAATAGACCCTCAAACATACTAAGAAGAGAACATTTTCTATCAGTCAAATCAGAAAGCAGTGCCAGATTAGTGCTCATTTATTTAAAGCTTGTGTAGATCTCAATAACTGTAAACCTCCCTAATACAAATTGCAAATTTATGTTGTAGCTCTGAATGGGAAGAAATGATTACATTTTGCACCTTATCAGTCCTCGTATGTAGTGGCTACATTAGTTTCAGGTTGTCTTTTCCTTCATTTTCACCTAGCCTTACTCACTCAACTGTACAACTGTATACATGAAGAGAGCCATGGTTGCCACTCTAGACCACTCACCTCATTACTAACCTTCACTCCCCATATCAGTTACATACAGTAGGGAAGAGTTCTTTTGTAGGTCACAGAAGGGTAGCTGGGAAAACTGATTAGACTTGTTGGTATATCAGTTCAGAGCACAGTAAGTTAAAGTGATTGTAAGGGTAAATTAAAAAAAGAAAAATAACAAGCATGTCAATACTTACCTGCCCTGTGTAAGCCACGAACCTGCTCCTCTTTTTGAGTCCCCCCGCCGACACTCCTGGCCCCTCCCCTCTGTCCAGTGCTCCCATGGGAAGCAGCTTTCAATGGGGGCACTTGTGTGTGCCCCGCCGCTGTGTAAATTGACAGACAGCGGGACTCTGCCCTGCTCCCAGCTTCCTAGTCATTGGCTTTGATTGCAAAGACAGCAAGTCCCGGAAGTGAAGGGAGAGAATAATTGCAGATGTGAATGGCGCTGGATCGAATGAGGTCTCAGGTAAGTAAAAGGGGGAGGGGGTGAGGGGGGATGCTGACACCTAAACATTGTTACCATATTGCAAGGAATGCATTAAGGTAAAAAATGTTTAGGCTTCACAACCACAACCACCTCGTGTGTACGAGGCCTGACATTATTTAAATGTCACAAAATGAGAATTCATTTATTTATATGCAGCAGAGCTGAGCTATGGTGCAGTGGCCAACAGTGACATTAGGTGAGGTGCTATGCGTTTGGAAAAAATGCAGCATTGTGGTATGAACAGGGCACACAGAACACAATCTACGTACAAAGATCAAAACAGAGCAAATTAAGAGTTATAAACAAGTCCTAACCGCCTAAACCACACCATTGTCTATGCTTGCATAATTTTAGATTATTTTGGCCAAACTGGTGGAGCAACAGAGTCCTTGCTGATCAACATGGGAAGTCTTTACAAAAGGTTATTTGACTTTACAGGTAACTACTGCCACATCAACACACATATATTATTCAGAAATCTCACCCAGAACACCAACAATATCGTTAAATTCCAAGTAAGCATCCATGACAATGCTATAAACATGCTTTTAAATTGTATGTAAACTCTAGCATTCAACTTCTTTTATATGGTCTGTTAAATATACAATTGAATGTATTTAGTTATATCTGTTTGATATACTGTATACAATACAATAACAATAGATCTCCCAGCAGCCAACATTAATAGACCTTCCAGCAGCAAACAACCATAGACCCCTCCCTCAGCAGTAAATCCCTCCCAGCAACATAAGACCCACCAGCAATAATAGATCCACCACCAGCAATGACAGACTCCCAGCGACAATAGATCTCTGGGTAGCCAGCAACAACAGACCTCCCTGAACACTCCACCATCCCTTACGACTACATACATTCAGGCCTCGTACACACGACAGAGTTTCTCGGCAGAATTCACCGAGAAACTCGGTCAAAACCCGGATTCTGCCGAGAAACTCTGTCGTCTGTACAGTTTTGGCTCGATGGAGCCGCCGAGGAACTCGACGAGAAAATAGAGAACATGTTCTCTATTTTCTCGTTGTCCGCGTTGTTCTATGGGAGAAGGCGGCCCGCCGAGCTCCTCGGCGGCTTCATCCCAAAACTCGACGAGGAACTCGACGTGCCAAGCGCGTCGAGTTCCTCTGTCGTGTGTACGGGGCCTCAGTGTTGGAGGTGACGGAACTGCGTTCCCTGCATTCCC
Organism: Rana temporaria; assembly: GCF_905171775.1. Lineage (NCBI taxonomy): Eukaryota > Metazoa > Chordata > Amphibia > Anura > Ranidae > Rana > Rana temporaria. Next base: position 127,790,496 of record NC_053495.1, on the reverse strand, counting down.
GCTGAAAAAAACTTTGCTCCTATGTTATGGAGATAAAGCGATGTAGAGGTGCTCTGTAGACTTATCCTAGGGTGACAACACTGCTCCTCCGTAGATGCACTACGTTGGGTGAGTGTTGTGAGCCTAAGACAGGAAGTGTGTTACTGGCAAGACACCAGGTGAAAATAAAGAGGAAAAAAGCCTGAATAAAAAGCATACACCCATAATACATTAAAGGGGTTGTAAACCCTTGTTTTTTGTTAAATAACAAACATATCATAGTTACCTCCACTGTGCAGTTAGTTTTGCGCAGAGTGATCTTGGTCTGGTTTTCTGGTGTCCCCCAACAGTGCTCGCGGGTCCTCCCCACATCGAAAAACCCCCTAGGAGAAGCATTCTCCCTGGGGGTTACCGTGCGGGCGTGCTCTGGAGTCCAGCATTTGCGCGCATACACACAGAATGTCGGACTCGGCCCCGTCCACCGGCACCCACGTCATTGGATTTGATTGACAGCAGCGGGAGCCAATGGCTGCACTGCTATCAATCTATCCAATCAAGAGCCGAGACACGGGTCAGAGAGGGTGTGCACGTCTCCGGCGTGGGAACGAACAGGCTCGAACGAACACAAGGGTTTACAACCCCTTTAATCACTGTGTATGGAAACCACCTCTGAAAATTTTCAATGCAAAGTGCTAGTGTGTAAACTTACTTCACCAAGCCCGAGGATTTTGCGGAGATCACAGCCATCCTGTTGGGTAATAATAAATCAGATCACATTACTGCGGTTTAAACAAAAAGTTCCTTCTGATTATATACAGGATGTGATAGGGACAGTGAGCTGCATCATTCACATAAAGGGTCACCTGCAGAGGAAATGTAATATAGCCATTTAATCAGATGTAATGCTGCTCTGTGAGGGGCATTATATGTAGTATAACATATGAGTCTAATAAATGGTGACACGCCAGTTTCCCTGTTATTTACAAAGATTCTTTGGACAAGATTAGCATCAGCCAATAAAAATTCTGATTTAGCTGAAGCACCAATTTAATGGAAGATCATTTTATAGTAAATAAAAGCAAGCATGCTGTGACAGCCATAATGATAAATTAGGCTCTAAATGTTACAATTACCGGTATTTCTTGTGATGATCAGAATGTATTATTGGACATATTTGTATCCTGAGTATTAGCTAGTCTGGCTGCATATTCTAGGACACAACTAGCCTATACTGAGGGTCAGAGGGAAACTATAATGGTGTTGGGTCAAAAAAATGTATTTCTTTATTTTTTAACCACTTAAGCCCCGGACCAATATGCTGCTAAATGCCCAGAGGCGTTTTTACAATTCGGCACTGCGTCGCTTTAACAGACAATTGCGCGGTCGTGCGACGTGGCTCCCAAACAAAATTCACGTCCTTTTCTTCCCGCAAATAGAGCTTTCTTTTGATGGTATTTGATTGCCTCTACGATTTTTATTTTTTGCGCTATAAACAAAAATAGAGCGAAATTTTTGAAAAAAAATCAATATTTTTTACTTTTTCTTATAATAAAAATTGAATAAACTAAATTTTAGTCAAACATTTAGGCCAAAATGTATTCAGCCACAGGTCTTTAGTAAAAAAAATCACAATAAAAAAAAAATTAGCTTCCTAGCGGCACCAGTGACACTAATACAGCGATCAGAAAAATGATCGCTTAGTGACACTGGCAATAGGGAGTGAAAGGGTTAACTAGGGCGGTGATCAAGGGGTTAAAACTTTATTGGGGGGGGTACGGGGCTACCCTGGACCTAACACTAACTGGCTGTCACACTAACTGTCACACTGACACTAAATGCAGTGATCAGTACATATATGATCACTGCATTCAGTGACAGTGTGACAGGGGGGTGGGTGATCGGAAGGGGTTAAATGTGCCTATGTGTACTGGTGTCAGTGTAGTGTCAGTTGCGACTTACTGTGACTCTTCTCTCATCTCGGCGGTTTGAAAATACCGCCGAGATGAGAGCTGCATCACTTCCTTTGCCTATGTTTACATTTTACAGGCAGAGGAAGTGACACGGCGGTGGCTCACAGGATTGGCTGGAAGCGTTCACGAGGGGGCGGACAGAAACGAACAGCCGTCCCCTCGAGTCGGATCGCTCCCGGAGGTAAGCCGCCCGCCGCACGCAGCGGAGGGGGTCCCGATCGGACCCCCGACCCGCTAGAAGGCAGGGACGTATATATACGCCCATCTGCCTGTACGTGCCATTCTGTGGACGTAAATAGTCGTGCGGCGGGCGTTAAGTGGTTAAAGTGTACATATAGATACAACTTTTGTTGTAATACCATCAAATAAAATTTGGCATTAGGGTCAATGAAATGTATAAAATATGCACTGTAGTTAAACAAAACACAGGCTTGTCTTACCACCACATTTCCATACTCTTTTACAAATGTTACGATTTTTGCAGCCTTGTCCTCTGATGACTGTGGAAGTAAAATGCAATCAGTTAAACATGCAGGAGAGGAATTCTGCTTTTGATGCAATCTTATTAGAAAATGTATATAATATAACCTATAGCATCACAACACTGTAGTACTTGTTCATTTCTATTTTGTCTTATCTAATATATTAAGGCAAATATGTACTGGGAGAAATATGTGGACTACCATTGCTAAATCTTCCAAGAATGCCATGCTGATCTAGTGAATTGAGTTCTGAATTCACTTTGACTTTACTTGCTGCATACTTGTTCTGGGTCATTAACTTAATAAAATAAAACAAGAGGTAAACAAACAAGTAGCATATTTAGGATAGGTCAGCAATGACAGCCCCATATTTTCTTCAGTAGAAGCTTACTGTAATGCAGGCAAAACATTTTCTTGAAAATCAGAAATTTTGTGCGTTTTGATTTCGAAAATTCGGCCAACCAAGCCTCCAATTTCGCCTTATGTTGCTACAGAAAATAAATTTTGTGCCTGGGAATCGTCTTTTCTTTCCAGGTCACATCTCACGCTCATTTCTTTTTCATTCATATTTCTCACACGATTCTCCCATCATTGATTAGAAATTTGTTTGTTTTTCAAAAAATTTCAACATCACTCAAATTCGATGGCCATGCGAAAATCGCACATTGCTGTGGCCCACAAATTTTGCGACATTAGAAGGCAAAATTCTCAATTGCGATATTTGAACGAAAATGAGTTTGGAATTTGACCTGTGTCAAATTACAGAATTTGTCTGACAGCATCAGGAGCCAGTGGCTCGCCGGAGCCACTGGCTCCTGATGCTGTCAATCAAATTCTGTAATGCGAAAGAGGTGGGCAGCGCTGAGCCACACTCACTTGCTATCAATCTGCCCAGTGGGAGGGAGAAAGGTGAGAGAGCCGCTGCTCTCATGCACAACACAGGATCGAAATCGGGCTCAGGTAAGTAAAGGAGGGGCTGAGGGGGATCATGCAGACCAGAAGGCTTTTTATAGAATGCATTAGGGTAAACAAATGTAAGGCTTTAGAACCACTTTAAAATTGACTCTCCTTTGATACATATGGGCCAACTTCACCTGTGCCAATGCTATTAATATTTATTCAAAATGATTAATTTAAGCTCAAGCCGTGGGTCCAAATAGAAACAAATGTAACCCCTTTCCTTTTATTCTCCCTCCCATAGCTTGTACCCTGATCCCACCTCTATCTCTTCTCTCCCCACACATTCCTCTACTTCTTGGAACTTGTGATCACTTAAAGTGACACTAAATTCTATCTTAAAAAAAATAAAAAGTTCTATTCAAGCATGTATTCTTAACTCAAAAAGTACCGTCTATCTTTTGTTTTCTGTCTCCTCAAAGTCCCTAAAATGATTTTTGTTTGCTGTAATCTGATTTCCTGAGAACGTGGGAGCTCCATCCCTATGGGTTGGACAAGCAGAGATTAAAGGGCGGGGTTGGCTGTTCGGTGGTCACCTGAGCATGGATCCCCTGTGCACATGAGTACATGTATATATATTTGGAAGCGCACGCGAGAGAGGCACCACGGACCACCTAGGCTCTGAAGAAAGGGGTGCGCCCCAGAAACGCGTCAGCCGTTTGAGGGACGTCTGATCCTCTCATCATCAAGTCCCACCTGTAGGGGCCAGGAGAGCTAGTTTGTTTGTCAGAAAAGCGTATACCTATGCTAATTTTGTGAGTAGGACCATTGATTTATTCTATTTTTAATAAACATTTTTATTACGGTAATGCACTAGGTCGGTGTGCCCTCCTTTCTTTCTTTTTCTTTAGAGGGTAGTTCCGTACATTCTCCATGGTACCATTGTATGTAGGATCATAGCCAACTTTTCCCAAGATGTACTAGGGTCTGTGGACTATGGATTTGTAGGGTGCATAGAGCATAGTACATGGCGGCAACTAACATGCCCTGCTCATTCTAAACAAACAGAAGTGAGAGGGAAAAGGAGGGGGCTCGGACTATCATGGAGGACATGATGGTGGAGGAAAACGCAATAAGAAACAATTTTGTGCAAAATAGATTACAGGTCCCTTAACCTCTTTATTCCTGAGTTTGGCTCAGGGTGAATTTTCAGTACCAAAAGCAATAACCCCGAGCCACACTCGGGATCACATCGCAGGATCCATGTACAGCTTACTTACCTTGTCCCCAGGACCCTGCGCTGTCTCCCCGCTGTGTCTGCAAGCTGTGTTTCCGCTCGATGTATCACAGTGCCGAGCTCCGTTCCCTGCGAGCATTGCGACTTGGGGGAACTCAGTTCCACCACCTCTGGCTCAGACCCTTTGGTGCCTGCTCACCACAATCACTTGTAAACACAGAAGTCTGGTTTCTGTGTTTACAAGTGACAGCTTTGTAACCCCCTGAACTCTGAACTTGTATGTAATGCAATTCTGGTATTTAATGCCCCTTTAAGACCCTTCTACTGTTTGTGAAATCTGAACTGGTCGTGGTTGAGTTCCTGCACCTAATTTCTGAGAAAAAAAGCTCTGATTGCGACGCACGGGGACGAAGCCCGGCGCCAAATTCTAAAGTGAAAAACACAGAATACATACAGTACTGTAATCTTACAGATTACAGTACTGTATCAAATAGTTTCACATTCCCTTTGTCCCTAGTGGTTTGTCCAGTGCCCTGCATGTAGATTTATATTATAAATACTATTCTTTCTGCCTGGAAATTTGAGAATGTCCATAGCAACCAAAAAGTGTCCCTTTACGTCAAAAGCGGTTTTAGAACCAGCTAGAAAACAGCGATAATAAATTAGAATCACTTGCAGATAGTGATTTGTGGGGAAATTCGTCATCAAACACTGAAAGTAATGACAGCAACAATTCTGCAACTGAGCAAATTTCTGTGTTTTTTATTTGATTACATTACTGAATAATTTTTATCATTATTATATTATTATTTGTTATAATTATTTATAGTTATTTATTATATTATAATTTATGATTTTGTGTTTCAAACTTTATCATACACTGGATGTCTACTAGACTGTTGTTTGGACAGATTTAAGTGAGTTATTTTTAATGCCTTGTACACGCGATCAGAATTTTCGATGGATATTCCGACCGCGTGTGTGCCCCATCTGAGTTTTTCCATCGAAAATTCTGACGGACTTAGAAAGAGAACATGTTCTCTTTTTTTCCAATGAAAACAAATTCTATCGGAAATTCTGTTCGTCTGTATGGAACAAAAAAACATGCATGCTCAGAATTAAGTCGACGCATGCTCGGATGCATTGAACTTTTTTCTCGGCTCGTCATAGTGTGGTACGTCACCACGTTTTGGACGGTCAGAATTTGGTGTGACAGTGTGTATGCAAGACAGCTTGAATGGAATTCCATCTGAAAAATCCGTCGGAGTTTATCCCAACGGAAATTCTGATCGTGTGTACAAGGCATAAGAATTACAGGTCTACAATATAAAATGCCAAATTTCCATGTGAAACAATTGTACCGCTTTCAGCATCAAAAATCTGGCATTATCATACCGCCAGGGAGGGTAAGCAGGGAATGTGTATGGGTTATTTGTAGAAAATAAGAATATCGTTTAGAGTGACTTTAAGCTCTACTGAGTGAAACATGTCAGAGGAGTAGCGGGATTGGTTTAATATTATTGAGTGCGGCTTCCTTTCTTTAATTGTTATTAGTTACCCTTTGAACATTCTTAGCACAGAAATTAATATTATTAAAACAATTTTTATCCATTTTAGTGCATTCTATTATATGACTTTATAAAAGATAACTTTTTTTAATGTGTAATAATTACCGAGTCACTGTTATATACTGTGCATATAAAATCTACAAGATCTGTAGCGAAGTTTGGAGCCGCCTGTTCGGAAAAAAAAAAAGAAGCATTAATAAGTCATGGATTTTGCAATACAAAGTATCTACCAACATTTTACAGCAGAGATCCACATATTTGTTTAGTTTGGGGGCCGTTGAACAATGAAGGGAACTGTACTGGAGAAGTATTGAGGCGGACAATGATAACCTCTCCTTCTGAGGTACCAGTTCCCTCACTGTCATGGCCATCCAGTGGCTTCACTACTTTATAAAACCCTGACTCAGAGCAGTATACAGATAAAGGACCAGGCACAATACTTCCTAAAATTTCTAGAAAAGGGCAGAGAGAAATACTCACCTGTGACCAGCGTTGCTCCCTCACGGGCCGGATGAGTGAGATATTGTAACTCATGCTGATGGAAACAATGCAGAATCTCACTCACTGGTGATGAAGTATTGCTTCTTCATCTGCCCAGTGAGCAATGGCATGGAAACAGTTAAATGTTTCTCTCTGTCCTTTCCAGGATTCCTGTCACCAAAGAGTGGGGGGGCTGGGGGGCTGCGGGCATGAAGTGCCACCTCCCTGAAATTTGTTGGTTGGGATGTCTGGTATAACTGTAACTATAATAAATATATATCACTAGGACAGTGGCAGGATTTTTGTCAGGGACAGGGTTTGTTTCACTAGGATGGTGGCAGGGTCTGTCACTAGGATGGTGGCAGGATTTGTGTCACTAGGATGGTGGCAGGATTTGTGTCACTAGGATGGTGGCAGGATTTGTGTCACTAGGATGGTGGCAGCATTTGTGTCACTAGGATGGTGGCAGGATTTGTGTCACTAGGATGGTGGCAGGATTTGTGTCACTAGGATGGTGGCAGGATTTGTGTCACTAGGATGGTGGCAGGGTCTGTGTCACTGACACCAGAATAATGGGGTAGAAAAGGCATATGCTGAAGGACTGAACCAAATATATGTGTATATAATGTTCTCAAATAAATTGATACATGAATAAGACAAGACAAAAAAAGTTTACCTCAACAATCTTCCCAAGACAATTAAGTCCTACTATATTTCCTTGTGATCCTGATGCTGAGTCTGATCCTTGAGCTTTTGTTTCTACAATGAAAAGACAAATACATATTAGACGACAATCCTCATCCATCATAGCAATACTTTCACCGTAGCTCTTGTTTTCACATATTGTTAAAGTCCATGTATAATAACTTTCCAATTACTGAACCCTTTATAATAAAATGCAATGTGTTTTTATACTGCTGGCTTGATTTTTAGAAGTCCATTTATCTAAAGAGGCAGCAAGAAAGGGGACTGGAGGACCTCAGATTTGAGGAACGACTGCAAACATCAAAGCGGTTGTAAAATCAAAAACATATATTTTTTTTATAATTCTGTTTATTGTAAATTGTTAATATGTGACACGGTCTGCCCCTATTCTGTGTGTGCCTTCATAGCAAGCCGTATGCTATGGGGGCTCATCTGCTGGCATGCTACCAAGCTGGGCTCTTTGCATCCATAGACATGCACATGGCTGTTTGACCCCGCCCAGCTCCCTCCTCACATAATTTGACTGACAGCAGCAGAAGCCAATGATTCCTGGTGCTGCCTGATTCTCCTGTGAGAAAAGAAAGAGGGGCGACAAGAGCTGCACACAGCACTCACAGCACTCCATTGATGTAGGACTCAAGGAAGAGGGAAAAGCAGCTAGTATATTTTTATTTTTTTACTGTAATGCATTCTTTTGACCTTAGAACCACTTTAAACGTATTTTCCATGGAGAAAAGATACTTAAGAGGGGATATAATCTCAATATACAAATATCTGAAAGGTGATTCCAGCTTAGGGAGAAAACTATTTAGCCTTAGGTTTCTTGAGAAGACCCGCGGCCACTCAATGAAGTTGGACTAGAAATAGTTTATCCTTAAACTGTGTAGGGGGTTCTTTACCGTGCAAGTAGTAAGGATGTGAAGGTCTCTTCCAAAGTTGGTGGTGTCAGCGGGGAGTGTTGATAATTTAAAAAAACTTTTAGATGTGTTAATTAGGGAACACAATACTGTATACAGGGGTAACTATGTGCTAGCATTTTGTGTTAGGAAAAAGAAAGAAACATTTATAAATGATGGATTAACCCTTTATTATACCTTTTCATGGGCACAGATGAATGGGGATGGCCTTTTGTATAGGCTAAATCATGCTAATACAAATGTGAAAAACAATGCTATTAAACTGGGATTGATTTACTGAAGGTGTAAAGGATGTTAATGTTTCAAAAATGTTAGTAAATCAGGTGAGCCTGTGTTCCCTTTCAAAATGCAATCATGTGAAAAGGTAAAAAAAAAAAAAAAGGCTTTTGGCTAGCACATGATTGATTGGTAGATTGAAGTGAACACTGGTTCTTCCTATTTGCTAAACCTGATGAACATACACTAAGTAAACAGCCACTATCCTTTATTAAAGCAACTCCATAGTTTGCATTCAGAATACAGCCTGCAGAGACCGGGGACATGGCTGCTTGGCTGTGAGCAGTAGGGAATCTTGATACAGAAAGTACTTAGCAGCAGCTTTCTTAATTTGTTTGACTGTTGTTGTTGTTGTCCACAGGTTTCAGTAGGTAGCAAGGTATAGAATGAACAAATGTAATGCTAACAAACTAATAAATGTAGTGTAATTGTAAAAGCTGTACTGAATGTTGCCTCCTGCTACCCTGCTGTTCTAGCCTTATCCAATGAGTGTCTTGTGGAAATAGAAGCCATGTTTATAGTGCCTCAATATACATGAGTAATGCATCACTAAAAAATGTAGCACCAAGAAGTAGATCTAACATTTCTATTTCACTTAACTGACAAATAAAAGCGAATGGCTTACCCCAAAAGCTGTGACCAGCCAGCAGAAAGAAGGTGAAGATGAAGGTCTTCATTGTTCAGGTTCTTTTGGTTAACCTCAAGGTACTGTACCTAGGTGTAGCTCCTCTTTTTATATAATTGAAGATGATGACATCATCAAAAATATGGAACAAAATCAAGGACTTTAAAGGTCTTCACATGACAGTCATTTTTAATCCTAAAGGGCAAATGATTAAAATAAATATTGGATGAAGTTAAAAAAACAGTATGTGATTGCCAATTTTTTTCCTCATCATAAACTGAGAATAATGTGCCAAAGTACCATTTTGCAATTTTGGCACCAGGTCCTGCTTTTGTAACATGTCCAATTATGATCAACACTTGTTGAGCTTGTGATAGGGACATTGGGCCAGATCACGTAGAGCGGCGCATATATAGACCGGCGTAGTGCATCTCTGTTACGTTACGCCGGCTCAATTTCGTGACGCAAGTACCGTATCCACAGAGTACTTGCGCCCAAATTTGTGCCAGCGTAACGTAAATTCCGAGGCGTAAGGCGAGGTAATTGAAAGTGGGAAGGAAGTGGGCGTGCTCCATTGAAATGAGCCGTGACCCCATGCAAATGAAGGGCCGGCCGGACTGCGCATGCGCGCATGATTCTGCACCTCACTGTGCATGCTCAGAACTCGGCCCGGCGCAATCAGTGAGATAGGAACTAGGCCCGGCGTACTTAGTGAGATACGCCCTGTGTATAAATAGGCCCAGACAAACGCCCTTCCATTGCAAAAGTACATCCATGTGTTTCCCTTCCTGAAGAAAGGTGCTTTTGTTCTGTTGTCTGTGGCTGTGTGTTGGTTTGTGTAGGAGTGTTATAGGAAAGATTTATTGGAGTAGGAGATTGTATTAGCTGTTTGTTTTTTCTGGGTGTTTTTTGTGTCTGTTTTTTCTGTGTGTTTTTTGGTGTCTGTATTAGCTGTCTGTTTGTGCTGTCTGATTTTGGTGTTTGGTTTTTGCTGTCTGTTTTTGTGTCTGTTTGGTGCTGAGTGTTTGGTGGTGATATGGCACCAAAGAGGAGGAAGCTAAACTTCTCTGTCCGTGAGAAGGAGATCCTTGCCAGGGCCATCACCCGAAATGGGCATTTTTTGCATGGCCCTGAGAGCCGGGACACCACCCCGGCCAGGAAGAAGCAGATCCTCCAGGAGATAGATGATGATATCAATGCCTTGGGGGGGGGAGACGAGGACCGTCAGTGGTATCTCCAAAAAGATTAATGATCTGAGGAGCGTGGTCCGTGATAAGCTGGCCAAGCTTACAGCACATTCCATGGGCACTGGAGGGGGACCACCTTGCACCATCAGGCTGACTGATGAGGAGCGTGCGGTGGCCCGGTGCTTCAACAGGCAGCAAGTGGTGGGCCTGCCTGGCTTTGACTCCGAAGAAGCCGGGAGGACAGGTAAGTTTTTTTTTGAAAATTGTAGATTCACACTGAAGGCATCAAAACTATGAATTAACACATGTAATACATAACAAAAAAGTGTGAACCAACTGAAAATATATTTCATATTCTAGGTTCTTCAAAGTAGCCACCTTTTGCTTTGATTACTGCTTTGCATACTCTTGGCATTCTCAAGAGGTCACCTGGCGCAGCACCCCATCACTCTCCTTCTTGGTCAAATAGCCCTTACACAGCCTGGAGGTGTGTTTGGGGTCATTGTCCTGTTGAAAATTAAATGATGGTCCAGCTAAACGCAAACCGGATGGAATAGCATGCCCCTGCAAGATGCTGTGGTAGCCATGCTGGTTGTATGCCTTCAATTTTGAATAAATACCCAACAGTGTCACCAGCAAAGCACCCCCACACCATCACACCTCCTCCTCCATGCTTCACGGTGGGAACCAGGCATGTAGAGTCCATGCGTTCACCTTTTCTGCGTCGAACAAAGACACGGGGGTTGGAACCAAAGATCTCAAGTTTGGACTCATCAGACCAAAGCACAGATTTCCACTGGTCTAATGTCCATTCCTTGTGTTCTTTAGCCCAAACAAGTCTCTTCTGATTGTTGCCTTTCTTTAGCAGTGGTTTCCTAGCAGATATTCTACCATGAAGGCCTGATTCACACAGTCTCCTCTTAAAAGTCCTAGAGATGTGTCTGCTGCAAAAGGTGGCTACTTTGAAGAACCTAGAATATGAAATATATTTTCAGTTGTTTCACACTTTTTTGTTATGTATAATACCACATGTGTTACTTCATAGTTTTGATGCCTTCAGTGTGAATCTACAATTTTCATACTCATGAAAATAAAGAAAACTCTTTGAATGAGAAGGTGTGTCCAAACGTTTGGTCTGTACTGTATATATGCCTGTTAGCTTGTGGTTTGAGTAAATATCAAGTGATTTGTGCAGAAGGTACATTGATGCGCTATGCCATTTTCAAGTTTCATTTTCGTTATTTATACTCCTGACACAGGGGTTATAAAGTAGGTATGTTAGCAGCTGCATTAAGGTCACCTAATTTACCATAATTTACCATAGCATGGTAAGTCGCTGAGTCTCCTAATTGCAAAGCCACAGGCAAAGCTGGACTCCGGTCAGAAAGTTATAAGTCAACTAGTGATATTCTACTCCCTGAGCTATTGGTAGTCTTCAATGAGGCACTTGAATCATCCATGCTCCCAGCCTCCATGAACAATGTAAGTATAATAGTCCTCCCAAAGTAAGCATTTAATGGGTATACTCTGGCAGAAGCCTTCCTCTATAGTATTTGAAGAAACAATTTTAGTGCCTTGTACATCACTCTGCAAGATAAAACAGTTGCTATTTTTTTCCTATTATTACTGGGCCAGTTGTACTTTTGAAAAACCGCTGATGGAAGTCTTCACAGACTTTGAATGAATAGTTTTTTTGTATTGTAAAATTGAACGTTAATAAAAAGTATTTGGAAAAAAATGAAATAAAACATTTATTAAAAATGTGTTCATAGTACTGAACATAAAAAATAAGAATCATACATTACTGACCAGTAAAACCATTGTCATAAAAAGGCTGTTGTGTTATCAACTGGTTGCAATTCATCTAAACTGGGTTATGGTCAAAAACTTGGTCAGTGTTAGAAGCAGTAGTGTATTTAGGTTTTGTGCTGCCCTAGGCCTGACTAAACTTGTGCACCCCCTAATTTAAATATGACCCACCCCTTCCTGTCAAGGTCACACCCCTTGCTGTTTAAGACCTGCCCGAGTAGGGACACTAGTTTTGAGGGCCTGGGGGGGCAAGGGATTCCCTTAATTTGCATAGATTTCCTCTCACTTCCTGTTTGACTATGGGGAAGGAAGTGAAGGGAAATCTCTCGGGCAAATGCTCTCGATGCTTCACCCGATACTTGTACTGTCGGCGGTGATCAGTGCGTGGGGAAGTTACAAGCACCGATCTCCGCTGATTTTAAAGCAGCTGAAAGCCGCCGTGTATCCTGTGTATGCCGCCGTGTGTATCCCGTGTATGCCGCCGTGTGTATCCTGTGTATCCCGCCGTGTTTCTCTCCCCTTTCGGTGCTCCTCCTTTACCCCCTGGAATTGTCAGGATGGAGAGCGGGGTAGGAGCCGGTAAATCCGGCTCCTTACTGCTCCGAATGGACAGAGTCAGTGATCACTGACTCTGTCCATTCACATAACTGAAACATTGTAACCTGTGTTTACAAATGTTTCAGTTTATGAATGAAGAGAAGACGCTGTCTTCACTCCATTCATTTTCAGTGCAGCTGATGCTGCTGAGAAAGGGACAGGGGAACATGTGTCCCTGGTCCCTTTCCCTGTCTCAAAGGGAAGATGTCAGAGGTCTGTTAAGACCCCTGATATCTCACCAAAGCCCCCCCCCAACAGGGCTGAAAAAAGAAATAAAAAATAAAGAATAAAAAAACAAAAGAATAAAAAAATGATTGTAGAAAATAAAAAAATTAAAGAAAAAACACACTGACACGGTCCACCCCCCTCCCCCCCCTTAAAAAAAAGAAAGCATTATAAATAAAAAAAAATTTAAAAAAAAATTGTAAAAAATTTAAAAAATGAAAAACAAATTGTTAAAGATAAAAAAAAAAACATACTGACACATGTGCTGCTGTCACATTAGATAAAAACAAAGTATCGGTATTCAAAATCGGCGAGTACTTGAAAAAAAGTATCGGTACTTGTACTCGGTCTTAAAAAAGTGGTATCGGGACAACCCTAGCTATAACCCTCCCTTACTCTATCCAAAATGAAAAAAAAAAATGTTTTGCCTATAGTTCTACTTCAAGCACACATTTCTGATAATTTTATGTAGAGGACTAAGAAGATATAACCATGCAAATAGAAACATATAGCACAGTGAGGAAGGTTTGTGGTCCAGGATGATAGGATAGTCAAAATAAGAAGCAGAGCCCCCCCCCCCCCCCAGTTGCGGAATTCAGTCCGCCTGCATGCTGGAAGCAGTGCGGCCGCTTAATGGGGGTGCTAGACTAATTTTTGCCTAACAGTGCAGTGCAAACCGACGGGGACTCTTTGCGTGCTGCCCCCCTGCAAAGTGCTGCCCTAGGCCAGAATACAGCTTTGGTTAGAAGCAGATGGTCTAAGCTCATTATACTCTTCACCTGTACAGCATGTAGTTACTTTAACAAAAGATAGTTCATTCTGTCATGTTGAATTCATATCTGTCAGAAAATTATTTGTTCATTTCATGCAAATATGAATATGTGGATAAGACTTTTAAAGACTGATAAAATATCAGTACCTCCTTTGTTCAGGTGATATGGATGTGTAAAGTCTGAAAAGGTTAAAATCACTGAAAGAGAAAATATGATGATATGGTTAGGAAACTGCCAAATACAAGGATCTGGCAGCTAAAATGGTAATTGTTGAGACTTATTCTTCAAAATCAGTCATTAGTAGTTTCCATATTAAAATAATGTTCTAATTCATTAGGCAATACTAAATTAATTTATGTAAAAATATATACTGTTAATACACAGTAAATATAAAGCATTCACTAAACAAATATCCATTGGCCATTGTACCCCACAGGGGCCCCTTATGAGTGCTTCTTCTCATCCTGTTCACATAATATAGAACATATGACTGTGCTTATGTACCAAATATTGATAATAATTATCCTCATCATATCGATCATCTAGATTTGTTTGGTAATTTGCCCACTATTCACCTTTTTTTGTCTTGCCCAATATTTCAAATATTTTGTGCCTTTGCACTGGAAATATATATTATAAAGTGGTTACATAGTTACATAGTATGTCAGGTTGAAAAAAGACACAAATCCATCTAGTTCAACCAATAGAAAAAATAGAAAAACCTGCATATACACTATCCTAAACCCATGGTTGTATCAGAGGAAGAAAAACAAACAAACAAACAGACAATTAAGCATCATCCAATTTGCTCCAGTGAGGGAAAAATCCTTCCTGATTCCCAAGAACACAATCGGATATTCCCAGAGTCAATTACACCTGGTGTTATTAACTACAAATTGTAGTATCCGGTTATAGTTCATGCATTTAGGAATGCATCCAGCTTTTTTTTAAAACAATCTATCAAGCTGTCCAGAACTAATTCTTGAGGGAGTTTAATCCACATTTTCACAGCTCTTACTGTATATACGAAAAATAAAAAGTACCCCTAGGGACTTTGAATTGCAGCAAAAAATAACAAAATAAACAATGGGTGAAAATTTATATGAAAGTATAAAGTTTATTTACATTCAAATGGTATCAAAGAAATATATGTATAAATGGTAAAAAAAAATCTAATTTGAATCAGGACATGAGCTCCAGAGAGAAACATAATACAAGTGCTAATGCATACAAAAGGCAGCCATGGAAAATAAGTATAACATAAAAATGATTACTGAGGACGCAAGGCCACAACGAGTTCTGACCTTTTACAAAAGTTGCAGTCTTCTTCAGGGGGGAACGAGATTTGCGACCATAAGTACTACAATAAAATACATATATATTAAATATTATATACATGTTTTTTTGCAAGCTGCACACACAAGACATATAATGACATCACTGACATATAATGACATCACTGCCAAGGTACACATACCCAGGAGACTGTCAGAGGTCAAGGACGGCAGTCATCCAGTAGCCAAATGTCGAGGAACAGCCCTTGAATGGCCCAGCCGGATGGGAGGATGGTCAGGTGGATAGAAAGACCAAAAAGATTACGGGGTGAGAAAAGCATCACCCCCTGGCCTACAAGAGGCCGCAACCTGCAGCCCCACACCAGCGGAGCCAGGAAGGGGGGGGGAGAGCGGGTGGAGGGAGAGGCCACCAGGCAGGACCCAGGGAGAGAGGGGGGGAGCGGGGGACGGGGCAGCAGCCACCAAGGTCCAGTGGGCGGGGAGGGGGCCAAGGGGTGCAGGCCAACCAAAGATGGAGGAAGACTATCCACCAAAGGAGTGACACCAGTAACCCTGTAGGGAGATTGTACAAAAGTAAGCATAAACATGCAGATATTTGCCTGTCTATATATTAATCAAAAAAATGTTAATCAGAAAATATATATATGTGTATATATGCATATACAGCCATATATAGCCCAGGACGGGCCCAAAAGAAATATATATATATATATAATATATAATAAATATAATAAAATGATAAAAAAAATGATAGAAGTGATGGATGGAATTTAATATGTGTGGGTGATAGAATGATGATGTGTAAATGGTTGCACAAATAAGTCAGGATGCTCTCTATATTGCAGATAGAGAAAGGAGCTGTGTGTTAGTGGGAGTCCTGACTCTCCTGTAGTCCAAGGGAGGGAGCGAGCACGACACTCCACACCAGGGAGAAAGCCTTGCATTACTGTGTGGAGTTACAGACAGAAGAACAGGAAGTGAGAATTTCTCAGAAGAAATAAGGACATTTAAAAGCAAAATCGAAGGATGAGGTAAGTAAAAGAGGACTGCACTAAGGTAAAGGAAGCTATTTAGGAAAAAAAAAATTGTACCTTTACAACCCTTTTAAGATTTAATATCTCTCAGAGATGGTTTGGGTTAAATGAGAGTTCTTAAAATGGAAAAGTTCCCAGGGTAGTTTTAAGCAGCAAAATAATCATAAAATGGTAAGTATTTTCAATATTTTATTATCAAAGAGTGCCAAATACAAGTTTTTACAAGAGTTTTAAAATGTGAGCCCTGGTTGGAATATAGAACAAAGCATTTCCACTATATGTTGTTACATTATACGTTTACTTTACACATGAATACCCCAATGCATTTTCGACCACTACATTCATGGTCTTCATCAGGAGGTTTTTGTTACTCTTAGGAACATTTCAAAAGGGAAGATTTTTTACTTGTTGACCTATATGAATATTTCCAAGAATATGCATAAACATTTAATTTTAAGCAAAATATATCTTTGGTAAAGTTTCAAGTATATTTACCATTTTATTGATGGAGATAAAAGTGTGCGACACCCAACCAGAATTTAAAGTTCATTCAGTGATCCAAAGTACTCCATGTGGTCCTTCAACACCCTTCGGGCTAGCCCTAATCCATGGGGCTTACAACGAGTCACGCGTTCGAACCCCAGAGAGGGGAAAGGAAGGAGGCCAAACACCTGCAATGTATAGTTCACTAAATAAATAGGAGCTAGGGTTTTTGTTTTGTACCACCTATTAAAACCAGACCCAGTCGAACCCAAATAGTTTGTTTATTGATATTAGGTTAACATTTATTTCTAATTTGAGTTTGTATTTAATCGATTTAATTTGGGGCTATAGAAATAAAAATATATAACTAGAGCCCCTGAACATGATTATGTAATATTATATCTTAATAAAAAAGAGGTGAAGTGGGGTGCGATAAAGTAAAAGTTCTAGTATTAAGTGGGACAAATCAACGGTAAAAAAATGTGTGCATGTGAAAATTAAAGGGGTTGTAAAGGAATTTTTGTTCCCCTAAATAGCTTCCTTTACCTTAGTGCAGTACTCCTTCACTTACCTCATCCTTCAATTTTGGTTTTAAATGTCCTTATTTCTTCTGAGAAATCTTCACTTCCTGTTCTTCTGTCTGTAACTCACCACGGTAATGCTAGGCTTTCTTCCTGGTGTGGAGAAAGCCTATTGAGGGAGGAGGGGGCGAGCAGGCAAGTCAGGACACTCTCTACTTTGCAAATAGAGAAAGGAGCTGTGTGTTAGTGGGTGTCCTGACACTCCTGCTCGCCCTCTCCCCCCTCAAGAGGCTTTCTCCACACCAGGAAGAAAGCCTCGCATTACGGCGGTGAGTTACAGACAGAAGAACAGGAAGTGAGCATTTCTCAGAAGAAATAAGGACATTTAAAAGCAAAATTGAAGGATGAGGTAAGTGAAGGAGGACTGCACTAAGGTAAAGGAAGCTATTTAGGGAAAACATTTTTTTTCCTTTACAACCCCTTTAATGGTGCAATGTTGAAGCAAAAAACAAAGGAACTGTGCAAAATGACACACAAATAACAAGCAGCAACAATGCTGCTCAATCTGGGTGAAAAGATTCTTGTAAATAAGAAGTTGGTGTGAAGTAAAAAGGTAAAATATATATATATCTGTTTACCAGTATCGAGCAACTGGAAGACCTTACCTCGACCCTCCGTGACAAAACCGAAGAGCATAAGACCAGATGGTTCTATTGGAGTCTCTTTCGCTTCTCTGAGGAATACTTGCAACACGTCTGATCCAGACAATGTTTGGGCCTGTCCTCTTCACTAAGTATTGGACTGGACCTACTTTTTTTTTTGGCTCCCCCAGCGGTGAGCTTCACCTACCCCTTCTCCACCCCCCCCTTTTTTTTCCACACTTCGCCCCTCTTCCTTCGTTTTCCTATTCTCTCTATATACTATACTAACAGAAATGTTTTGGGATATGCTCAGATTAAAACACTTATAGCCTTATCTGACTTTTGTACATCTAGATAGCCTTTCAACTGAAAATCTACCTGGAAAATGTTTCAAAACAACTGTCAGATTTATTTATACAGTTATGTAGTCTTTTGTTAACTGATGCAAATCCTCTAAATATAAAATATGATATAATATAAAAAATGTAAAAGAAAGCATGCTGGATGCAGGACAGGCCAGTAGCTCATTTGCATATTGAGCAAGTTCTGGCCAGTGGTCCAACCTTAAAGCGGAGGTTCACCCTAAAAAACAATTATATACCATTACATCCAGCATACTTCTGACATGTACCGTCTTATAGTTTTTTTTCACCTGGCTTAGATGATTGACGTGCGGATAAGGCGCGTCACGCGTTCCGAAAATAGCCGAACTGGGACTCGGCTCTATACAGCGCTATACGGAGCCTGCGCACAGACTAGGAGCCGTGTAGAGCTGACTGCGCAGGCGCTGTATAGAGCCGTGTCCCAGTAAGGCTATTTTCAGAACGCGTGACGCGCCTTATCCGCACGTCAATCATCTACTCCTCTTCATAGGAACGCCTACTCCCGGCGCGAGTGAGAACCCGGAAGCCAGGTGAAAAAGAACTATAAGACGGTATGTACAGCGGGAAAAAAAAATACCAGCATTCTGTACAGTAAATGTCAGAAGTATGCTGGATGTAATGGTATATAATTGTCTTAGGGTAAACCTCCACTTTAAGACCCAGTAACTCAGTGGATTCTCTGTTGGAAAGGTTTGCAAGTCTGCTCTTACCCCTAGATATTACTGCACCATATAATGCAGACGCTGGCGATGGTTGTTGGAACCTATCAGACCTTAGTGCTGAGGTATGAAAAATTGTTTAAAGGCATTGGTCAGCCGGCCACCTCTCTTCCTCTGACCAAACAAAGCCTCAGAAACACGTTGTCCAGCACCAGGAAATAGTAACCTCCCAGTAACCTTACCCTTGTAACGTGGATCAAGAAGGGTTGCCAGCAAGTAATAATCAGCCATGATTAAGCACTAAACGATAGTGTGAAACGCGTAGGCTGCCATCCCTATTTGTGCTGTGCTTTGTAGTGCATTTTCCATTTGTTTTTACAATAAAGACAACCTTCAAGGTTTTTTGGAGTGCGGCTTTCCATTTTATAGCCTCTATCAAGTAATGATCCCTCTTCTTAATACCACAAATCCTAGGGTCCTTTCACAGGCTTTGCAGAATCAGGGAGGCCATGCAGGGTAAGTTTGCAGAGAAATTCGATTCTGAGTCCTCTGGGTCAATAAGGATCACATTATCCATAACTGCCTCCTCCCAGCCACGTACAACTCCTTGGGTTTCTGAGGACTGAATACCATCCTTTGAAGACTGCTGCGTATTTTCCTTGACATCCATGCTGACACAATCCTCCTTTTCTTCCTGTGTATTTGGCAGACCTGCAGGAATGCTTTCTGGATAAAGGGGGTCTTGAGAGTAAAGGAAGTTCTTCTCTTCCTCCCGCTGTTCTGCCTCAAGTGCCCTGTCCATGATTCCACAAAGTGTGTGCTCCAGCTGGAAGACTAGAGGGACAGTGTCACTGATGCATACATTGTCGCTGCTCACCATCCTTGTGGCCTCCTCAAATGGTGACAGGACAGTGCATGCATCCTTGATCAGTAGCCACTGGCATGGCGAAAATAAGCCAAGCTCCCCTGACCTTGTCCTGGTGCCATACTCACACAAGTACTCATTGATGGCTTATTGATCTGCTGTGTGTGCAGCCGCTGCAGCATTGCCAATGTTGAGTTCCACCTGGTGGGCAAGGCACAAATGGGGCAGTTGATGGGCAGGTTGCATTCCCTTTGAATGTCAGCCAGCTGAGCACTGGCATTGTATGACTGGCGGAAATGACCACAGACTTTTCTGGCCTGCCTCAGGAGATCTTGTAAGCCTGGGTACATGTTCAAGAAATGCTTCACCACCAAATTCAGAATGTGTCCCAAACATGGAACATGGGTCTAGTGTTCCTGTTGGAGGGCGGAGAGAAGCTGATGTGGAGTTAACCACCTCTGAGCCTGCCCCTGCAGAGCTGACAGAATCTCTTCCCCAGTGTGGCTCCTATCCCCTAGGCAGACCAACTCAAGCACCACATGACATCTTTTTGCCTGACTGCTTGCGTAGCCCTTTGAGTGTTTAGGGAGCACTGCTGGTTCAGTGGACAATTCTGCAGGAGAGGCCATAGAGGAAGAAGAGGAGGGGGGGAAGCGGATGCTGTTCTGGTCACGCTTGATACGCTTCAATCATAGGTTGCAAACAGCAACGGTTCGATTTTCTGCACACGTGTCAAAAAAGGCCCACACCACGGAACTTTTAAAAGCCAGTGGGGAGTCAGCAGCACCCTGCGCCTGCGGAGCTCTGTGGTGTGATGCAATAGGGTGGCTGCCCTTAGGCTGACCGCTGGAGGAATTGTGCCTCCTCCTCCTGCTCACTTTCCTCCTCTCTTCTCTCAAGCACCCAAGTATGGTCAGTGACCTCATTATCCCCTCCCTCCTTGTCACTGGAGCAAACTTGGCAATATGCTGCAGCTGGGGGAACATGACTGCCAGTTTCTTGTCCTTCTGTGGCACCCCCTCTCTCTAGGCTCATGTTACTCCCTTCCACCTGGAAACCAACATCGGAGCCTTCAAATTGCTACGCATCCTCCAGCCAACATCTAAACTTTCAAATTACTGCGCATCCTCCAGCAGCATGTAACCAACACTGTGGTCAAATTATTCTGGGGACTCCTCCGTGCATGATGGTGGGGCTACGGAAAGAGTAACTGTGGACAAGGAGCCTGTGGAATAGGCCACTTTGGCAGCTGCGTTGGGAGGAAAAGTACTATGAGCCTGGGTGACAGAGGATGAGGACGACTTTGTTATCCACTCCACTAACTCTTCTGCATGTTGTGGCTCAATAACATGGCCAGCAGAAGAAAAAAAGGACAAGCGTGCCCCACAGCCACCTGCAGAGGATGCTACATGTCCACGACCACCACTGTTGACTGTAGACTCTTTTGGTGGCCTGTGAGCGTCTGCCTCTCCTTGGTGGCCTTCTGGACATGATGGGGATTTTTTCTTTTCACAGCACACTACACTGTATTCTATACTTTGAACACTGCCTGCACTTATTAGAAACAGTACACCGGCTGCACCAGACGAAGTGCACAGCTAAGTG
This sequence comes from Rana temporaria, assembly GCF_905171775.1. Taxonomy (NCBI): domain Eukaryota; kingdom Metazoa; phylum Chordata; class Amphibia; order Anura; family Ranidae; genus Rana; species Rana temporaria. The sequence goes on along the minus strand of NC_053495.1, from coordinate 127,769,283 downwards.
CACAAAATGCATCAACGTAGCTGTAGCAAGCCCATCCCTGCACTCCACTATGGCCCCCAATCTGGATGGTAAGGTGTTTCCTCACTATTGACATCTAAGGGACCATACTTGGATAAGTCTACGTCCGCAATCACTAGCGGGCCATTCTGGTCGCTGTAGCTCTGCATTCCAGACGCTGAAGGGGAAGTCTTGAGGAAGTCTCTCCGGACAAACAAACTGCCATTCGGAACAGTCAACGCAAGCGGTCAGAGTCCAGCAAGCGGCACCACAGTCACCTCTTATGGTCTTTCTGCCAGAGGACATATCTAGTGATATTATATCATGGCCAAAACGTTCTGGTAAAGGAAGGGTAAGCGCCCGTTCTGGGCAAACACTATCCACGTATTTCTTCCCTTCAATGAGATATTACAGGGATTATTCACGGATATATTTTAAACTGTGATGAATGCCTCACTTCTCACGTTGTCTATATGGTTACTGCAGCCCTTTACACAAGAGAGAGACTATTCTAATACAGTGGAACCTTGGATTATGAGCATACTTCGTTCCAGGAGAATGCTCGTAATCCAAAGTACTCGCATATCAAAGCGAGTTTCCCCATTGAAGTCAATAGAAACGAAAATTATTTGTTCCGCATTGACTTCAATGGCATGCAATACCGCATGCGGCCAGAGGCAGGGGACGCTGGAGAGCCTCCGTTCACAAGCCTTTCCGAGGTTTGCCGAGCTCAGCCGAACTGTCCTCGCGCCTTTCCAGTCGTTTCCGAACACGGTACTGCACACCGCTTTGGCCTGAATCCTGTTTGTTTTGTGAGACAACACTCACAAACCGAGTTAGGATTTTAGGAAATACAGTGCTTGTATTGCGAAACGCTCGTTAACCGCGTTATTCGCAATCCAAGGTTCCACTGAACTCTATAACGCATACTGCAATAGACAGCTGGGATTTGTTTATTTGAATGGCAGACTTATTCTATCAGCTGAAGCAAATGACTGGAATGCTATGATTACAGGGCTATTCATATTCTCTTTTATTATATGACCTCACACTGAAATATTTGTACAAGCCTTTTCCTACAGACCTACAGTCCCTGTCTTGTTTGCACCGCCTGTATACTGCTGTTCAAAGTATATAGGGCCAAAGGGGCTGGTAATGACCTGGGGTGAGGGGGGAAGGGGGGGGGGAACCCATGCTATTTTTCTCAATAATTTCCATCCATATTGCAGGGACCAGACATTACATTAAAGCCGCAAGCAGTTTTAAATGACTTTTTTCTTATAGTAATGTCATTTTGTGCAGGGACAGTTCTAAACACGTGCCACTTCACAGGCATACTATAGACACCCAGCAGGTACGATATTTAAATTAATTTTTCATTTTTTTCCACTTTAAGCATCATTAAAATCACTGCTCCCGAAAAAACGTTAGTTTTTAAAACTTTTTTTTCCATTGATCCATGTTCCCTGGGGCAAGACCCGGGTCCCCAAATCTGTTTTATGACAATAACTTGCATATTAGGCTTTAAAATGAGCACTTTTGATTTCGAACGTTCGAGTCCCATTGACTTCAATGGGGCATTTAACTCGAACATCGAGCTCATCCCTACTCACCATGCTGTAAATTACAAAACCTGACCCGCCCCTCTGTATCTGCAGTTCAGTCACCCCCCATACACCCCCCATACACTTTAGAGTGGCCAGCCTGACCTCAGGTACTGGCCCTTCTCCTAGTACCACCATAGGCCTGCCTGTGGCTTCAAAAGTTGCTACATGAAGGAGCCCAATTCCTTTATTATGATGCTGCAGGAATTGGGACTGATCTGTGTTAAAAGAACAATAGCAAGTAATGTAAATAAATTGGAGAAAATAAATTAGACTGAGCAGGTGTGAGCCTACTCAGAATAATTAGGACTTTGTGGAGGGGGGTGTGTCTATTAAGGTGAGCAAGGATAACAACAACGTTATAATACAAAAGTATAAATTTTATTAAATAGTTAAAATGATAATAAAATCAGTTTTTCCCTGATATGATACAGATTACAAGATGATTCAGATGGAGATAATGCTGGTCGCCGACATGTTTCACAGTTTTAGCGTCATCAGGGAGCCGCATCCATCTATTTCTTCATCTAGTTCTAAACAAAGTAAAGCACAAAGCATATTACTAGTGTAGATTTGTATTACAGGGTGTAACAACATTTTTCGATCATAGATTTATTTGCTGGTAATCTAATTGCAATTTTGTGCTCACCTATTTTGTCTAATGAGACAGGGACTGCACAAGATGGTTCGTGGTCACAGAGAGCAGGAGCGAGCAACCGTAGGAGGACACTTACCTGATGGGAGCCAGACCCATCAGGTTGCTGTGGAGCTGCTGGACCTTACATATACCTAACAGGATATGGGGTTTCCAATGTCTAAAACACAATTTTTATAATGGTAATTAATATAATATAATAAAATATAATTGTAATTAGCGTCAGGTGACTAGATCCAACGCACAGATATGTTTAAGTTGGTAATTACTGAGGTACCTACTAGATAAATGGTTGGTGTTCCACATGAATGTTATCCCCATAGATTAGGTGGTGGTTACTATACTAGGCAAATGACTGGTGAGGAGCTGGGGCCACAAACAGAGGGTGCTCTAAGAATAAAGGATAATAATGCATGTTGTTTAAAAAAGCATATAGATAGGGTATGTAAAGTATCTAAAAGTATCCATGCTGCTTCAAAAACGAAGACAAGAGGTGATGCTATATATACAGCACCCCATTTTCTTACTCAGTCATGGGTAATTAGGAGTTACAGAGGACCCCAGTAGCGTTATTACCTTGAAGAGCGTTGTGGTGGTATTCCCTGCTGTGTGCTCCCACCGTGTACTGCCTTAATCGGATGACCGTCGGACGCATCTGACAAACAGGCATCCGCATCGGCATCCTAAGTACTGAGGTCCACCCGGAAGTGATGGGTCATTACTGACCCCTGACATCACTTCCGGCGGTTGTTCCCGGGCAGCGCGTGCGCCGATGAACCACCGGCAACGGCCATACTGCGAATGCGCCATCATAGTCCGCATATATTGTGGACTTGAGTGTGGGGAAAAGAGGTATCTCCCCACAATAGGACTTAACCATACCCACTTGAGACCCGCGCTATAGACAAAAGACGTCCACAGCGCGGCTCTCAAGTGCCAAGTGGATGTCTTTTAAAGTACATTACCCTCGCGCGCCACTGGGGGGCGCGCAGCGGGTAAACACTGTCCTGGCGCATCGCTGAAGAGCCCATGCGTGTACCTGGCGGCCGCGATGTCCGCCGGGTACACGCGATCGGCGGGAACACAGCAGGGACGTGGAGCTCTGTGTGTAAACACAGAGCTCCACGTGCTGTCAGAGGAGAGGAGACCGATCTGTGTCCCTTGTACATAGGGACACAGCATCGGTCACCTCCCCCAGTCACCCCCCCTCCCCCCACACAGTTAGAACACACCCAGGATACACATTTATCCCCTTCCTCACCCCCTAGTGTTAACCCCTTCCCTGCCAGTCACATTTATACAGTAATTAGTGCATTTTTATAGCACTGATCACTGTATAAATGTGAATGGTCCCAAATTTGTGTCAAAAGTGTCCGATACGTCCGCCGCAATATCACAGTCCCAATAAAAATCGCAGATCGCCGCCATTACTAGTAAAAAAAATAATAATAAAAAAAAATCACAATTCTGTTCCCCATTTTGTAGGCGCTATAACTTTTGCACAAACCAGACGCTTATTGCGATTTTTTTTTTTTTTTACAAAAATACATCGAAAAATACGTATCTGTCTTAATTGAGAAAAAAAAATAGTTATTTTTTTTTTAAATTGGGATATTTATTATAGCAACAAGTAAAAAATATATATATTTTTTTAAATTGTTGCTCTTTTTTTGTTTATAGCGCAAAAAATAAAAACCGCAGAGGTGATCAAATACCACCAAAATAAAGCTCTATTTGTGGGGAAAAAAGGACGTCAATTTTGTTTGGGAGGCACTTCGCACGACCGTGCAAATGTCAGTTAAAGCGACGCAGTGCCGGAAGCTGAAATTTCGCCTGGGCGCGAAGGGGGTTTATGTGCCCAGTAAGCAAGTGGATACAGCTCCACCTACCGGTGTGTCCTCCGGTGTTGATCGTCCGCAATCCGAGCATCACCAAACGCCATGCTGCTGAGCCTGTCCACATAGGAAACAAAAATAAAGTATTGGATATAATACATAAAAAATATATATATATTTGCATTCATATCTATTCAAGGCAGCAGAAATAAGAATAGAATTGTAGTATTGCAATGTACATCGCTGTACTTAGTATGTAGAACACACACAGTAAGGAAATTAGAATTTAGATGTTCACTATCACATAACATAAAAAGGACCGCTAGATGGCATAGTAGAGTCACATTGAGTGGCATAGGAATTGGAATTCGGCTATACAGATACACATTTGAAAAGTATAAATTAAAATAGATGAAAAAATAATAGATAAAAGAAGAAAAATAGAAAAATTCTTACTATAGCTATTTGCATACTCTTTACAAAAATGGTTTAAATGATAGGGCTGTATTAAGCCCTGGTGCAAAAGTAGCCCTTTGGTTAAATATCCATCTTGCTTCTTGTTGAAGCACTTTTTTGTCAAAGTTTCCTCCTCTTTCAGTAAGTAATGTAAAGTTGCTTTGTACTGTGAACTATATATATATATATATATATATATATATATACACATGCATTATACCTTTCTGTCCAGCAGGTGGCTATGGTAATATATTTAGAGGAAGTACCTTCCTTCCTATGTGTGTGTAGTTGTATCCTCTTGCTTCCTGTTCCATGATATGCTTTGATATCCTCCATGAAAGTAAGGGTATACTCTGCATACAACAATCTTCCAGCGCATGATTCAATAACCTGCTAATAGGTTATTGGTCCCAGGCACCCAAGCATTGGAGAGGATACTACAGGCACCCAGCAGCACCCAGGCACTAGAAAAAGAATCCTGCAAGTCTGAGTACTGTATACAAGCTGCTGAAACATGACACGTGAAGTTTGCAATAGCAAAGCTGAACAATGCCAATTACCAGTTGTGGAAGTTTTTTTTTTAAATCAAATAGGGTTTTATTGAAGAACAACAAAAAACAAAGGAAGATACAAAAATCACAGAAATAAATGCAGTACAGCACACCCAGTTAAGGTACGACTTGAACTTACAACCACAAATCATAAATACATAGCAGACATCTCACCTCTGGACCATCTCATAGTATTCTAAGTAGCATACCCATCAGTGCAGTCCTCCTCTTAGGGATACAACTAGCCATCCCATGTGGAATTACAATGTCCACTTCGCCACCGGACCGCGACCTGCGACTTGCACCACTACGGCTTCCCTGATCCCCCAATCCTCCTCCCTCCTCTTACGGTACAATAACAGGCGGTCCATAATGAGATCAACCGGAGCTAACCCGGGACCATTCAACCAGCATGCCCAAATGTTTTAAAATTTCTTCACACTCCCCCTGTGCTGATAAATGTATTTCTCCAGTCTAATAGTATCGCCCATTTGGTTAATCCATTCCCGTACAGTAGGGGGTTACTCCGTCTTCCAGTGCCTCAGAATAAGCACGCTCTTCCCATCAACATCATGCCGTGCAGGATTCGTTGTCTGTGGCACACCTTAGAAGCCTTGTGAAACTGGAGCTTTCTGGTTGTCCCCTTGTGACTGTGTGACGTCACACAGGGGAGTAAACCAGGGGATTCGAGAGACATCTATAGCAGCAATCATCTGCGACTTGCAACTTTAGTGACAAAAAAAAGAAATTAAACTGCATGGAAAATTATAAAAAATGTTTAGGGACAAATCAACTTGCTAAACATGTGTTATGGGTTGTGGCATGGCAGCTATGAGCAGCGGAGCTTGGTTGCTATAGCAACGTAGATTGGTAAAGAGGCTTGGATTACACACAATTGCGCATGTGCTAGATTTTAGCAGGGAAACAAGGCAAGGGGGAGATGACATCCCCAGGGGGAGACAGAAAGCATTACTCAAGATGGCACAGCCTAATCCCGGAAGACTATTTTATTGCAAACTTCTAAAATACAGTAAGCAAGCATCTTTCTTATACAGTATACATTAAACTATGCAATGCTTGTAAGTAATGTTTCCAGTCAAAGTACATGAAAAGCCCAATACAGAATGCAGAGTTTACTTCCTCTTTAAGATGTACAAAGGCACAAAGCACAACAAAGAAAGCAGAGCCTGTTTTCGCTGTAAAAGGAACGGTCACTTAAAAAATGACTGTTCTATCTGGAAAGCCGAGCAGTAAAAGCTAGAGCTTTTCACAAAAGAAAGCATCAAAGCAATCACAAAGGAAACTGCAGACACATCATCAGGCCCGGATTTCCCACAAGGTCACCAAGGCCAGGCCTCGGGGTGGCAGGGCGCTGAGGGGCGGCAGCAGCATGGAGTCCCCCGATGGCCAGTTAAGGGCGGTAAGTTGCTTTCTGGAATCCGCTCCCTCGTTAACAAGTGATTGTGGCGATGTCGCTCAAATCACTTGTAAAATGTGTGCTGCCGTCCGTCCTCCCCTCCCCCCACATACCTCTCTACTGGCTCTGTCTTCGGGACTCCGTCCTCCCCAGGTCGCCTAGTCTATCTCCTGTGACTGTCCCTGCCACCGATGTACACTATGAGAGGGGGTGATCTGTGCTCTTCCCATCTTAGCTGTGGCAGGAGTTCTAGCACAGTGCTAGGACTCTTGTTTTGGAGGTGACAGGGTCAATAAAGAGAACCCGTCACCTCCAAATTGCTATCACACAGGGAATTGTTTTCTCCTGTGTGATAGCAGTAAAGTTATGTGAAAAAATTTGATAAAAAAAATTGATAAAAAAAATAAGAAATAATAATTAAATAATTAAAATAAAAAAAATATTAAAAAGTAAAGAATAAGAAAAATAAAAAGAAAATTATATAAGAATAAAAAAAAGTAAACGACAAGCTACAAAATAAAAAAAGTGATAAAAAAGAAACAAAGAATACTTGAACTAATCCGGTTGGCATTCTCCATTGATTTGGGGGAGTGGTTTGGTTGGCAGGGAGGGGGTGCATTGCAGAACCTGGCCTTGGGGCAGCAGGGAGAGCAAATCAGGCACTGCACATCATGGAGTGGCACATTTAAATTCACAAGGAGCAGCAAGCCACACACCTGGTGCATAGACTTGGGTGCGACAAGCCACATGATTAGCAATAAGACCTTCTTCACAAACATTGATTACAGTACAAAAGACAAAGATTTCCTAGCAAATGGGAAAAGCATCACATCCGAAGGTAAAGGTCAGGGCTTTCTGTGTTGCATTACACCACAAGGTGAGCAGAGTTTCCTTTTAAAGAAAGTGCTGTATGGTCCAGAACTAGAAGGCAGCCTTCTATCAGTGAAAATTCATGAAAACGGTCCCACAGTTAAGTTCCAGGGTGATGAATGCACAATTCATAATAGAAGGCGATTCCTCGCAAAGGGAAAACTGGATGATCACCTATACAGGCTCATCACGACAGACCAGCAAGCCAATATAGTTTCTAATGACCTACAAAGAAAATGTATTAACGTATGGCACAGACGGCTGGGGCACAGAAGTCTAGAATCTATACAGGACATTACAAAGAGAGGTTTATCAGAAGATTTAACAATAGCGCCTCGCAAAGTGCCTTATAAAAAACGCAAGTGCTGTATTGAAGCAAAAGCCACTCGTGCTCCCCTTCCACAGGCGTCTCAAAGAAAGACTACCCACCTCCTGCAGCTCATACACAGTGTTGTATGTGGTTCCAATGAATACTCCCACATCAGGCGGGAACAGATATCTACTGACTTTTATTGATGAGTATTCCAGGTACACAACTATTTATCTGATGAAACACAAGAATGAAACATCAGAGAAACTTCAAGAGTTTGTTGCCATGTCTATCAACAAATTCCAGAGCAAACCAGGAATAATACGCTCCGACAATGGGGGAGAATACAGTACATAAGCAAAGAAGTAGTTTTATATCTGAAGAGACAAGGAATAGTACACCAGATAACCATACACTCCTGATCAAATTGGCGTAGCAAAAAGGAAAAATCACACTCTTATAGAATCGGCCAGGTGCATGTTGTCGGATACCAACCTACCTCACAATTACTGGGGAGAAGCAGTCAACCTATCTACAGAACAGACTACCCTCAAGAGCCATTAAAGGTACTCCATTCAAAATGTGTAATGGATCAAAGCCGCTAGGCACATCAGAGGGTTTGGATGTAAAGCATATGCCTATATTCCAAGTGAAAAGTAATCCAAGCTGGAGAAAAGAGCAATAGAGGGCATTCTAGTAGGCTACAGTGATCAAAATAAGGGTTACATAATCCTACACCCAAAGACTGACAAAGTGACAATAAGTCGTAGTGTTTATTTTGATGAGAGCCCATCATCAGAAACACAAATCTCTTAAAGCTGTGAAGTTAATATGCCAAGCAAACCAGAAGAAAAGGTTGACCAAAGCGAACCTGTGCAAGAGTCAGAACAAGAGGTGGAACTCACAATGCCTAAATCAAGTTCCTGCTGAACTGCCTGAAGTCAGAGGATCCATTCAGACCACAAAGGGGATACCACACTGCAAGCTGTCATATACTGTCAAAACACACAGCATACTTGAACCAACATCCTGGGAAGACATAGAAAAACTGCCAAACTGTGAAGCCAATAAATGGAGAAAATCAGCAAAAGAAGAATTAAAGTCACTTCAAGAAAATAAAACCTGGACACACAGAGCTCCCTCCTAACTGCAAAACCAATGGAAGTAAGTGGACCTTCAAAGTATAGTCAGACGCAGAAGAGAATATCCACAAATACCAAACCAGACTAGTCGCCAAAGGTTACTCCCAGAACTTCGGTGAAGATTACGATGAAACATTCGCTCCCGTCGTAAAACACTCCACCATCAGAGCGCTTCTTAGCAGCAGGGAAGGGCATGCAAGTGAAATATCTAGATGTTAAAACTGCTTTCCTATATGGAGACATTAAAGTTGATGTAAACCACTTTATTTGGCTGGCACAATGTAGAGTATAGGATTTCATGTCATCTGTGCCCAGTCTTGCCACAAAGAGTTAATCCAGCTCTGAGCAAACCTCTCATCTTTTTTTCAGTGAGATAAAACAGACTTATGGTGAAAGCCCAGTCTGTTCTTCCCCCCTTCTGTGAGTGACAGGTGTTTTACATATCTCATGCATGAGAGAGGCACATTCTGTGTACTAAGTACACAATTCACACCCCCTCCCCCTCCCCTATTTCTTCTCCAGCTCTCCCAGGATTGGCTGCCTTTCCTGTGTTTTGACTGGATTTTTCTCATCATGGGGTCGGATCCACAGAAGGAGAAAATGCATGTATGGTGCATTGAACTCACAGGCCACCAGCAGAAGATACACAGACAAGTGATTTGATTTAGGGGAGATGTACCTAGTCAAGACTGGGCAGAGGAGAAGCTCCAGTGATCTGATTATTGTTATGATGCAGTGTGTGTGTCTGAGGTCACCTGATTACAGTCGCAACATTCCTTTTGATCACAAGGATGTGTTATGTGGGGGAGGGGTGGATGTCTCACTTTTCATAATTATACCCAGTAAGACCCCTTTCACACCGGAGGCGTTTTTCAGGTGCTTAAGCGCTAAAAATAGCGCCTGTAAAGCGCCTGAAAAAAGCCTCAGCTGCAATCCCAGTGTAAAAAGCACAAGTGCTTTGCCACTGGGACGCTGCGCTGGCAAGGTGTCAAAAAAAGTCCTGCAAGCAGCTTCTTTGCAGCACTTTAGGAGCAGTGTATACACTGCTCCTAAAGCGCCGCTGCCCATTGAAATCAATGGGCAGCTCTGCCGAACCCCCTGAAAAGCACCGATGCAGCGGCGCTTTTAACCCTTTTTCGGCCTCTAGCGGGGGTTATAAGCCCCCCGCTAGCGGCCAAAACGTGCCGCAAAAACGACGGTAAAGCACCTCTCAAAATAGTCGATCCCCGGGGTGCTTTCAGTCTGAAAGCACTCTAAGGCTAAATAAGCTCAAAGCTTACAGCCTACCAATGTCACCTGATTGCTCCCACCAAGTATCTACACGAGTCACCTGACTGCTCCTACCAAGTCCCTACATGAGTCACCTGACTGTTCCCACCAAATCCCTACAAATGTCACCTGACTGCTCCCACCAAATCCCTACACAAGTCACCTGACTCCTCCCACCAAGTCCCTACACGAGTCACCTGACTGCTCCCAGCAAGTCCCTACAAGAGTCACCTGACTGCTCCCACCAAGTCCCTACTCGTGTCACCTGACTGCTCCCACCAAATCCCTACAAATGTCACCTGACTGCTACCACCAAGTCCCTACACAAGTCACCTGACTCCTCCCACCAAGTCCCTACACAAGTCACCTGACTGCTCCCAGCAAGTCCCTACACGAGTCACCTGACTGCTCCCACCAAGTCCCTACTCGTGTCACCTGACTGCTCCCACCAAATCCCTACACAAGTCACCTGACTGCTCCCACCAAGTCCCTACACGAGTCACCTGACTCCTCCCACCAAGTCCCTACACGAGTCACCTGACTGCTCCCAGCAAGTCCGTACTCGTGTCACCTGACTGCTCCCACCAAGTATCTACACGAGTCACCTGACTGCTCCTACCAAGTCCCTACATGAGTCACCTGACTGTTCCACCAAATCCCTACAAATGTCACCTGACTGCTCCCACCAAGTCCCTACACAAGTCACCTGACTCCTCCCACCAAGTCCCTACACGAGTCACCTGACTGCTCCCACCAAGTCCCTACACGAGTCACCTGACTGCTCCCACCAAGTCCCTACTCGTGTCACCTGACTGCTCCCACCAAATCCCTACAAATGTCACCTGACTGCTACCACCAAGTCCCTACACAAGTCACCTGACTCCTCCCACCAAGTCCCTACACGAGTCACCTGACTGCTCCCAGCAAGTCCCTACACGAGTCACCTGACTGCTCCCACCAAGTCCCTACTCGTGTCACCTGACTGCTCCCACCAAATCCCTACACAAGTCACCTGACTGCTCCCACCAAGTCCCTACCCGAGTCACCTGACTCCTCCCACCAAAGTCCCTACACGAGTCACCTGACTGCTCCCACCAAGTCCGTACTCGTGTCACCTGACTGCTCCCACCAAGTCCCTACTCGTGTCACCTGACTGCTCCTACCAAGTCCCTATGTAGCGGTGTGTTGCTACTAGTTACTAGATACACGCATATTCACCCTGCTGCCAGACATCCATACATCACACTTTGTAGACAACAATGTTATTTTATTTGGGGGATTGAACTTGGTTGGGGGAAAGGGATATGGGATTTACAATGAAAATGTTATAGCGGTTCACTCATTACTTTGGAAATGTTATAGCGGTTCACTCATTACTCATTTCCCACCTCTGCACCATCCCTGCAGACTTTTACCTCCAGAACACTTCTCCTGCACATCACTTTCTTGTCACAGCATTAGTACTCATGTCCCACCATGTTGAGCTGACCAGGCCTCACTCTGAATAGGCTCTAGTAGTGATTTCAACTGATGATCCTTAGTAGGCTGGGGGCCTGCAGTACACCTTCTTGGTGGCCCTGAACATTACTTGAAATTGATATTTGTTGATGGACTACTGTACATCGCTTCCTCCTTTCGTTCTCCAGACTAGCTAGCACTGTAGGCCTGACACTGATTCAGCCAGGGCCTAAAGCAAATGCCCTTCACAGGCAGGGACCGCGGACACCTATGGTGTAGCAAAAAGAAAATAGTAAATTCTGGTCTGTGCTAAGTCATTGAAAGATCGTCTGCCAAAATTCCATCCATACCCACTTTGTCTCCAGGCTCTTTTTCTTGTACAAAATGCAATTACCGTGGTTTTATGCTAAATAGCAATGAAGTCAGACTACCCGATGTCCGTGTTCATCAATTAAGCATTGCATGACCTGTCAAACTGCTGGTGTCATTATATATGATGCAAAGTAAAGAATAAACGATCATGTGTCCTTGATTAAAAAACATAAGATGGAAGACTCCAATCAGTCGCCATGTAGGACTCTTTCATGGCTTCAGATTGGACACTATCAAATTATGGCCCGTGAACATATCCCCCCTGATGTTAGAGGGGGCAGTAATGATCAAAAGTTGTTGCAATTAGAATCTCGTAGATCTTTTCTCTAAAAGCAACAGTGTACCCTGGTTTAAAATGAAACGTTGAGTTATAAACCTTTTTTATAATTTGTACAACCTTTTTCATTGTGCCCCCTATCTTTCATTGAACTCTGTTTCTTATTCTTTTTTCATTTTCCCTTTCTCTTCATTTTTCATTTTTATTTATTTATTCTTTTATTTATTTTTAATATTTTTTCCTCCCCTTTTTCCCCCCCTCCCTCCCTTTTCCCCAACCTCCAATCCACACCCCCTCCCCCCTCCCTTTTTTCCTTTCCTTATCACTTTTTCCCCATTCCACTCCTTTTGCTCCTCCCCTTTTTCAATATATTTTATTTTTATTATTATTATCATTATTATTTTTATTATTATTATATTTATTTTTATTTATCTTTGTTTTTTGTTTGTTTTCATTTTTTTTAAATTTATTTTATTTTATTTTATATATATTATTTTTCTCTCCCCCTTTCTTTTGTTAATGATGGGTTTTTACATCTCTTCCTACACCCTCCTTATATTACCATCCTTTTCTCCCCCTTTTCCCTAGCCTGATGATTCCCAATGAGTATATTAATTACTTGGTGTACTATTTTTGATTGTTATAATTGTTTCAGTATTCTTCTTTATGTACTTTACTGTTTTTTATTTAATTAAAATCAGTCTGTTTTATTATATTGTCGCACAGCATGCACATGATCACATTTATTAATTAATCATATAATTATACACAATGTAATTGTATTTAATTGAATTTGATCTTTGTAAGGCTGGGTTCACACTACGATTTTCCCGTCCGTCAGCCGCATACGTTTTTTCATATAAATCGTATGCGGCTGAAACGGACGTAAACGTATGGAACCGCACATATGTGCTTTTTCCATTGACTTTAATGTTAAAAAAAAGTATGCGTTTGCCATACGGTTTTAAAAACGGCCGCAAAACCGTGGTTGAACACGGTTTTGCGTACTGTTAAAAAACGTTTTGCCAGCAAATCGTACGCACCCGGATGCATCTGAGTGCATACGATTTGCAATGCATTGTCTATGTATGCGTTTTCCCGTACGGGCCCGTACGTTTTCAATACTGAAATCAAATGCGGCTGACGGACGGGAAAATCGTAGTGTGAACCCAGCCTAACACTTATTTGTTTTAATTTATACATGTTTATTTATATACACTTATTATAGTATATGCCTGCGTATCGCCATTTTACTTTGAGCATCTCTTCCCATCAATCCTCTCTCTCTCTCCCTGATGGTTTATCTCATCTCCCATGTTCTCGCCCCTGTTTGACATGGCTGTCCGATCCCCCGGGTGCCTCTCGGGTTACCACAATGGACGCCCAAGGGTGTCTCTGTCTCCAAGCAGGGCACCCGATTTCACTGTCCGTGCATGCCTCTGTCCCTTCACTTTCCTCCTTTCCTCTGTGAGGGTTCCCCATCAGTTGGGTTAATCTTCTTTCCAACCACTAGATGGAACTCCTGTGCTATCTTTCCGATGACTTAACATTAGGCATGGAAAGCACGAGTGATGTCAGCGACGAGGGCTGCGCATGCCCGCTACAGTCTTGTGTCTGCTTCCGGTCTACGGACCGGATGGGGGTTATAAGGGCCGCAAGCTCCGGCTGTTCAGATGCTGCTGGAGCCCCTGGGACAATGTTTTGCTGACATACTGGCATAGGTAATACTTGGAATTGTTCTCAACATACTGCTGTTGGTTCCCCAATGAATTGGTGATTTATGTGCTTTTTATCTGTAATTATCTTTAAGGCTTGTCGCCACCTGCTGTGTATTGGTATGCACAGCTATATAATTCTTTTTAGTGCAATCTCTTTAGCTGAGTAACTACTGTGCCATTGACTCTATACTCCACTTTTCTTTTTTGTTTAGAGTTTTGGATGCTAACACCAGAGCTTTTTTTCTCAGAAAATAGGTGAAGGAACTCAACCACGACCGTTCAGATTGCACAAACAGTAGAAGGGTCTTAAAGGGGCATTAAATACCAGGATTGCATTACATACAGATTGCAGAGTTTCGGGGTTACACACAGAGTGCAGAGCTGTCACTTGTAAAGCACAGAAACCAGACTTTTGTTTTACAAGTGATTGTGGTGAGCGGGCACCAAAGGTCCTGAGCCAGAGGTGGTGTGAACTGAGTTCCCCCAAGTTCCCCTTAAAAAAAAGCCTGCTAACACCTATTGCAGCTTGTTTGACAGCACTTGTCCCAGGTTTTTAGGCTAAAGTAGAACTAGCCCATGTAAGTTTTATCCATTATTTCCTCATACTTCAAGTAGTGTGGGGCCCGTTTTCTATATGGTCCACTTATTGTTTATTTTACCTTATACCTTATAAGGCTGGTCCCTCTGTTCCCCCTGTATTGACCCCAGCACCTGATGGTGTGTCGGACCTGACCGGTCCAGCGAATGGGATGACATTGATTGGAATCCACCATAGGAGAGGCAGATAGGTGGCAGTGCTCTGGGGATTGGGGATGCGCAGACATAAAAAAAAAAAAAAAAAAAATATTATTGCAATTGTTAATTTTGATTGATTTTGATATATGTTTTATTTTGTACTATTCCATCTTAGAATACACAGTCCTCTGCCTATGGTTCTGCACCCATCTCCGACTTGCACTCTCCCAGTCCTTCAGGTGTGCCTCCCCAGTCCTCCCGACTGTGCATGCCATCTCACTAGCCCTCTTGGCTGCAACCAATGGTTCCTCTCCCTGGAGACCTGCCCAGCAGTACTCTCTCCTGCTGTCCTCTCTTGCTCCCCCTGAGCCTCCTGTCCAGGGACACCTCCACATTTTCTTGGAAAGCGCTGTCCGCACCTGAAGTCCAGGCCCAAGGTCCACCCCCCCAGACTGGAGAGCTCCCTCCAAGGCCCTGACAGCCTCAGTACTCCAACTCTTCCACCCAACAACTTCTCCCAAATTGAGCTGACCCTGGGTATTTGAGAAGGCCTGCCCCCTGCCAGTTCCGAGTTGGGGATTGGTCAGAGCTCCTCAGAATACCTCAGGCAGCTCCACATCCCCTCTCCTTCTCTCTTTTCAGAACCTTCTATAGACTCTGGAGAATAAAAAGGAGGTCTTGGTAATGCTGCCTGTGAGTCACACCAGATTCTACCCTGAGCCACTCCCAGCCCAGAGCAAACAAAAACAAACAGGGCCTGGCTGGCAGCCAGGCCAGTCTACATGTACCCTACACCTAACAACTCTCACTCTAGCACCGTACACTACTAGAGGGTGCTACAATTTTGGCATAAAATATTGGGGCGTTGACTTAGAAGGGGTGTGGGTTAATACAATCTGAGATGACTTGCATAGCGCCAAAAGTGGTAATGTTAAATAGGGAATGCCCCACAGGTAGAGTGGACGACTGTGGGTAGTATATGCATGAGAGGTGTGGAGTGCATGGAGGTGAGTACTATGTACACTAGTGGAGTGTGAAGTGGTATGGAGGTGGGTAGTATGTGTAGGAGAGTAGTGTGGAGTGTATGAAGGTAGGTAATATGTGCAGGTGAGGAATGTTGAGTGTACAGTGGTAGGTAGTATGTGCAGGATGGTTTCAGTAGGACAGATTCAGTATTTTTTTTTTTTGCAATTAATTAATAATTTTTTTTTTTTCCAAAAGTTTTTTTTTGGGACCAGTGGATGGTGTTAGTAGAGTAATGGACAGTGTTCGAATGTTTTTATTTTTTTTTACAATTAATTTTTGTACTTTTTTTTTCTCACAATGATGGGGGGGGGGGGGTTTTATTTTTTAAATATATTTTTTCACAGTGCTTTTGGTAAAGGAGGTAGGGGATGGAGCAGTGGTCGGTGTCAGTAGGGCAGTGGACGGTGTCAGTAGGGCAGTGGCCGGTGTCCGTAGGGCAGTGGTCGGTGTCAGTGGTCGTGTCAGTAGGGCACTGGTCGGTGTCAGTGGTCGGTGTTAGTGGTATTGGGGCTCTGGACCGTGTCGGTATGAGGGGGGGGGGGACAGTTGTGGTGTCAGTAGTATTTTTATTTACAATTTTCGTTTTTTATCTTTTTTTTTTACAATTTAATATATATATATATATATATATATATATATATATATATATATATATATGTTTTTTTAACAGCCCTGTTCACATCCACCCACAGTATTTCTCCCTTTTACATGCCCCCTCCCACACACACACACACAAGGCATTGCCCCCCCCCACTGAAGGTGGAGGCACAGCAGCACTGAATGGGGCACGGGAGCTGCCATGTTATCTTTTCATTTTAGCAAGCTGGTGATTGTCTGATAGGAGCGCTTCCTTCCTAGCAGCCATCCATCTCCTTTTTAATGTGAAAAGTTAATTCAGGTGTTTAGCAGCTGCCTCTCTCCACACAGTGCTGGTCCCGCTCCAGGCCAGAATTGTCCCACTAATGACAGCGGCAGAGGCTGGGGACAAAATCGGCAGCTAAATCGCTCGATCGCGGCAGTCCAGATAGAGCAGTTAGCTCAGGTCGGGCGTGGACCACGAGCCGCAAATTTAGTGATGCCCACTTATTGTGTTTCAGGCAAACACTAACTGCTTTGCTCAACCTGTGGTTTAAAGAGTTTAATGAGCTCAAATATTAACACCTTGCTAAATGCTGAATTCCTTTTCCTTTCATCTTCTCTGTCTGCTCTGTACAGCACTGTGTGGACTTGAAATTAGAGATAAAGGGCCAGAATCTTGTACTTTTGCGGCGGGCGTAGCGGTAAGCCATTTACACTACGACCGCGCAACTTACTGGAGCAAGTGCCGTATTCCTCAAGCACTTGCTCCGTAGTTTGCGGCGGCGTAGTGTAAAAAGGCCCGGCGTATCCCCACGTAATTCAAAGGGGGGGCGGCTTGTATTTAAATTAAGCGCGCCCCGTGCCGATCGAACTGCGCATGCGCAGGGCTTGTGCATGCGCGATCGTCCAGTTCCGTCGTAAAAACGTCAATGACGCCGACGTGTGCGTCATTAACGTAAAGTCGTATTCAAGAACGACTTAGGAAAACAAGGTACCCGACAGGAAAACACGACGCGGACCCGACGCCATACTTAACATGGCATACGGCAGACTGGCGTAAGGTTACCCCTCATATAGCAGGGGTAGCCTTACGCTTACGCAAACGACGTAAGCGACGGCTACGCGACGCAAATTTGTTCGGGAATCGGCGTATCAGGCTCATTTGCATAAACAAATGAGACCCGAACGTAAACGCCACCTAGCGGCCGGCGGCGAATTACATTTAAGATCCGACAGTGTAAGTCACTTACACCTGTCGGATCTTGGCCGTATCAATGCGAAAACGATTCTAGGAATCACTCGCATAGATACCCGGGCCAAAAAACAGAGATACGACGGTGTTTCCTGAGATACACCGTCGTAACTCTGCTGAGAATCTGGCCCAGAGTCTGGAAGCAGTTTCTGCTGTGTGCTCTGTTTAGAAATTCCACAACGCTTTAGGTCATGGCTACATTCTATATTAAATGGTAAATACGAAATAAAGAATTTGTATAACTAGAAAATGCTTATTTAACAAATAAAAATATGTAAAAGTTAAAAAAATATAAACATCCAATAAACCCTAATAACAAGCTGTGTGCAGCACAGTGATAATGCCACCGCTAATTTTACATAGTAATATCTGAGTTTGCAGAGGCATTCGGTGCCTACAAAGTGAATTTATATTCTTCGTGGCTGTTATAGGGATATGTTTAATGGACAGTTTTTGCGCATAGAGTTCACTTAAATGGTAAGTTCACCTTTACAGAAAATCTCTAAGCTTACCTTACACTGGACCCCCTCCCCATACCCCGGTCCTGATGTACCAGACTTCCGCGATCCCCTCTGCTGTCAAACACGGAAAAGCCACTTCACCGGTCTGGGGTTTCAAATCCTCAGACCAGTAAAACAGCATTTCCTTATCTGACAGCAGGGGATCGCGTCAGTCTGGTGCAGTGGGACTGGGGGGGGGGGGAGGGGTTGCTATTGAGTATTGGGGTCCAGTGTAAGGTCACCTTACAGATTTTCTGTGAAGGTAAACTTACACTTTAAAGGTCACTTTTACTTGAAAGAATTAAAAAAAAAGATATTGTTTTTACACTTTTTTCAATTTTTAATGAAAACAGTTACATAGCCAAGACGTTTCTCTGGGCTGTTTTATACCCTATGCTGGAGACTCCTCAGTAACTTGCTAGTTGTTAATTGTAATTTATTGCCCTGACACAATACTTGGGAAGGATAAAGGAGAATTTACAGGTGACATTTTCATGTAATAAGACCTGTGGCTCTAAGTGGTTTCTTTGTCAATGCTTTCACCCAAGATTCACACGTGTTTCTAATACAATCCAATGTAAAATGTGTGTACATTTTGGGTGAAAGTTGTCTGATAGCATTGATGAATAGACCCCTAACTATAATATGTATGACTGATGCAATATTAAATATAATATTACTAATAGGTCTGTGTTAATACCGGCTAACGTATATGTTCTTTTACCAGACATGTTCACGGCACAAATGAAGAAAACTATGAGAAGAAATCACTAACACATAGATTGATATGCAATGAATTTATTAATCAATTATTTGAAAATCAGTAAAGACTACTTTCTAGTATTAATTTAGAGAGACTTGATTTAGGAAAAAAAGGTAAATGAAAAAAGAGTATTGATTGGAATTTCAGTATTTGATTGCATCCATGTGAAGGATCTTCTTTCCATGTTCACACAGAGAGGCCCACCTGTAAAAGAATAATGTGATATCAGTATTGTACATATTAAATCATATGTTATTATTAGTCTTTTATTTGGGATTTGTGATAAACTAAATACAATAATCAGATTTGTGATTTTAGAAGACAGTGGGTGTCATTTATATCAGATGCTAATGGGGGACATACAGGAGTCCTGGCAGAGTTGGAAGCAGTTTTTATTGACTTTTATGGCTGGATTTACATTAGTGCGCGGTTCGAAGTCATTCACACTGCTGTGCAAATCACATGCGATGTCTGTGCGATGCAAATTCAGCCATACAGATTGTGCGTCTGAATTTGCATTGCATTCAGACCAAAGTCGTGCAGGACCCTTTTTTTGGTCCGCACCAGAATCGGATCACATAGGTGTACACGCCCATGCGATCTGATTCATGTCGAATTGACAGTTCACACTGCGATATGCAAACCGATCTGGGGTGTCATTAACTTTGTTTTGATACTCCCAGCGATTCGCATAGGGCAGCGTGAACTGCCTGTGAGTCGGGTGCGATGCAGGAACCCACAGTGGATTTGCAGGGCTTCCTGCATCGCACCAATGTGAACTGAGCTTTAATCACAGCTGAATAGTACAAAGTGTTGAATTATGCACTTAGTGAAGCAAACATGGGATTGGCAGAGTGCTTGTCATCGCACTGCACCTCACACACTGCTGGCTGCCTAATGTATGACTCGCTTCTCTCCATAGAGTGCAATGATTTGCAATAGCATCTCCCGTAGACTGGATTTATACTACTACATACTAGTCTATACTCTGCTAATACTGCTGAATTAATAGAATATTATAAATGTCATTTAGTTATGAAAAAAAAGTGCCCGAGACAAACATTTTATTACTGAACCACAGCCAATCAGCTTTTACATTTTTATTTTCTAAGCTTGAAGAAAAATAATAAAGATAGAGGCTGACTGGTTGCTATGGGCAAGGGCATCAGCTGAGATAGAACTTGTCTCAGACACTGGTTATTAATTCTCTCTCGCTGTCTTAGTTGCTCATTACTATTTCAAGAAACTCCAGGTACAAGCCCAGACCTTCCTTGAGTAATACATTTAATCCTATACACTAAAAGCTTGACAAATGTTGGAGTAGTTTGGGAGGATTTGGATTTTTAACTGGATCATAAGGAGCAGTGCTCACTTGTTTTAGTGAATTTAGCATATCATTTAATATATTAATCTGAACTGCTATTTTTCCCTTCTAAAAGACAATGTGGATGCATTCAGAAGCTTAAGTCTGGCTTCAAATGTAGACCATTTTT